>NC_133121.1:89582924-89957270 GCF_033568475.1 Henckelia pumila
TATGATGAACTTTGAAGTTTCAAAAATGGTCTTCCTAGCAAAATTGGGCTCTTCAAATAATTGTTTTTCATGTCAAGCACATAAAATTAGGCAGGAAAAACCAAATTACCAACTTGCACAAGAACATCCTCTATCACACCTCTATGATAAATAGTAGATATATCAGCCATCTGTGTAACAGTTGCAGTTTCATTCAAAGGCCTTAGTTTTAAGGAAGCATAAGTAGAATATGTCATGACAATAATCGATGCTCCTATGTCTAACATGGCCGTATCAAGCTGAACATCTCCTATTTTCAAGGAATCGAAAACATACCTGGATCCTTGCATTTTGTGGGTATCCTTCTCTGAATCATAACATAAACATGTTCTCCTAGTTCTATTTTTTACATCCCTTCAACTTTTGTTTTCACTTCGCAGTACATAATTCTTTCAAAAATTTAGCATAGTGAGGTACTTGTTTAATAGCATATAACAATGAAATATTTACCTCACATCTACGAAAAGTGTCATACAACCCCTTAATACCTTCATCCTTCCTAGAATCTTTCAACGCTAAGGAAAAATGGGGTACGGGTTTATACTCAGAAAGGGGAGAAAACTTACCTTTTGGTGTATTGTAGCGACCCAACCCGGATCCACTACCTAATCAGAGTTAGAGCATAATTAAGCATGCATTTAAAATAAATTGTTGCGGAAGACTTAAATAAAAACTGACCGATAGAATACAACCGGTTAAATAAACCTATATACATCCCAATCAAATTACAAATAATCCTAAGGTAAAGACCTACAGCTAATCCTGCTGTTTTCACTGGTCACTGGCTACTCCAAGCTCCTGGTGCTCGACTCTGCATGACTGCACCTACACCTGCCCCATCGAATGGGGTTTCCAGATACACAGAAAAGACAGGACGTGAGCTCTAAGCTCAATACATAAGCAATGATATATAAAATATATGCAGCACATAAATGACTTTAAAACAAGAGTAAAACAGTACTCAGAGGCGCCATGAATATACATGACAATGCCGGATAGCTAGTCCGCGATGTCGCTCCTATATTCCCCTATCAACTATAGCGTCAAAACCCACCATCGTGGCCGATCTTAGTGATAGCAAAAACAGGGGCTGAGTGTCCCCAGACACGAATCCATAAGGAGTAACTCATCATCGATGGAAACTGTAATGACTCACATCTCACGGGATGTAATCCAGTACGTAAAAATATGCATGTGCTAAAGTAGTAAAACATGGGAAACACATAGCACATACTCGTGCAACACATATATCATATATCATGCTGGCCATCTCAGTCAGTACTTACGTACCTTACTGCAGATAGTCCTAGCAGTCCCACTCTAGGTTCCAAGCCTAGCATCAGCTCTACAATGTAAATACTCATGCATCATTCATTAAGATCTAAAATACTTAACTAAGATATTGCATACTCCCAAATAATTTTAGGAAGCAAAAGATATACCTGAGTCCGTCGTCAGCCTGTTGATGGCGACTACTCCAAAACTTAGGCCCAACTCCGCTACGATGCCGGGATCGCTCCGCTACTTTTGGATTCCCAATAGGACGCCTAGAATTTCCTAGATCTAAGTTAGAAGGCTAAGAAAAGAAAGAGAAGAGAGGAGAGATGCGAGTTGCAAATGAGCCTCGACACCTCTATTTATAAACAGAGATCGGAACGTCCGTTCGGGGTTCATTGCGTCCGTTAGCGAACGTTGCGTCCGTTCCACCATC
Source organism: Henckelia pumila (assembly GCF_033568475.1). Taxonomy (NCBI): domain Eukaryota; kingdom Viridiplantae; phylum Streptophyta; class Magnoliopsida; order Lamiales; family Gesneriaceae; genus Henckelia; species Henckelia pumila. The sequence goes on from NC_133121.1 coordinate 89,584,675, forward strand.
GTTGCATCCGATTGTCACATCATGGTAGTAAGCAATGACGTCATCTTGATGACGTAACGGATGACATCAGCTGGCCAGAACGTTGCGTCCAATCCACAAACGTTGCTTCCGTTCTTGGTTACCCTTCGGGCCATTTTTGATCATTCTGAGTCCATTTCTGAAGTTCGTTACTCCATCCAAAATTTCATTAATCATGTTTTACTAAATTAAAACATGATCATACGATTAATTACACATTAATCGCTAATTACGGATACGGGTCACTACATGTATCCTCGTGATTAAGCTCATTATCCTCTAATTTGGATTCCTTCACATCTTCGTTTTGTACTGGTTCTTGCACCACTTCTTCATGAACCTTCAAATCCCTTCCACTCCTCGAAGTTATTGCACTCACATTTTCCTTCGGATTAGGCACTGTCTGAGATGGTAAACTGCGAGAGTTTTGTGCCTCCAACCTATTGATTGTGGTTGCCAACTGTCCCACCCGAGTGTTCAAGTGTTGGATACTTGCTCTCGTTTCCTGTTGAAAATTTAAAGTATTAGTTGCAAGATCCTTAACAATGTTTTCTAGAAACTCACCAGGCGCTGGAATTTGAGGACGTTGTGGTGGAGAATGATACGGTGGTTTTTAAGCTTGAGTATTCGGTTGCACGTGAGGTGCAGACTGATTCACCGGAGGGTTTCCGTATCTAAGATTGGGATGGTCTTTCCGACCTGGATTGTATGTGTTGGAATAAGGATCATACTTCTGTTGTGCTGGCCCGGGAAATTCTCCAGTGGCATTCACTTCTTCGACTGTTTCCTCTTGAAGTGTGGGACACATGTTAGTTGAATGCCCCATCGCAGCACAAATTCCACAATTTTTCACATTCTGTCCATTCCCTACAGCCATTTTACGAGCAAGAGACGTCAGATCAATCAGTTGTTGTTCAAGAGAAGAAACATTTATCTCATTACTCCTTCTGGGTGCAGAATCACTTCTGTTGGTGCCAAATTGCTGAGAATTGGCAACCATATTCTTTATTAGGTTCATTGCTGCTTGCGGTGTTTTATCAAAAAACACTACTCCACTACCATACTCCTGTCATGAGGCAACAAAACTTCATAGCAATATTGGATTAAAATATTTTCACTTATCTGATGTTGCGGACAGCTAGCACAGAGCTTTTTGAACCGCTCCCAATATTCTTGAAGTGATTCCCCCATCTGTTGTTTGATGCCATAAATCTCCTTCCTGATATTTGCTACTCTAAAAGCTGGGAAGTATTTTTCCAGAAAAATTCTCTTCATTGTAGTCCAGGTTGTGATGGATCCAGGAGGTAGGTAGTATAGCCAATCCTTCGCAGCATTTTTCAACGAAAACAGAAAAGCTCTCAGTTGGATCTGCTCCTCTGTTACTCCATGGGGTTTCATGCTCATGCATACCACATGGAATTCCATCAAGTGCTTGTGGGGATCCTCACCTTCAAGACCATTAAACGAAGGTAATAAGTGAATTAATCCGGATTTTAACTCAAATGTAACATTAGCTTCCAGAGTGGGAAAAGTAATGCATAAAGGCTATTGGTTTAAATCAGGAGTGCCAAGTTGTCTCAAGCTCATATTTGCGTTGGCTGCCATCTCTTCTTCAAGTTCTTCGAATGGAACCTCTTCTTCCTCTTCAAATATCCTTCTAGCTTCCTTTTTCCGTCGATGAAAAGTTCTATCTATCTCAGAATCGTAGAAAAATTCTTCTTCTTCTGAAGATTCAACTGCAAGCATGAACAAACCAAAGAAGCACTGGGGGGAAAAAATAGAAATAAAAATAAAAATAAGAACACAAATAAATTAAACGTCTTCCCCAACAACGAAGCCAAAATTTGGTAGCGCTTAGTCGTATTGCGCCCAAATTACCCAATTCAACTCAGATAAATAAAATATGTAGTAGCAAGAGTAGGTATCGTTCTCACAAGGAAAGTAAAATTTATTCGTGTTCTTAAAAATACTAAAAATAAATAAATAAGGGATTTTTAGTTTTGAAATTAACTACTAAAAATTTAAAACAAATTAAATTAAATTTTATCACTAACATGCAAGATTAAAATAATAATGAAACAGTTAATTAAAACAAGCCTAGGTTTTGGTCGACTACACCCTTGAAATTATTCATTCGATCATCGATTATCTACAAATAATTAATTCTCATTGAATATTCATCATTGGAAACTTAATTCCTATTTTATCTTAATTTTAGTTAACTAGACACAAGCATTCTAACCCTTACCAACGAATTAATCCAATACAAGCGATTAAGGTTTAAATCCAAGATATCATGCAAACTAGTGAAATTGATGAACTTAGACAACACATACACAAGCGGATGTATTTAATCTAGTCAATCGTTGTTCCTACAAATTAATAAACTCACAAGCGAAAAATTATTAATTGCACTTTCTTCAAAAATTAAAGAGATCAAACAATTACGGATTTGATTTCTAATTTAGCTATAGATTGTATGAAAACTCATCAGGTGATCAATCAATAATCAAACACACAAGCATGAAAATCAATTCCAAATAATTCTTGATACTCAATTGGAATTAAACAATGGAAAATTTGAATCTCACAAATTAAATAAATTCAAAGGCTTGTCTTCCTCAACCAAGAACTAAAACCTAGCCACAAATATCCATGAAATTCTAAAGAAAATTCAAAAGAAAAGAAGAAAGTCTAAGAAAAATTATAAGAAAACCTAGCCGCCAAAGAAGTTCTTCTGCTTCCAAACGTCCAAGTCTGATCAATCCATCTAAATTCAAGATATATATCTTATTTAAGGCTAGAGTCCTTGATAAGTGCATTTTGTGTGAATTATTTCATGTTATTTTTATGTCTATTTTATGTGCATTCATATTTTTTATGTGTTTTTATGTGTTTGAGTTCATGTGTGTGTATTACACTCTCCAGGTTAATTTTGTAGGAAAATGAATTGTTGAAGAGTGAATTACGGAGCAGCTTTGTTCAAAAAATCAAATTTAATTTTAGGAAATCCAAATCTGATCTCCACCGTTCAAAATAAAGCTCAAGATGTTTTGAAGCTGCTGTCCAAATTTCAGCTTGATCCGACGGATAGATCTCAAGATATGAATTTTTAAAAATTGTCGCGCGGAGCAGAAAAATTGACTCGCTCGAGCGAGAGTCTATGCTCGCTCGAGCGAGCGAGACCTGGACTGAAAAAAAAATATATTTGGACAGAGAGTTGCTCACTCGAGCGAGATCTGTGCTCGCTCGAACGAGCGGAGCGTGCAGAATCTGTATTTTTAGAAACTCTTGCTCGGATTGGATGCTATCTTTTGAAGACCCTTGGGCATTTAAATACCGATCTTTTCATCAGATTAGGAGTTCCAGTTCCAGATTTTCAGAGGCGGCTACAGGCTACACGCTTGGGAGAAGATTTCTTATTTTTTCTTTTATTTTATTTTTACTTTTCATGATTAAAAACCTTGTTTGATCATGAATTTATTTATTGAGTAGTTTTCTCTTTCGATCAAGGCCACGTGATTGGGCCAGACAATTTATGTACAAAACTCGTTTGTTTATTTGAGATTTTTAGACTTGATTTGATTTTATTGATTATCGAATTTATATTTGTCTTACAAATTTCTTGGCCAGTTATTTGTTTGCTTGTTAATCGATTCCAAGTCGACAGAGGAGGTCTCGAATTCGATCACTTTGATAGTCAACATAGTGTAAAACTGACTAGAAATAGAATTCGGTTTCATTATGCGGTTTGGGTGTAAACTGAATTTTCACAGTTATTCATGCATTCAAGTTTGATTAGAATTACGAAAGATTAGTTCATCAATATTTGAATAGGTTTTATTATTCTAGAAATAGTCCTTCGAATAAATTAGGAAAATTCCCGTGAATTAAGATTAAGTCTGATGTCTTAGATCGACTGCTTGTTACATGAATTGTCTGGTACCTACGTGAGTCCTTGATCGAACTTTTACCAAATTTGAGTTAAATCCAAATTTTCCAGCTCCGTTTTAGTTTATTTAATTTTATTTGCAATTTTATTTGTTAGTTAAAAATCTGAAATCATCTTTTTAATTAGTCTAGATTAGGTAGAAATAAATATATTTTGGTAATCATTTTTATACAGTTCCCGTGGGTTCGACACTTGGACCTTTGTCCACTATATTATTACTTGACCTGGTACGCTTGCCAGTTGAATTTATTCACACCGATTAACGCGGTCAGTCCTTCAAAATAAAATTTCTTTAGTTAACAGATTTTTTCGCGAAACCTACGTCGCCCTCGATCGGTATAAAATGACTGATCGAGCACACATAGTTCTGCCCAAATCTTCAATCTTTTCTCCTTTGGCCGCTCGATTGGTAGAAAGTAACCAATCGAGAGCAGCATGCTCTGTCCCGCAATCACTTCTTCTCTCGCTCGATCGGTAAGAAACAGCAGATCGAGTGAGAACGGTTTTGTGCAACTTTTTCAACCAAATATCATTTCCTACACAATAAACCCGGGAACATGTAATGTAGACACGATGCATGAAATACGAACAAAATACTAAATTAAAACATATAAATGCATGAAAACCAACAGTAAAATGACATTAAAATATGCAACACAAACACGACTATCAGTTACTTCCCTGGGGTGAGTGCATGACATCCAAGTGCTTGAATTAACGAGCTTTTAAAACTCTCGCCACTAGAGAAGTCGGGTTCTGAACAATGTGCCACAACTGTTTAGCCAATAAGGCTGTAGTAGTGTAGTGACCCGAATCCGAGATTAACGATTAATGAGCAATTAATCATGTAATCATGTTTAGATTAAGTAAAGCATGATTAAGGAAATTTCAAATGGATTAAAGGAGTCCGAAAATTGATCCAAAACACTCGAAAATGGTCGGGAATATTTTGAGTCTTAGACAGGATCGGAAGCTCCGAACCTGAGTTTGGGTGATCCGAAGTGTCCCAGTTCGGAGGGCCTGAGGTTGTTCGGGAGGGTGAATTTCGGACGGTCCAAAGAAGATTGGACGGCCCGATCTCCACCAGATAAGATAAGATAAGGAAATTATGTGATTGGCCAAAACCAGAGTTCAGACGATCCGAAGTGATGGATCGGACGGTCAGAACAGTGCCTCGGCCAGGTGTCCAAAGGAGTGACGTCATGAATGACGTAATATCGGGATCGGATGGTCCGAAGTTTTATCAGGTGACACTTGTCATGCATGCAGAGTTCGGACGGTCCGAAGACAGGTTCGGACGGTCCGAACGTGTTCTATAAATATGAGGTCCGAGCTCCTAATTTGGTATGAATTCCGAATTCCTCTCCTTCACCCACGTGGCTCTATTTAGGGCTTTGGGTACTCTTATTTTAGAGTTGGAGTAGGGAATATATATATTTTAGCATAGTCAAACAGTGTCTGACATAGTAGCGGAGCAATGCTCGTGTAGTGGAGCCGTGCTCAAGGCTGTGGAGCTGAAGCAGGGGTGCCCTTAGTTGCGGGATAGTCGCCATCAGCGGGCTAACGACAGACGCAGGTATAGTTATGGTCTCCTTAAATTATTTAGGATTATGCAATAGCTTAGTTAAGGCTTTTAGATATTAATGAATGATGCATGATAATTTGCATTGTAGAGCTGATGATAGGCTTGAAACCTAGAGTGTGACTACTAGGAATTGCCTGTAGTAAGGTACGTAAGTACCGACTGAGATGGCCAGCATGATATATATTGTATGTGTTGCATGAGTATGTGCTACTTGTTTTATATGTTTTACGGCTTTAGCACATACATGTTTTTACGGTAGACTGCATCTGGTATGATGTGAGTCATGACAGTTTCCATCAGTGAGGAACTGGGGACGCTCAGCCCATAGTTTTGCTATCACTAAGAGCGGCCAAGACGGTGGGTTTTGACACTATAGTTGATAGGTGAATATATGAGCGGCACCATGGACTTGCTATCCGATATTGCCCTGTATATTCATGGCGCCTCTGAGTACTGTTTTACCCTCGTTTTAAATACACTTATGTGTTGCTTATATTTTATATATTATTTCTTTCGTATTGAGCTTAGAGCTCACGTCCAGTATTTTCTGTATGTCTAGATACCCCATTCGACGGGGCAGGCGTAGGTGCATGATTGATCATCAGGATCTTGGAGTAGCCAGTGACCAGTGAAAACACCATGATTTGTTGTAGGTCTTAACCCTTAGGATTATTTTGTAATTCGATTGGCTTGTATATTGGCTTATTAAATCGGTTGTATTCTATCGGTTTGCTTTTATTTAAGTCTTTCGCAGTGATTTATTTTAAATGCATGCTTAATTATGCTCTAACTCTGATTAGGTAGTGGATCCGGGTTGGGTCGCTACATTTATTGGTATCAGAGCGGCATGCAAAGAGACTTGGGATATAGTACTGAGACTTTGGATTATCCTTGTAGGATTGGTGAGCCTTAACAAAAGACAATTTGGTTCTTCATTGCCGAGGTTTGCGGCATAAGTCTTTACTATAAGGAATACAACAGTGATGAGAACACCAGTAGTAGCATATCGATAGATAGGCTGACTGCTGTGGACGGTTCATCATTTGATGCATTGGGATGATAATCGAAGAACATATGGATTCCAGCTAGGGAAGACTGGAAGAGAAGAACGAGTATATCGCGTCAGATACCTTTGAGGATTTTTGGGAACGAATGGTGTGTAATAACCCAGGTGGTTCCAGTCCGAGGAGATTTTTCACTCGTAGTTGGAGAGATTATCATAAAGACCTTCACCAAGGAATGCCTCGAGTGGCTAAGGCATGGTTGGTTGTGAACGTAAGGTCATTAAACTCATGCAGAACATGGTTTTGCCAGTACGCATGTATCGATGCTTTCGGTAGGCACACGGGAAACTTCATGTTCAAAAGCATGATATGGATACAAGAAGAAAGCTGATGGTAGATCATGAGCAGAAGTGGTCGACTGACAGGAACTGATGCAGAGCATAGCAGGTTAGCGAGCTCAAGTTATTTATCCGGAATTCGTGGCAGGACGAGATACCGAGAGATATTGAGCAGGATTATGCTTGCATTGATGCATGTGTCGATTAAAAGCTTCATGCTCAAGGAACGAAGACTAGTACGATGATTTTAAATACTGTGTTGTTGTAGTTGTAAATAGTATTTTAGTTGTAAAAAATAATCATACTTTTGTTGTATCATGTCAAGTTGTTGGTTGTACATTTTCATTGTATTTTGAATACTGTATGTATTACATGGGATTGTAATAAAAAAATTGTACATAACTTGAAACGATGATACGTATCCAGCAATTCGTGAATGATTGCAAGTGATTTTGCTAAGTTTGGCTTAGTGTTAGTTGATTAGTGTTCAACTACTGTAGCTCATGGATTTTGATAAACCAGCTGTAATTGTTTGACTTGTGGTTAGTCTAGGTATTTTTTTAGGATTGACCTAGTTAGTCAGCAGGCTAAGTTAGTGCCAGCGATGAGTGGACTCATCCAGAGGCATGGGAATATTGTTCGGGTTAGAACATTGGGATTGTTCTAGGTTGTTTCCTTAGAACAGTAGTCTAACCTTCGTAGGTTGCGACTTTGTGATGATGGGTTTCATCAGGAACCAGGTCGAGTATATGCCAAGAGTTGTGGACTATGACCATGGCTAGACGTGATGGGGAGCGACCCTATGCCAGTATTACTCTGGGAGTCTTTGTACTTCAGAGGATTACCTGTGAGCCTTTGTGCTTCAGGGGATGGCGATGGGAAGGCTACTCAGTCTATAGTTTTGGTAACAGTCACGACGAGGTATGACCTTGGATTAGATGCCTAGTTTGGTATCATGATTTAGATATCATCTAACTTGTGTCAGGGACATTAGTTTAAATGTTCTGCTGTGAGAACCAGTCTTGGAGGTATTTCCTTGACGAGCGTGTGTTCTGAGCAGATGGGTATGACCTAGTAGATACTGCTAGATGGATCGATCTAGTAGGTAGACGGATTCTTACCAGCGATGACTAGGGATTGTCATCAGAGTTGTGGTTAGGGTTTCCCTGTGATAGGAGAACTACTCCATGATGATTGACTTCATCAGTAATGGATTATATCAGACACTAAGTATTGTACATGAATATTTTATATGTGAGAGACGTTTGACTTATGCCAGTGTACACTTGACAGTGATTCCAAGTGGAAGTTGTGATGGGCTACCTCAGTCTTGAATGGTTTCACAATCTTAGCGAGGGATATAATCAGGTTCGTGTCCAGAGATTGTGAGAATCTTTGGGATTCGTTAGTTATGATTCTTGAACTTGACGAACCGTGGCGTTCATCCTGGATGAACGAGGCAAGGATAGTGAGTCCAAGGATAGCACTAAGTACCGTCTGATGTTTTCAGAGGTTGAGCGTAGGATTTTTCCATGGGAAGGGAATGATCTAGGTTGATAGATCACGAGCATTCTTGGGTTTAGTCTGCCATAATATTCTATTCCGGTGTACGAGGTAGCTGTCAGTAGTAAGGCGCGAGATGGTGCCAATAGACTACTAATAGCTATTTTCTGACTATCGAGTATAGGTCTGTTGAAACCGGAGTGTTTATGGTATTCCAAATGTTGGGAATAGTATACTTGTGGCAGTCGAGTCAAGATTATTGATCGAGCCACATAGGTTTTGATGATTAGTGGTAATCTGATTTGAGTTTTACTGTCGAGCTAAGTGTGAGCCACATCAGAATCGACGAGATCGATTAGTTGAACTCAATCGATGATGATAAAGGTGTAGCAACTAAGAAATACTTGAGATAGTATTTTGTCGCAAAGTGTTAATGAGGTTTGTACTTGGTACAATCTCAAAGCAGTCGGCAATTTGGAGTAATTTAGTAGTCTCTAGGGTTACCGAAGATAAATAATTCGGGATTGCTGTAATCGGGGACGATTTCAATTGGACTTGTATGGTCAAGTTAGGCAATAACTTGACAGTGGAGACAAACAAGGGAGTTGGTGGTTTCCCAGGAATATGCATTTTTTTAGAAGAAGAGACTGATATTGATTCCAACAATTGCTTAGTGATAGTAATTGCTTACTCGGGATTGAGCAATGGAAGGGATCAAGTTTTTGCTTCGTGTAAGGATTGTCCACTAACAACGATATTAAGGGTGTCAACCGAAAATTTTGAAGGGATGTTCTTGTGTTGACCGCTATGTTGAATCCGACAAGTGTTGAAAAAGCTAATGGACATTATCAAGAGGACATCAGATGTCTGATCATGAGATGTGACATTAGCTAGGATCTAGTTTTTGAGGTCTAGAAGGTTGTGTCACTAATCTTTCAGCAAGTGATGAGCGATTTCTCTGAGGTGACTGAGATAGTCAAGGATCTAATTAGTACCCAACGAAGTTGCCTTTGGGATTGAAAACTTCACAAGATCGGGATGGATCGAATTCGTTCTTTCCAGTCAGTGAGTCATATCCATGCAGACTTTTTGTCAAGGATATTGCATTTTAGCAATGTACAATGGTCGTATGCGTGATAGGTAGCTAGTGATGATGGTGTCATCAGAGACTCCGAGGTGAGTTATATTGGTGGGAAAGGAAGCATTTCCATATGTCTGTGCACTGTTTAATGTCCCAATCGAGCATATTGGTGGGAGCTTGCCTTAGTCTTGATGTGTGTACAGTGATTGCGAGTATGTATGACTATCAGGAGGATGTACATCAATTGAATTCATGGGTGAATAACCTATGGTCGAGATGATGTAGATCATCAAAGGTGTGATGACTTCCATTGTAGTGTATGCGTGGCTTCGCAGGCCAATGGTTAAGAGATGACTTAGCGTCATTAATTGCGAGCAATGATAGTTTTCATCAGGATATAACGTTGAGTTATACTGAGAAACATGAACTGTGATTCAAACTAAACATGGTGGGATGAATTCCCAGTATTGCTCGGGAAGCTTGTTTGCTTCGGTGGAGCATGGGAAGGATGACCAGTCTGGAAATCGTGTTAAGCAATTACGTTGGAATATAGCTTCGTGTCAACTAGATTCTCTTGGGAAGAAATTCGGGCTTTGTTGTGTCAGCACAGTGTTGGGATTGGTGTTTCCTGACTAGAGGTGTTGAGCACCAAGAAATTTTGGAGACATTAGATGGTTAGATTCAATTAGTGATTCGACGAATGTCGTAAGCCAGTCAGGTTATGACTTGGTCTTCGTTAGTCTGGATTTTTCCTTGGGACGATGATCTCGATCGAGCGGGTGTTTGTATCCTTCATGATCAGTGAGATCGTGGTCAGGATGGAAGATGTATCAGTGTTGTGATACATTAATGCCAAGGAAGATTGACTATCGACAGGTAGCGCAGTAATCTTCAAACGGGGGAATGCTAATGCGGTACAGCATTAATGGAGCTTGCAAGGAATTCGATAAGAGCCTGAGTGTGTCGAAAGATATTCGACCAGACGCGCAATAACGATTTTTAATACGTTCTCGAGGTTTTACCCTTGATTTCAAGGATGAAATCTTTTAAGGGGGAAGAATGTAGTGACCCGAATTCGAGATTAACGATTAATGAGCAATTAATCATGTAATCATGTTTAGATTAAGTAAAACATGATAAAGAAAATTCCAAATGGATTAACGGAGTCCGGAAATGGATCCAGAACACTCGAAAATGGTCGGGAAGATTCCGAGTCTTAGACATGATCGGAGGCTCCGAACCTGAGTTTGGGTGATCCGAAGTGTTCCAGTTCGGAGGGCCTGAGGTTGTTCGGGAGGGTGAAGTTTGGACGATCCAAAGAGGGATCGGATTGCCCGATCTCCACCAGATAAGATAAGATAAGGAAATTATGTGATTGGCCAAAACCAGAGTTTGGACGATCCGAAGTGATGGATCGGACGGTCCGAACAGTGTCTCGGCCAGGTGTCCGAAGGAGTGACGTCATGAATGACGTAATATCAGGATCAGACGATCCGAAGTCCCAATCGGACGGTCCAAAGTGCTATCAGGTGACACTTGTCACGCATGCAGAGTTCGGATGGTCCGAAGACAGTTTCGGACGGTTCGAACGTGTTCTATAAATATGAGGTCCGAGCTCCTCATTTGGTGCGAATTCCGAATTCCTCTCCTTCGCCCACGTGGCTCTATTTAGGGCTTTGGGTACTCTTTTTTTAGAGTTGGAGTATCGAATATATATATTTTAGCATAGTCAGACAGTGTCTGACATAGTAGCGGAGCAGTGCTCGTGTAGTGGAGCCATGATCAAGGCTTGGGAGCTGCAGCAGGGGGTGCCCCTAGTTGCGGGATAGTCGCCATCCGTGGGCTAACGACGGTTGCAGTTATACCTATGGTCTCCTTAAATTATTTAGAAGTATGCAATAGCTTAGTTAAGGCTTTTAGAGCTTAATGAATGATGCATGGGTAATTTGCATTGTAGAGCTGATGATAGGCTTGGAACCTAGAGTGGGACTGCTAGGACTGCCTGTAGTAAGGTACATATGTACTGACTGAGATGACCAGCATGATATATATTGTATGTGTTGCATGAGTATGTGCTACTTGTTTTATATGTTTTACGACTTTAGCACATACATGTTTTTACGGTAGACTGCATCTGGTGTGATGTGAGTCATGACAGTTTCCATCAGTGAGGCGTTACTTCCTGTGGACTCGTGTCTGGGGATGCCCAGCCCCTAGTTTTGCTATCACTAAGAGCGGCCACGACGGTGGGTTTTGACGCTATAGTTGATAGGTGAATATAGGAGGGGCACCACAGACTTGCTATCCGATATTGCCCGGTATATTCATGGCGCCTCTGAGTACTGTTTTACCCTCGTTTTAAATACACTTATGTGCTGCATATATTTTATATATCATTGCTTGCGTATTGAGCTTAGAGCTAACAACCAGTATTTTCTGTATGTCTGGATACCCCATTCGACGGGGCAGGCGTAGGTGCAGGATTGAGCATCAGGAGCTTGGATTAGCCAGTGACCAGTTAAGACAGCAGGATTTGCTGTAGGTCTTAACCCTTAGGATTATTTTGTATTTCGATTGGGTTGTATATTGGCTTATTTAATCGGTTGTATTCTGTCGGTCTGCTTTTATTTAAGTCTTTCGCAGCGATTTATTTTAAATGCATTCTTAATTATGCTCTAACTCTGATTAGGTAGTGGATCCGGGTTGGGTCGCTACAAGTAGTCATTTCCATTTTATGAGATTAAGTGGTTAATTATGTTTAGATTTAAGTAAAACATGATTAAGAAACTTTAATATGATCAATTGAACCAAGAAATCGGATCCAAAATGCCCAAAAATGGTTAGTGGGATTAATTGGGCTCGGAGAGTTCGGATGGTCCGAACTTAAGCCCGTGACAGATCGGATGATCCGATAAATATCAGACGCTCCGATCAGGAGATCGGAAGGTCCGAACTCAAGTGGACAGATGTCCAAATCCTGTCAGATGGGTGACATCTTGGCCGACATCACTGAGTCGATCGGATGCTCCGAAGAGGGATTGGAATGTCCGAGCTCGAATGCATGCAACATGGATATCATCCAGGATCGGACCGTCCGAACTGGAGATCGGACAATCCAAATGTTGCCTATAAATAGGGGCGAGATTTCTGAAAGAGTTGATGCCCCGCTAGCCAAGTTGTGGCTAAGGGCTTTGAGAGTCTCTTATTGTAAAAAATCTTTGTTTAATATAATTTGCATTCATTAATGTCATTTTCTTTATCTTTCTTCATAATGTTATATTGTGATATACTATTGTTGTTTTGATAAAGACCTTGAATATACTATAGTGTAAGTAAGATGAGATAGTGAATAAAGAGAGATCACTATCATGAAACACATCTTATAGTCACTGTATATTCTAAACAGTTCCTAGTCAATTGAGCCGTCCGCAAATAAGGATAAGGATCGCTCGAGATCGAGACTAGCATTTGCGATGCCATGTACCACGTTTCATTGGTATGGAACATAGAGATGTTCAAAGCATGCAAATGGATATTCATATGATTAATGATCGAACTACCCTATTCGGACTTTCCAAGTGGTTAATATTAATTGAGTGGATAAGTCCGCGGTTTTGGTTGTACACCATTAGTCCTTATTACTTGAAACATCATGGAGACTCTGTATGCTAGTACTGTACTTTGACTCGTTTACCGACTCTATTGGGGTCATCAGATGTCGGGATTGGGTATAGTTACGACACATATAGGATTCGATGCTTTGTTGTCAAGGATTCACCACACGCTTGCGAGTGTGGATATCCTATGCGATCTGAGGAGATATTAGTGTGACAAATCTCTGGCCAGAGTACTTGATGTGATTTAGGTTACTTGGTTTCCTAGTAGCACATGCGATGTCACTATTTGATCTTCAAGATGCATTGCATAGTTATCGAATCTCGAACGACTCTCGATGTACCAATGGTTGTTGATTCAATTGGGATATTTGGATGAAGGGACCGTATTGTACGCTAACCAAAACCTACTGGTTCTTGCAGGCACTATCAGTGATACCTAGGAAATCATGGGGCGATGTTGCTAGGCGCTCTTACCATGATTCGATGGGTAAGTCGGAAATTGTTGTTCCGAGTCACAAGGAGTTGTGAGCCCACGGATAGCAGTATCCTTGAACCATTGAGGGTCACACAAGTAATGGATTACTAATCCCCGTTGAGATAGTTAAATTTAAAGAGTTAAATTTAATGAAAGAAAAGTTGGACTTCTTAACTAAAGGGAGTGAAATTTCCTAAAATGACATAGGGATGGGCATTTTTGGAAATCACTGAATTCGGATTCAGAAAAATTATCTTGACTTTAAAAGGTGCAGAAATGATTTCTGTGCACATTGGTGAAATCAGTTTATCAACCGGAGTCATGATGAATTTTATATTAATTTCTATAATAACAGGCTTGGCTTGTTGGGCTTAAGTTATGGATTATGGGCCCTAAGGAGTTAGTGTCCTAATAGAGATATAACTTAATCCAGTCTAGAAATTATATATATATATATATATATATAAGTGTAATTTCGAAAATAATATTCATTCCAACCTTGAGTTTTCGAAAATCACACAAAATTAAAAGAGGGTTTTTCGAAAATCCTCTCTCCTTTTTGAGAAAATTCAGTCTGTGATTTTTTTGAAAAATTACATTCTGAATTGACAGATCAAATCTGTTTAATCTCTACGATAAACATCTGATTGATTTCTAGTGCAATCAATCAGAGGGTTTCAGTTTTCTGTTCGTGGATCTAATTCCGGAGATTGATCGAATAGTCATCAGTTCCTGGGATTTACAACAAGAGCAGATTTAATCTGTTGGAGTCCATAATCAAGCCATAGCTTGAAGAGGTAAAATATTTAATTGTGATTATTATTTTACTTGCATAATTTAATCATTAGGATTTGATACCCATGATATGTAATCGTTCCATATAAAAAAATTTAAACTTTCGCTGCACCGGGTATCAGATCTATGATCTGAAAATGTGTTCCAATAGTGGCGTCAGAGACAGGTTGTTTCTCAGATCAAACGATTAAAATTAATCGATTGTACAAAATTTTTAGCCTCGGTTTTTTGAAACAAAACGAAAAATTTTAAATTAAAAATTTGAAGGAAACAAGGGCGTCAATCGCTGCCCAACTCCACGTGGGCAGCCCTGTCCCACGTGGAGGCGGGGCTGCCCGGGAACGTCCCGGGCAGCCCGGAAAATTAAAATTCGATTTATTTTTCTTTTGAATTTTTGATTTTCAAAATTTTAGTTTTGGTCAGATCGAAAATTGTTTTTGATTGGTCCGCGAGGCATCGGGTCAAATTGTTTGAGTACGAAATTTTTAAAATTGGTTTTTGGATAAATTTGAATTTTTGGAAAATTTATAAATTTTATCCGTTAAATTAGATTTTATAAAATTGATTATTTTGGTACAATTGATGATAAGATATGATCTTATGAAATGATTAGATAAAATTTGATTTTATCTTTTTAATTATGATGTCATTGCATGTTATCCAATTATTTAATAATTGAATTAATTATTGGATAAAAGGATGATTGATCGCCATGACCAAGTTTGTAGGTGTATGTTAGGTTGTTTACATTTGGTTTTATTGTTGTTGGGTTTTATTAATGGGCTTGGTTTATGGCCCAATTTGAATTGTCATTTGTAATAAAAAGTGGGCCTGGTTTATGGCCCGTTCCCACCCTTAAATATGTATCCCCTACTTGTCATCGAAATTTATTAGACTTAGTGGGAGATAAAGATTTGAAGACAAAGGTGGGCCCAGCAGACAATAAAGACCGAAGAAATGTAAATTGGAAGCATAATGTAATAGGATTGCATTGCATACTTGCATATCACCTAGGATTGGACTTAGACTCGTGATTGGAAACCACGGGTCAATTAGTTTTAGGGTCGATCATTCTAAATATAATATATGATATTATTGTTGTATGCATTTTTAGACTAAATTGCATAAATCCCGCAAGCATACAAATATGATATGATGAAACAATTTTTCAAAATTAAAAATCCCTCATTTTAAATATGATTTAAAATTGATATCAAGATAAACAAAAGAGAATTTAAATATTGTTTAAATATTCCTACCTTCCATCAACTATCAATGTATGAGATGCTACCCGCGGGCACGGTCCGGCTCATATTATTGGGGGGGGGCCGTTCGTCGGAAAGCTGTACATTAGATCGACACATGTTGTAAGTTGGGTGGAACTCCCATGGGATTTGGCTCATATTATTGGGGATCCACATGGCGACCATCCATCACAACTTAATATTGATGGGTCATCTTGACATGTCACAATAAACGGCGTCATATTATTGGGCCCTTATTGGACATGAGGTAAAAACATGGGGGTTGCTTTGGAAGCAATTGGGATCTACCTTTTGAAAATTATGGTTGGCTGATATTATTCGGGACTATGATTTGTCAATTGGACTCCATGTTTCCACTAAGGAAACCAGTTTCTTGTTTTCACTAGAGGGTAGTGAAATCGTTAAAATAGTGGGAGTGAAATTCATAAAATTAAATATCGCCATATTTTATGTCTTAGTAAATTAATTAAGCAATCACTGATTATTGTCTGTTTCTTTTCAGTATTTCATTACAATGAATTCGCGCAATCCACTATTCTCAATCCTCGAACAAAACAAACTGACTGGCGCAAACTATACGGAATGGTTCCGTAAGTTAAGGATTGTTCTTAGTTCGGAAAAGGTTTTCTACGTGTTAGAAAAGCCTCCTCCGAAAGAAGCCCCGGCTAATGTGAGTCCGGAAGAATTGGCCAAACTTGACAAATGGTGGGACCATGATATCAAGGCCAAATGTTACATGCAGGCTTCGATGTCTGATGAACTTCAGAGGCGATTTGAGAATGCAGTGAATGCTGCTGACATTCACGATACTCTCAAGGAACTTTTTGGAGCTCAGTCAAGATCGGAGAGGTATTCCACCGTCAAAGAGCTCATGACATGCCACATGCGAGATGGTACTTCGGTCCGTGAGCATGGGGTACACATGATTGGGCTCATTGAAAAGTTGGTAACACTCGACTTGACATTGGAGCATGAACTAAACCGGTACTTCAATATGAACAAGATAGAGGCCACCCTTGAAGAGATGGTCAATATGCTTGTGACTTATGAGGCCACATTAAAGAAGGATAAACCGGTACTCTTGGTTGGTTCCTCTTCTAACTCTAAGAAAGGGCCAAGTGGAAAGAGTAAGAAACGTTCTGCCCCACCCAATAAAATTGTACCAAAGAATAAGAGCAAGACAAAGGCTTCAAATGGGAACGGATCTGAAGACGTTTGCCATCACTGCAAGAAACCCGGTCATTGGAAAAGTAACTGCAAAGTATATCTCGAGCAGTTGCGAACTGCAAAGGGTATGTTTTACATTGAAATAAATGTTTCACTTAATACTACTTCTTGGGTATTGGATACCGGATGTGGATCTCACATTTGCAATGATTTGTAGGTGATGACAAGAAGTCGTAAGCTTAGGATGAGTGAGACTCAGCTAAGGCTCGAAAATAGTTCTAGAGTTGAAGTCAAAGCTGTGGAAGACGTTTATTTAGTTTTGCAGAACGATTTTAAGTTATTTTTTAGAGATGTTTTATTTGTGCTAGATTTAGTTAAAAACATTATTTCTGTTTCTATGCTTGATAGAGATGGTTTTTCTTGCAATTTTGTGAATGAGATTTGCAATATTTACAAGAATGAATGTTTGATTGGAAATGGACAACTTGAAAACGATCTATATAACTTAAAATTAAAAGACGTTCCAATTAATTATGTTGATAAACCGGTAACAACAAATAAAAGGAAAAACGATAGTCAAAACCCGGCAAACCTTTGGCATTCTAGGCTAGGTCATATTTTCTCAAGGAGGATGAACAAGCTAGTGGGAGAGGGCATGTTTGATATGTCTGATATTAACTCTCTACCTACTTGTGAGTCCTGCCTAAAAGGAAAAATGACTAAATCTCCTTTCAAAGGAAAACCTGAGCGTAGTCAAAATCTGTTGGATTTGATTCATACAGATGTTTGCGGTCCATTTAGTATTGGTACTAAATTTGGTCACACCTACTTCATTACCGTTACTGATGATTATTCTAGGTATGAGTATTTATATTTGATGAAATATAAGTCTGAAGCATTTGAAAAGTTCAAAGAATTCAAGGCTGAAGTAGAAAACAAACTAGGTAAGAGTATTAAAGCACTTCGATCGGATCGAGGTGGAGAATATTTAAGTACCGACTTTTTGGACTATCTAAAAGAGAATGGGATTTTCTCTTAGTGGACTCCTCCTATGACACCTCAGCTCAATGGTGTTTCGAAGCGTCGCAATCGAACTTTGTTGGACATGGTTCGATCCATGATGAGCTTCACTAATCTCCCACCTTCATTTTGGGGCTATGCGCTTGAAACGGCGGTATTGTTGTTGAACAATGTCCACACTAGGGCAGTGGATAAAACTTCATACGAGTTATGGAATGACAAAGCTCCTAAGTATTCGTACTTAAGGATTTGGGGATGTCCTGCTTACGTGAAGCGGACAGTGGGAGATAAATTGGATAGTCGATCCACCTTATGTTATTTTGTAGGGTTTCCGAAGAATTCAATCGGATATTATTTCTATCATCCTACTGAAACGAAAGTGTTTGTTTCGAGGAATGCCACCTTCATGGAGAAGAAGTTTTTATTTGATAAGAAAGGCAAGATGATGGAACTCGAAGAAATTCGAGAAAAACCCGAGATACAAAATAACGATCCTACACCTCAGGAACCATTAAACGACACGCCTCTTTCTAAAAGATCCGAGAGGACTTCAAGACCTCCTATTCGATATGGTTTACTTCTTGAAGGGGATCAAAATGAACCCGACATTGGATGTGATCCAAGAAACTTCAAGGAAGCAATTTCTGATGCGGATTCGAATTTAAGGCTTGAAGCTATGCAGTCGGAAATAGACTCGATGCATACAAACCAAGTTTGGTCTTTAGTAGATCCTCCCGATGGAATTGTTCCAATAGGGTGTAAATGGATCTACAAGAGAAAACTTGGGCCTGATGGTAAGGTACTGACCTACAAGACACGATTGGTAGCAAAAGGTTATACTCAAAGACAAGGAGTTGACTATGATGAAGCTTTTTCATCAGTCGCAATGTTCAAGTCCATAAGAATCCTTATTATCATAGCAGCTTGGTATGACTATGAGATATGACAAATGGATGTGAAGACTGCATTTCTTAATGGAAACATTAAGGAAGAAATCTATATTATGCAGCCCGAGGGATTCACATCCATGGGAAGCGAGCATAAGGTATGAAAGCTTCAAAGATCAATTTATGGTCTCAAACAGGCATCAAGAAGTTGGAACCAGAAATTTGATGAAACAATAAAGGATTTTGGTTTCATCAAGAACCCGGAGGAACCATGCGTGTACAAGAAAGTAGTTAAGGATGCTGTGACATTCTTAGTACTTTATGTTGATGACATCCTGCTCATTGGGAATGATGTAGGAATGTTGCAGTCAACA
The DNA here is from genome assembly GCF_033568475.1 of Henckelia pumila. Taxonomy (NCBI): domain Eukaryota; kingdom Viridiplantae; phylum Streptophyta; class Magnoliopsida; order Lamiales; family Gesneriaceae; genus Henckelia; species Henckelia pumila. The sequence goes on from NC_133121.1 coordinate 89,603,756, forward strand.
AAGATATGGTTATCAGGTAGATTCTCGATGAAGGATTTGGGTGAGGTGTCTTATATTCTAGGAATACAGATCTATAGAGATAGATCTAAGAGAATGATAGGACTCACTCAAGCAACCTACATCGACACCATATTGAAAAGGTTTTCTATGGATGAGTCCAAGAGAGGACATCTACCTATGTGTCATGGAGTTTCTCTATCCAAGTCTATGTCTCCGAAGACTGACGAAGAGATAGAGAAAATGACACACATACCATATGCGTCAGCCATAGGGAGTATCATGTATGGGATGATATCTACCAGACCGGATATGGCATTTGCTCTGAGTGTCACGAGCAGATATCAAGCCAATCCCGGTCAAATGCATTGGAAAGCCGTGAAGGATATTCTTAAGTACTTGAGAAGGACTAAGAATATATTCATGGTTTATGGAGGAAGAGAATTGAAATTGGAAGGCTATACCGACTCTAGCTTCCAAAGTGACGTGGATGACTCGAAGTCAACCTCTGGATTTGTATTCATGCTTAATGGCAGTGCTGTCTCTTGGAAGAGTTCCAAGCAGGACACCACAACGGATTCCACCACTGAGGCAGAATACATTGCAGCATCAGCTGCTGCTAAAGAGGCCATTTGGATGAGGAATTTCGTCCAAGAGTTGGGCGTAATTTCTGAAGCTGTTGGTTTAGTCCCGGTGTACTGCGACAACACTGGTGCCGTTGCTCAGGCAAAGGAACCAAGGTCTCATCAAAGATCCAAACACATACTGAAGAAATACCACATCATCCGGGAGATCGTGGAAAGAGGAGACATCACTGTCGAGAGAGTGGCCTCTGCAGACAATATCGTTGATCCACTTACTAAGCCCTTGCCAGGACCATTGTTTGACAAACATCGCGAAGCAATGGGACTACGTAGTATGACTAGTTGGCTATAGGGCAAGTGAGAGATTGAAAGAGTTGATGCCCCGCTAGCCAAGTTGTGGCTAAGGGCATTGAGAGTCTCTTATTGTAAACAATCTTTGTTTAATATAATTTACATTCATTAATGGCATTTTCTTTATCTTTCTTCATAATGTTATATTGTGATATACTATTGTTGTTTTGATAAAGACCTTGAATATACTATAGTGTAAGTAAGATGAGATAGTGAATAAAGAGAGATCACTATCATGAAACACATCTTATAGTCACTATATATTCTAAACAGTTCTTAGTCAATTGAGCAGTCCGCAAATAAGGATAAGGATCGCTCGAGATCGAGACTAGCATTTGCGATGCCAAGTACCACGTTTCATTGGTATGGAACATAGAGATGTTCAAAGCATGCAAATGGATATTCATATGATGAATGATCGAACTACCCTATTCGGACTTTCCAAGTGGTTATTATTAATTGAGTGGATAAGTCCGCGGTTTTGGTTGTACACCATTAGTCCTTATTACTTGAAACATCATGGAGACTCTGTATGCTAGTACTGTACTTTGACTCGTTTACCGACTCTATTGGGGTCATCAGGTGTCGGGATTGGGTACAGTTACGACACATATAGGAGTCGATGCTTTGTTGTCAAGGATTCACCACACGCTTGCGAGTGTGGATATCCTATACGATCTGAGAAGATATTAGTGTGACAAATCTCTGGCCAGAGTACTCGATGTGATTTAGGTTACTTGGTTTCCTAGTAGCACATGCGATGTCACTATTTGATCTTCAAGATGCATTGCATAGTTATCGAATCTCGAACGACTCTCGATGTACCAATGGTTGTTGATTCGATCGGGATATTTGGATGAAGGGACCGTACTGTACGCTAACCAAAACCTACTGGTTCTTGCAGGCACTATCAGTGATACCTAGGGAATCATGGGGCGATGTTGCTAGGCGCTCTTACCATGATTCGATGGTTAAGTCGGAAATTGTTGTTCCGAGTCACAAGGAGTTGTGAGCCCACGGCTAGCAGTATCCCTGAACCATTGAGGGTCACACAAGTAATGGATTACTAATCCCCGTTGAGATAGTTAAATTTAAAGAGTTAAATTTAATGAAAGATAAGTTGGACTTCTTAAGTAATGGGAGTGGAATTTCCTAAAATGACATAGGGATGGACATTTTTGGAAATCATTGAATTCAGATTCAGAAAAATTATCTTGACTTTAAAAGTTTCAGAAATGGTTTCTGTGCACATTGGTGAAATCAATTTATCAATCGGAGTCATGATGAATTTTATATTAATTTCTATAATAACAGGCTTGGCTTGTTGGGCTTAAGTTATGGATTATGGGCCCTAAGGAGTTAGTGTCCTAATAGAGATATAACTTAATCCAGTCTAGAAATTATATATATATATAAGTGTAATTTTCGAAAATAATATTCATTCCAACCTTGAGTTTTCAAAAATCACACAAAATTAAAAGAGTGTTTTTCGAAAATCCTCTCTCCTTTTTGAGAAAATTCAGCCTGTGATTTTTCTGAAAAAATAAATTCTGAATTGACAGATCAAATCTGTTTAATCTCTACGATAAATATCTGATTGATTTCTAGTGCAATCAATCAGAGGGTTTCAGTTTTCTGTTCGTGGACCTAATTCCGGAGATTGATCGAGTAGTCATCAGTTCCTGTGATTTACAACAAGAGCAGATTTAATCTGTTTGAGTCCATAATCAAGACATAGCTTGAAGATGTAAAATATTTAATTTTGATTATTATTTTACTTGCATAATTTAATCGTTAGGATTTGATACCCATGATATGGAATCGTTCCTTATAAAAAAAAATTTAAACTTCCGCTGCACCGGGTATCAGATCTATGATCTGAAAACGTGTTCCAACAATTTCCTCATTTTGAATAGATCAAATCCTCTCCTCTCCCATGATGGCTCGATTTTAAGGGCTTTGGGACTCTTTTATAAAGATTTGAAGTAGGTATTAGTATATTTTTATAGAACGAACAATGTCCGTAATATTAGCCAAGCAGAGGAGCTTTGGCGAGGTGTCCAGGAGTCGTAGCAGGGCTGTGCCCAAGATCTGGGGCATTCGACATCAGCGGGCTGACGACGGACAAAGGTATATGTAAGGCCCTGAAAGATTAAGTTCTTAATTACGTCATTGATATTTAAATTCCGAATTTGGGAAAATATCAATTGGATAATTTATGAAAATTAGAGATTTAATTTTCGAGCTGAAAATATTTAATTTGAGAATTTACGGATTTTGAGATTTAAATTCCTGGATTCTTAAATTAAAATATAAAAATATTTGAATTGAATATTTATGGAATTTACGAATTAAATTCCGAGTTCTGAGAATGAAAGAGGATTTAATTCGACGGTGAAATCCGAGCAAGGACCAATTTGCAAATATAGAGAAGTTCAAGGACTAAACTACGATAATGTCCGAAAGTATTTAATTTTAATCCGAGAGTATTTAATTTGAGAATATATGGAGTTTAGATTTAAATTCTAATATTCTTAAATTATTTAGGATTGAAATGGAGTTAAATCGCTAGTCTGGGGACTGAATTGCAAATAGTGAAAACTTGAGGGGCCAAAATGCAAATATTGGAATTTGACCTGGACACTTGTTTTATATATGTATGTCAACGTGTATATGTATGGATTTTCATCAGAATTCTCAGAAAAATTCGAGAGACTCTCAATATTTCATATTTTTGAAGCTAAACTTCATCTTTTAACTTCGATATCTTTTGAGCCGGTTGTCCGATTTCAATTTCAAAAATAGCATTGCGATCCTCTTGAGACGAGCTTCGATTTGTTGTAAGTTTTATTCTGTTCCAGCATATTTTGAAATGTGAATGTTGGCAGAAATCATAAGCAAGCATGAATATGTGTTTTGAGTTTCTATGCGTTATCAGATCAAAGTCGGAATTTAGAGCGGTTATCGGTTTGATTGTTATTTATTGTCCAGCCTATGTTTGAACCTAGCCATGTTTTATTTTGCTGGATTAAGATGATATTATGATGGTCTAAGCTGGTTTAAATTATAGTAGATTGATAGCTTGAGTTGATATCGTTTCGGTAATCGATTTTCCGTTGTTATGTCGTTGGTTCGAAAATAGCTAGACTTGTAATATTTTTGATTTAGCTGGACATGGTTTGAGCTATTGTTGATATATTATGCTTGTGATCACTTCACATGACAGAGTTATAAAAATTTGACGAGCTCGGAAATTCCGTATTTGAATCGATTAAGAAGTGAACAAGAGTTGAAGAATGAACAGCTTAGGATAAGATTATCAACCTCTGATATATTAATATATATGATGATATATACATGCTGATATATATCTCTATAGGTTGAGTTGGAATTGAAGAAGATTGAGATATTGTTAGATTTAAGTTTTTGTAATCGAATTTGATATTGTCAGTCTACCGGTTCACGAATGGATTCAATTTCGAATCTTTTTGATTGAGTTGAACATGATATGAATCCTTGCTGATGTTTCTTAAATATATTGCTATGAATTCAGAATTGAATGAAAGGAAATTGAGTTGGGATTCTAGACTTCGAACCGGGAAAGAAAGATCAAGATTTGCAAGTAGCTTTGCCTTGAAGATTGAATGAGAAACTTGAGAAGATTTGATTGATATTATTTGATGTAGATTGTTCAGATTTGAAGCAACTATGACTCAACGAAATGAAAGGTATAAGATGACATCGAGAGTCGGAGATTTGAAACTCAAGAATGATGCTTCTTGAGTTGTCCCGCTAAATCACATACTTGACTATTATTTGTTCTTGAGTTAGAACTTGATGATGTTATTGTCGATCCATCACAGGTAGTGGATCTTTGATTTTGATATGATATAATATATAGAATTGATTCTCATGCCAAGGTCTGAGGCGACCTTATTTTCACGTTAGATGTGACGATGATAGATAGATATCCATGTCAAGATCGATACGAATCTTGTTGACAATGATTTGAGATGAATCAATTCTTGATAGCGCGCTATATAAATCTTTTGATTTGAAGTATGATTTGAAGTCTTGATTTAGATATGCATTATATTACGCTATCCTTGATTTGAAATGGTTAGAGTTGGCATGTTTATATTTTAACGTATGTATATGTCTTTTATACTGGAAATTATATTCTCACCGGAGTTTATCCGGCTGTTGTCTTATTTTGTATGTGTGCATGACAACAGGTGGGGCAGGAGCTAGTTAAAGACGACATTGACAGCTTGGGAGAGAGTTTAGCACGTGAGGACTCGAGTTTTAGTTGTGTTGTCTAGAAACATCAAACATGTTAGAACTATGTTGATTTATAGTACATTTATGCAATTTGATGTAATTGTGTATTTTCTCACCTTCTAAATGATACGTTTGATATAATAAATGCATGCTTATATACTTGAGACTTTGTTTATGTACATATGCATGTTTCAGATTTTATAAACCATGATTTGAGTTGGTTTTTGAATTATTTGAATTGAAGGTTCAAAGTTTGACAGCAAAAGAAATCTGCAGATTTTGGAACAGGGCATGGTCGCTCGATCGCATGAACTCGTAGGATCGAGCGTAGCATGCGATTTTCGTAAACAGAGAATTTGATTTTGAGGCACGCTCGATTGAGTGAGTTCGTGGGATCGAGCGCGGCCAAATATTTTCCAGACGAGAGCTGATGATTTAAGCTCTCTCGATCGGGTGAGTTTACTAGATCGAGCGAGGCGCTAACTTTTTTAAAAAAAAAAATTTAAGCTCTTGGTTTAAACATTCTCTTATTGTTTGCTTATTGTTAATTCATCACTAAATCATTTGATCATTTATTAATTAATCATGTTTAGTGATTAATTGCCCCAAGATTTGATTAGCAACCCGAGGTCCCCACAACAGGTGGTATCAGAGCGAGAAAATTCTGGACTAAGATAGAAGATTAGTGATTGGGGTAGATGAAAGAGTGGGTGCCCGGTTAGCCAACATGTGGCTAAGGGCTTTTGTGACTCTATGTGTAAACAATCTTTGTTTAATATAATTTACACTTTTAAATTGACATTTACTTTATCTTTTAGCATATTATTATGTTGTGACGTACTATACGATGTTTAGATAAAGACCTTGAATATACTAGAGTGCATGTAAGATGTGATAGTAGAATTGAATGACTATCATGAAACACATCTTATAATCACTGTATATTCTAAACAGTTCCTAGTCAATTGAGCCGTCCGCTAATAAGGATAAGGATCGCTCGAGATTGAGACTAGCATTTGCGATGCCTAGTACCGTGTTTCATTGGTATAGAACATAGAGATGTTCGAAGCATGCAAATGGATATTCATATGATGGATGATCGAACTACCCTATTCGAACTTTCCAATTGGTTATCATTAATTGAGTGAAAAAGTCCGCGGTTTTGGTTGTACACCATTAGTCCTTACTACTTGAAACATCATGGAGACTCTATATGCTAGTACTGTATTTTGACTCGTTTACCGACTCTATGAGGGTCATCAGGTGTCGAGATTGGGTACAGTTACGACACATATAGGAGTCGATGCTTTGTTGTCAAGGATTCACCACACGCTTGCGAGTGTGGATATCCTATGCGATCTGAGGAGATATTAGTATGACAAATCTCTGGCAGAGTACATGATGTGCTTTAGGTTACTTGGTTTCCTAGTAGCACATGCGATGTCACTATTTGATCTTCAAGATGTATTGCATAGTTATCGAATCTCGAACGACTCTCGATGTACCAATGGTTGTTGATTCGATCGGGATATTTGTATGAAGGAACCGTACTGTACGCTAACCAAAACCTACTGGTTCTTGCAGGCACTATCAGTGATACCTAGGGAATCATGGGGCGATGTTGCTAGGCGCTCTTACCATGATTCGATGGGTAAGTCGGAAATTGTTGTTCCGAGTCACAAGGAGTTGTGAGCCCACGGCTAGCTGTATCCCTGAACCATTGAGGGTTACACAAGTAATGGATTACTAATCCCCGTTGAGATAGTTAAATTTAAAGAGTTAAATTTAGCGAAAGAGAAGTTGGACTTCTTAAGTAAAGGGAGTGGAATTTCCTAAAATGACATAGGGATGAGCATTTTTGGAAATCACTGAATTCAGATTCAGAAAAATTATCTTGACTTTAAAAGATGCAGAAATGGTTTATGTGCACATTGATGAAATCAGTTTATCAATCGGAGTCATGATGAATTTTATATTAATTTCTATAATAACACGCTTTGCTTGTTGGGCTTAAATTATGACTAATGGAAATAATAAGATATAAGATAAAATTTGATTTTATCTTTTTAATTATGTTGCCATTGCATGTTATCCAATGATTTAAATTATTGAATTAATTATTGGATAAGAGGATGATCGATTGTCATGACCAATTTTGTAGGTGTATGTTAGGTTGTTAACATTTGGTTTTTATTATTGTTGTTGGGTTTTATTAATGGGCTTGGTTTATAGCCCAAATTGATTTATCATTAGTAATATAAGTGGGCCTGGTTTATGGCCCGTTCCCACCCTTAAATATGTATCCTCTACTTGTCATCGAAATTGTTGGAGAACGCGGCGATCAGATCAATCAGGATTGATACCCGGTGCAGCGGAAGTTTAAAATTTTTATATGGAACAATTCCATAATGGGTATCAACCTTACGATTAAATTGTGTGTGTGTAAAAATTAAATAACGATTATAAATTTTTACTTCCAATCTCGAAGCGAGATTATGGACACCAACAGATTGCTCTGCTCTTGTTGTATATCTCTGGAACTGATGGACGAACTGTTCTTCAATCAGGTCCACGAACGGATATTTAATCCCTCTGATAGATTGCACTAGAAAATCTATCAGAAGTTTCTACGAAGAGATTAACGAATTTGATCCGTTAAACCAGACTGCCATTCAAAATTCACAGACTGGATTTTCCGAGCAGAGGGGAGAAGGGGGCGGCCACTACTGAGAGAAAAATAGGGTTTTTTTTTAAAATTGTGACCTGTTGTGTTTATTTCTGTACTGCAATAACTTATTTATAATGTAGGCCACTAACAGCTTAGGGCCCATTAATCATAAGTTCAAGCCCGACAAGCAAAGCCCGCATGTTCAAAAATTAATATAAAATTCATCGTGACTCCGATTGATAAACCGATTTCACCAATGTGCACAGAAACCATTTCTGCACCTTTTAAAGTCAAGATAAATTTTTCTGAATCCGAATTCAGTGATTTCCAAAAATGCCCATCCCTATGTCATTTTAGGAAATCTTACTCCTCTACTCATAATTAAGAAGTCCAACTTCTTTGTTCATTAAATTTAACTCTTTAAATTTAACTATCTCAACGGGGATTAAAAATCCATTACTCTGTGTGACCCTCAATGGTTCAGGGATACAACTAGCCGTGGGCTCACAACTCCTTGTGACTCGGAACAACAATTTCCGACTTGCCCATCGAATCATGGTAAGAGCGCCTAGCAACATCGCCCCATGATTCCCTAGGTATCACTGATAGTGCCTGCAAGAACCAATAGATTTTGGTTAGCGTACAGTACGGTCCCTTCATCCAAATATCCCGATCGAATCAACAACCATTGGTATATCGAGAGTCGTTCGAGATTCGATAACTATGCAATACATCTTGAAGATCAAATAGTGACATCGCATGTGTTACTAAGAAACCATTTCTTAAAACACATCATGTACTCTGGCCAGAGATTCGTCACACTAATATCTCCTCAGATCGCATAGGATATCCACACTCGCAAGTATGTGGTGAATCCTTGACAACAAAGCATCGACTCCTATATGTGTTGTAACTGTACCCAATCCCGACACCTGATGACCCCAATAGAGTCGGCAAACGAGTCAAAGCACAGTACTAGCATATAGAGTCTCAATGATGTTTCAAGTAGTAAGGACTAATGGTGTACAACCAAAACCGTGGACTTTATCCACTCGATAAGTGATAACCACTTGGAAAGTCCGGATAGGGTAGTTCGATCATTCATCGTATGAATATCCATTTGCATGCTTCGAACATCTCTATGTTCCTTACCAATGAAACGTGGTACTCTGCATCGCAAATGCTAGTCTCAAACTCGAGCGATCCTTATCCTTATTATTGGACGGCTCAATCGACTAGGAACAGTTTAGAATATACAGTGACTATAAGATGTGTTTCATGATAGACATCCCCATGTTCTACCACATCTTACATACACTATAGTATATTCAAGGTCTTTATCAAAACAACAATAGTATATCACAATATAACAATATGAAGAAAGATAAAGTCATTGCCATTAATAAAAGTGTAAATTATATTAAACAAAAGATTGTTTATACAAAGAGTCATCAAAGCCCTTAGCCACAAGTTGGCTCACCGGGCACCCACTCTTTCAATCTCCCACTTGCCCTATAGCCAACTAGTCATACTACGTAGACCCATTGCTTCGCGATGTTTGTCCAATAATGGTCCTGGCAAGGGCTTAGTAAGTGGATCAGCGATATTGTCTGTAGAGGCCACTCTTTCGACAGTGATGTCTCCTCTTTCCACAATCTCCCGGATGATGTGGTATTTCCTCAGTACGTGTTTGGATCTTTGATGAGACCTTGGTTTCTTTGCCTGAGCAACGGCACCCGTGTTGTCACAGTACACCGGGACTGGACCAACAACTTCAGGAATGACGCCCAACTCTTGGACGAAATTCCTCATCCAAACGGCCTCTTTAGCAGCAGCTGATGCTGCAATGTATTCTGCCTCAGTGGTGGAATCCACTGTGGTGTCCTGCTTGGAACTCTTCCAAGAGACAGCACCGCCATTGAGCATGAACACAAATCCAGAGGTTGACTTCGAGTCATCCACGTCACTTTGGAAGCTAGAGTCGGTATAGCCTTCCAATTTTAGTTCTCTTCCTCCATATACCATGAACATATTCTTAGTCCTTCGTAAGTACTTAAGAATGTCCTTCACGGCTTTCCAATGCATTTGACCGGGATTAGCTTGATATCTGCTCGTGACACTCAGAGCAAATGCTACATCCGGTCTGGTAGATATCATCCCATACATGATACTACCTATGGCTGGCGCATATGGTACATGTGTCATTTTCTCTATCTCTTCATCAGTCTTGGGACACATAGACTTGGATAGAGAAACTCCATGACACATGGGTAGATGTCCTCTCTTGGACCCATCCATTGAAAACCGTTTCAATATGGTGTCGATGTAGGTTGATTGAGTGAGTCCTATCATTCTCTTAGATCTATCTCTATAGATCTGTATCCCTAGAATATAGGATGCCTCACCCAAATCCTTCATCAAAAATCTACCTGATAACCATATCTTTGTTGACTGCAACATCCCTACGTCATTCCCAATGAGTAGGATGTCATCAACATAAAGTACTAAGAATGTCACAGCATCCTTAACTACTTTCTTGTACACGCATGGTTCCTCCGGGTTCTTGATGAAACCAAAATCCTTTATTGTTTCATCAATTTCTGGTTCCAACTTCTTGATGCTTCTTTTAGACCATAGATTGATCTCTGAAGCTTGCATACCTTATGCTCGCTTCCCATGGATGTGTATCCCTCAGGCTGCTTCATATAGATTTCTTCCTTAATGTCTCCATTAAGAAAAGCAGTCTTCACATCCATTTGACATATCTCATAGTCATACCAAGCAGCTATGGCAATAAGGATTCTTATGGACTTGAACATTGCAACTGGTGAAAAGGTTTCATCATAGTCAACTCCTTGTCTTTGAGTATAACCTTTCGCCACCAATCGCGCCTTGTAGGTCAATACCTTACCATCAGGCCCAAGCTTTCTCTTGTAGATCCATTTACACCCTATTGGAACAATTCCATCGGGAGGATCTACTAAAGACCAAACTTGGTTTGTATGCATCGAATCTATTTCCGACTGCATAGCTTCAAGCCATAAATTTGAATCCGCATCAGAAATTGCTTCCTTGAAGTTTCTTGGATCACATCCAACATCGGGTTCATCTTGATCCCCTTCAAGAAGAAGACCATATCGAATAGGAGGTCTAGAAGTCCTCTCGGATCTTCTAGGTACAGGCGTGTCTATCAATGGTTCCTGAGGTGTAGGATCGTTATTTTGTATTTTGGGTTCTTCTCGAATTTCTTCGAGTTCCATCATCTCGCCTTTCTTATCCAATAAGAACTCCTTCTCCAAGAAGGTGACATTCCTTGAAACAAACACCTTTGTTTCAGCAGGATAATAGAAATAATATCCGATTGAATTCTTCGGATACCCTACAAAATAACATAAGCTGGATCGACTATCCAACTTATCTCCCACTGTCCGCTTCACGTAAGCAGGACATCCCCAAATCCTCAAGTACGAATACTTAGGAGCTTTGCCATTCCATAACTCGTATGGTGTTTTGTCCACTGCTTTAGTGTGGACGTTGTTCAACAACAATACCGCCGTTTCAAGCGCATAGCCCCAAAACGAAGGTGGAAGCTCAGTGAAGCTCATCATGGATCGAACCATGTCCAACAAAGTTCGATTACGACGCTCCGATACACCATTCAGCTGTGGTGTCATAGGAGGAGTCCACTGAGAGAGAATCCCATTCTCTTTTAGATAGTCCAAAAACTCGGTACTTAAGTATTCTCCACCTCGATCCGATCGAAGTGCTTTAATACTTTTACCTAGCTTGTTTTCTACTTCAGCCTTGAATTCTTTGAACTTTTCAAATGCTTCAGACTTATATTTCATTAAATATAAATACCCATACCTCGAATAATCATCATTAAAGGTAATGAAGTAGGTGTGGCCATATTGAGTACCAACTCTAAATGGACCACAAACATCTGTATGGATCAAATCCAACAGATTTTGACTACGCTCAGGTTTCCCCTTAAAAGGAGATTTAGTCATTTTTCCTTTCAGGCAGGATTCACAAGTAGGTAGAGAGTTAATATCAGACATATCAAACATGCCCTCTCCCACTAGCTTGTTCATCCTCCTTGTGGAAATATGACCTAGCCTAGCATGCCAAAGGTTTGCCGGGTTTTGACTATCGATTTTCCTTTTGTTTGTTGTTGCCGGTTTATCAACATAATTTATTGCAACGTCTTTTAGTTTTAAGTTATATAGATCGTTTTCAAGTTGTCCATTTCCAATCAAACATTCATTCTTGTAAATATTGCAAATCCCATTCACAAAATTGCAAGAATAACCGTCTCTATCAAGCATAGAAACAGAAATAATGTTTTAAATTAAATCCGGAACAAATAAAACATCTCTCAAAAGTAACTTAAAACCGTTCTGCAAAAATAAATAAACATCTCCCACAGCTTTAGCTTCAACTCTGGAACTATTTCCGAGCCTCAGCTGGGTCTCACCCATTCTAAGCCTGCGACTTCTTGTCATCACCTGCAAATCATTGCAAATGTGAGATCCACATCCGGTATCCAATACCCAAGAAGTAGTATTAAGTGAAACATTTATTTCAATATAGAACATACCCTTCGCAGTTCGCAACAGCTCTAGATATTCCTTGCAGTTACGCTTCCAATGACCGGGCTTCTTGCAGTAATGGCAAACATCCTTGGATTTTTCCATGTTTGAAGCATTTGTCTTGTACTTCTTCTCGGGTTCGATTTTCTTGGGTGGGGCAGAACGTTTCTTACCCTTTGTACTTGGCCCCTTCTTAGCAGAAGATGAGGAGCCCACCAAGAAAGCCGGTTTATCCTTCTTTAATGTGGATTCATATGTCACAAGCATATTGACCATCTCTTCAAGGGAGGCCTCTATCTTGTTAATATTGAAATTCACCACAAATCCATCAAACGAAGTAGGAAGAGACAGAAGTAGTAAGTCCACGTTGAGTTCATGCTCCAACACCAAATCAAGGGTTACCAACTTCTGTATGAGCCAAATCACTCGTATCCCATGATCACGGACCGAAGTCCCTTCACGCATGCAACACGTCATTAGCTCCTTTACAGTAGCGAACCTTTCAGCCCTCGATTGAGCCCCAAAAAGTTCCTTGAGTTGTACGTGAATGTCAGCAGCATTCACAGTGTCCTCAAATCGCCTCTGGAGTTCATCAGACATCGAGGCTTGCATATAGCATTTGGCCTTGATATCATGGTCCCACCATGTATCAAGTTTGGCTAACTCTTCCGGACTTATGTCAGCTGGTGCTTCCTTCGGAGGAGATTTTTCTAACACGTAGAGCATCTTCTCCGAAGTCAAGACAATCTTCAACTTACGGAACCATTCCGTATAGTTTGCGCCAGTCAACTTATTTTGTTCGAGGATCGAGAAAAGTGGATTACGCGAATTCATCTTTATGAAATACTGAAAAGAAACAGACAAATATCAGTGATTGTTTAAGTAATTCACTAAGACATAAAATAGGCGAAATTTATTTTATGAATCTCACTCCCACTATTTTAACGATTTCACTACCCTCTAGTGAAAACGGAAAACTGTTTTCCTTAGTGAGAACATGGAGTCCAATTGACAATCTATGGTCCCGAATAATATCAGCCAACCATAATTTTCAAAAGGTAAAGCCCAATTGCTTCCAAAGCAACCTCCACGTTTTTACCTCATGTCCAATAAGGGCCCAATAATATGACGCCGTTTATTGTGACATGTCAAGATGACCCATCAATATTAAGTTGTGATGGACGGTCGCCATGTGGATCCCCCAATAATATGAGCCGATCCCATGGGAGCTCCACCCAACTTACAACATGTGTCGATCCAATGTACAGCTTTCCGACGAACGGGCCCCCCCAATAATATGAGCCGGACCGTATCCGCGGGTAGCATCTCATACATTGATCGTTGATGGAAGGTAGGAACATTTAAACAAATTTAAATTTCCTTTATTTATCTTGATATCAATTTTAAATCATATTTAAAATGAGGGATTTTAATTTTGAAAATTTGTCTCATCATTTTTAACATTTTGTATGCTTGTCGGATTCACACAATTTTGTCTAAAACATGCATACAACTATAATATCACATATTATATAGGATGATCGATTCCATTTCTAATCGACCCGTGGTTGCCAATCACGAGTCTTAGTCCAATCCTAGGTAATATGCAGTATGCAATGCAATCCTATTACATTGAGCTTCCAATTTACATTTCTTCTGTCTTTATTGTCTGCTGGGCCCACCACCGTCTTCAAATCTTCATCTCCCACTAAATCTAATGTATTTACAATAAATAACAATGACAAGTAGGGGATACATTTTTAAGGGGTGGGAACGGGCCATAAACCAAGCCCACTTTTATTACATATGACAATTCATATTGGGCCATAAACCAGGCCCATTAATAAAACCAACAACAATAAAAACAAATGTAAATTCCTAACATACACCTACAAAATTGGTCATGGCAATCGATCATCCTTATCCAATAACATTTAATTCAAAATTAATTTATTGGATAACATGCAATGGCAATTTAAATTTAAAAGGATAAAATCATATTTCATATATAAAATCTTATTTTACATACAAAATCATATTTTATCTTTTTATCAAATAAAATCATATTTTATCTATAAAATCCAATTTTATACATAAAATCATATTTTACTCAATATTTCCATAAGATCATATCTTATCATCAATTGTACCAAAAATAATTAATTTCAAAATTCAATTTAACGGATAAAATATTTAAATTTTCCAAAAATTCAAATTTATCCAAAAATCAATTTTAAAATTTTCGGACTCGAACAATTCGATCCGACGCCTCGTGGACCAATCAAAAACAATTTTCGATCGGACCAAAAATAGAATTTTAACATATTAAAATTTAATTTAAAAATTAAAAAATTAATTTTTCCCGCGGGCCGCCCGGGACATTCCCGGGCTGCCCGCGCCCTAATGGGGTCGGGCCGGGCAGCGCCGTGCGCTGCCTTGGGCAGCGATCACATCGGCGCTGCGCTGGGCAGCGCCGTGCGCCGCCCTGTGCAGCGCGCTGCCCGGGGCAGCAACCATCGCTGCCCCCCCCCCCCCGGGCAGCGACCATCGCTGCCCCCCCCCGGGCAGCGATCCAATCGTTGCCCGGGTTTTTGCCCGAAATTTTTTTTTTTTATTTTTAAAATATTTATTTTGTTTCAAAAACCGAGGCTCAAAAATTTTTGTACAATCGATTAATTTAATCGCTTCATCTGAGCAACCTGGCTTTGATACCACTGTTGGAGAACGCGGCGATCAGATCAATCAGGATTGATACCCGGTGCAGCGGAAGTTTAAAATTTTTATATGGAACAATTCCATAATGGGTATCAACCTTACGATTAAATTGTGTGTGTGTAAAAATTAAATAACGATTATAATTTTTTACCTCCAATCTCGAAGCGAGATTATGGACACCAACAGATTGCTCTGCTCTTGTTGTATATCCCTGGAACTGATGGACGAACTGTTCTTCAATCAGGTCCACGAACGGATATTTAATCCCTCTGATAGATTGCACTAGAAAATCTATCAGAAGTTTCTACGAAGAGATTAACGAATTTGATCCGTTAAACCAGACTACAATTCAAAATTCACAGACTGGATTTTCCGAGCAGAGGGGAGAAGGGGGCGGCCACTACTGAGAGAAAAATAGGGTTTTTTTTGAAAATTGTGACCTGTTGTGTTTAATTTCTGTACTGCAATAACTTATTTATAATGTAGGCCACTAACAGCTTAGGGCCCATTAATCATAAGTTCAAGCCCGACAAGCAAAGCCCGCATGTTCAGAAATTAATATAAAATTCATCGTGACTCCGATTGATAAACCGATTTCACCAATGTGCACAGAAACCATTTCTGCACCTTTTAAAGTCAAGATAAATTTTTCTGAATCCGAATTCAGTGATTTCCAAAAATGCCCATCCCTATGTCATTTTAGGAAATCTTACTCCTCTACTCATAATTAAGAAGTCCAACTTCTTTGTTCATTAAATTTAACTCTTTAAACTTAACTATCTCAACGGGGATTAAAAATCCATTACTCTGTGTGACCCTCAATGGTTCAGGGATACAACTAGCCGTGGGCTCACAACTCCTTGTGACTCGGAACAACAATTTCCGACTTGCCCATCGAATCATGGTAAGAGCGCCTAGCAACATCGCCCCATGATTCCCTAGGTATCACTGATAGTGCCTGCAAGAACCAATAGATTTTGGTTAGCGTATAGTACGGTCCCTTCATCCAAATATCCCGATCGAATCAACAACCATTGGTATATCGAGAGTCGTTCGAGATTCGATAACTATGCAATACATCTTGAAGATCAAATAGTGACATCGCATGTGTTACTAAGAAACCATTTCTTAAAACACATCATGTACTCTGGCCAGAGATTCGTCACACTAATATCTCCTCAGATCGCATAGGATATCCACACTCGCAAGTATGTGGTGAATCCTTGACAACAAAGCATCGACTCCTATATGTGTTGTAACTGTACCCAATCCCGACACCTGATGACCCCAATAGAGTTGGCAAACGAGTCAAAGAACAGTACTAGCATATAGAGTCTCAATGATGTTTCAAGTAGTAAGGACTAATGGTGTACAACCAAAACCGCGGACTTTATCCACTCGATAAGTGATAACCACTTGGAAAGTCCGGATAGGGTAGTTCGATCATTCATCGTATGAATATCCATTTGCATGCTTCGAACATCTCTATGTTCCTTACCAATGAAACGTGGTACTCTGCATCGCAAATGATAGTCTCAAGCTCGAGCGATCCTTATCCTTATTATCGGACGGCTCAATCGACTAGGAACAGTTTAGAATATACAATGACTATAAGATGTGTTTCATGATAGACATCCCCATGTTCTACCACATCTTACATACACTATAGTATATTCAAGGTCTTTATCAAAACAACAATAGTATATCACAATATAACAATATGAAGAAAGATAAAGTCATTGCCATTAATAAAAGTGTAAATTATATTAAACAAAAGATTGTTTATACAAAGAGTCATCAAAGCCCTTAGCCACAAGTTGGCTCACCGGGCACCCACTCTTTCAGAAATTTATTGTAAATTTATTAGACTTAGCGGGAGATAAAGATTTGAAGACAATGGTGGGCTCAGCAGACAATAAAGACCGAAGAAATGTAAATTGAAAGCTCAATGTAATAGGATTGCATTGCATACTTGCATATCACCTAGGATTGGACTTAGACTCGTGATTGGCAACCACGGGTCAATAAGATCTAGGCATCGATCATCCTTTATATAATATTTGATATTATTGTTGTATACATGTTTAGACTAAATTGCATGAATCCCGCAAGCATACAAATTATTAAATGATGAGACAATTTTTCAAAATTAAAAATCCCTCATTTTAAATATGATTTAAAATTGATATCAAGATTAACAAAAGGAAATTTAAATATTGTTTAAATGTTCCTACCTTCCATCAACGATCAATGTATGAGATGCTACCCGCGGGCATGGTCCGGCTCATATTATTGGGGGGGCCCGTTCGTCGGAAAGCTGTACATTGGATCGACACATGTTGTAAGTTGGGTGGAACTCCCATGGGATTGGCTCATATTATTGGGGATCCACATGGTGACCGTCCATCACAACTTAATATTGGTGGGTCATCTTGACATGTCACAATAAACGGCGTCATATTATTGGGCCCTTATTGGACATGAGGTAAAAACATGGGGGTTGCTTGGAAGCAATTGGACACTACCTTCTGAAAATTATGGTTGGCTGATATTATTCGGGACTATGGTTTGTCAATTGGACTCCATGTTCCCACTAAGGAAACTAGTTTCTCGTTTTCACTAGAGGGTAGTGAAATCGTTAAAATGGTGGGAGTGTAATTCATAAAATTAATATCGCCATATTTTATGTCTTAGTAAATTAATTAAGCAATCACTGATTATTGTCTGTTTCTTTTCAGTATTTTATTATGATGAATTCGCGCAATCCACTATACTCTATTCTCGAACAAAACAAACTGGCGCAAACTATACGGAATGGTTCCGTAAGTTAAAGATTGTTCTAAGTTCGGAAAAGGCTTTCTACGTGTTAGAAAAGTCTCCTCCGAAGGAAGCCCCGGCTGATGTGAGTCCGGAAGAGTTGGCTAAACTTGATAAATGGTGGGACCATGATATCAAGGCCAAAAGCTACATGCAGGCTTCGATGTCTGATGAACTTCAGAGGCGATTTGAGGATGCAGTGAATGCTGCTGACATTCACAAGGCCCTCAAGGAAATTTTTGGAGCTCAGTCGAGATCCGAGAGGTATGCGACTGTCAAAGAGCTCATGACATGCCGCATGCGAGATGGGACTTCGGTCCGTGAGCATGGGGTACACATGATTGGGCTCATTGAAAAGTTGGTAACGTTCGATCTGACATTGGAGCACGAACTGAATGCGGACTTGTTACTTCTATCTCTTCCTTCGTCGTTTGACGGTTTTGTGATGAACTTCAATATGAACAAGATAGAGGCCACCCTTGAAGAGATGGTCAATATGCTTGTCACATATGAGGCCACATTAAAGAAGGATAAACCGGTACTCTTGGTAGGCTCCTCTTCTAACTCTAAGAAGGGACCAAGTGCAAAGGGTAAGAAACGTTCTGCCCCACCAAAAGAAAACTGGACCCAAGAATAAGAACAAGACAAAGGCTTCAAACGTGATCAAATATGAAGATGTTTGCCATCACTGCAAGAAACCCGGTCATTGGAAACGTAACTGCAAAGCATATCTCGAGCAGTTGCGAACTGCAAAGGGTATGTTTTATATTGAAATAAATGTTTAAATTAATACTACTTCTTGGGTATTGGATACCGGATGTGGATATCACATTTGCAATGATTTGCAGGTGATGACAAGAAGTCGTAAGCTTATGATGGGTGAGACCCAGTTGAGGCTCGGAAATGGTTCTAGAGTTGAAGCCAAAGATGTGGGAGACGTTTATTTAGTTTTGCAGAACGATTTTAAGTTATTTTTTAGAGATGTTTTATTTGTGCCAGATTTGGTTAAAAACATTATTTCTGTTTCTATGCTTGATAGAGATGGTTTTTCTTGCAATTTTGTGAATGAGATTTGCAATATTTACAAGAATGAATATTTGATTGGAAATGGGCAACTTGAAAACGATCTATATAACTTAAAATTAAAAGACGTTCCAATTAATTATGTTGATAAACCGGCAACAACAAATAAAAGGAAAAATGATAGTCAAAACCCGGCAAACCTTTGGCATGCTAGGCTAGGTCATATTTCCTCAAGGAGGATGAACAAGCTAGTGGGAGAGGGCATGTTTGATATGTCTGATATTAACTCTCTACCAACTTGTGAGTCCTGCCTAAAAGGAAAAATGACTAAAACTCCTTTCAAAGGAAAACCTGAGCGTAGTCAAATCTGTTGGATTTGATCCATACAGATGTTTGCGGCCCATTTAGTATTGGTACTAAATATGGTCACACCTAATTCATTACCTTTACTGATGATTATTCTAGGTACGGGTATTTATATTTGATGAAATATAAGTCTGAATCATTTGAAAAGTTTAAAAAATTTAAGGCTGAAGTAGAAAACAAACTAGGTAGGAGTATTAAAGCACTTCGATCAGATCGAGGTGGAGAATACTTAAGTACCGAGTTTTTAGGCTATCTAAAAAAGAGAATGGGATTCTCTCTCAGTGGACTCCTCCTATGACACCTCAGCTAAATGGCGTTTCGGAGCATCACAATCGAACTTTGTTGGACATGGTTCGATCTATGATGAGCTTCACTGAGCTCCCGCCTTCGTTTTGGGGCTATGCACTTGAAACGGCGGAATTTTTGTTAAACAATGTCCACACTAAAGCAGTGAACAAAAATCCATATGAATTATGGAATGGCAAAGCTCTTAAGTATTCGTACTTACGAATTTGGGGATGTCCTGCTTTCGTGAAGCAGACAGTGGGAGACAAATTGGATAGTCGATCCACCTTATGTTATTTTGTAGGATATTCGAAGAATTCAATCGGATATTATTTCTATCATCCTACTGAAACAAAATTGTTTGTTTCGAGGAATGCCACCTTCATGGAGAAGAAATTCTTACTTGATAATAAAGGCAAGATGATGGAACTCGAAGAAATACGAGAAAAACCCGAGATACAAAATAACGATCCCGCACCTCTGGAACCAATAATTGACACGCCTCTTCCTAGAAGATCCGAGAGGACTTCTAGACCTTCTATTCGACATGGTCTGCTTCTTGAATGGGATCAAAGTAAACCCGACATTGGATGTGATCCAAGAAACTTCAAGGAAGCAATTTCTGATGCTGATTCGAACTTATGGCTTGAAGCTATGCAGTCGGAAATAGACTCGATGCATACAAACCAAGTTTGATCTTTAGTAGATCCTCTCGATGGAATTGTTCCAATAAGGTGTAAATGGATCTACAAGAGAAAACTTGGGCCTGATGGTAAGATACTGACCTACAAGGCACGATTGGTCGCAAAAGGTTATACTCAAAGACAAGGTGTTGACTATGATGAAACTTTTTCACCAGTCGCAATGTTCAAATCCATAAGAATCCTTATTGCCATAGCAGCTTGGTATGACTATGAGATATGGCAAATGAATGTGAATACTGCATTTCTTAATGAAAACATTAAGGAAGAGATCTATATGATGCAGCCCGAGGGATTCACATCCATGTGAAGCGAGCATAAGGTATGCAAGCTTCAGAGATCAATTTATGGTCTCAAACAGGCATCAAGAAGTTGGAACCAAAAATTTGATGAAACAATAAAGGACTTTGGTTTCATCAAGAACTCGGAGGAACCATGCGTATACAAGAAAGTAGTTAAGGATGCTGTGACATTCTTAGTACTTTATGTTGATAACATCCTACCTATTGGGAATGATGTAGGGATGTTGCAGTCAACAAAGATATGGTTGTCAGGTAGATTCTCGATGAATGACTTAGGTGAGGCATCCTATATTCTAGGAATACAGATCTATAGAGATAGATCTAAGAGAATGATAGGACTCACTCAAGCAACCTACATCGACACCATATTGAAAAGGTTTTCTATGGATGAGTCCAAGAGAGGACATCTACCTATGTTCCATGGAGTTTCTCTATCCAAGTCTATGTCTCCCAAGACTGACGAAGAGATAGAGAAAATGACACACATACCATATGCGTCAGCCATAGGGAGTATCATATATGGGATGATATCTACCAGACCGGATGTGGCCTATGCTCTGAGTGTCACGAGCAGATACCAAGCCAATCCCGGTCAAATGCATTGAAAAGCTGTGAAGGATATTCTTAAGTACTTAAGAAGGACTAAGAATGTATTCATGGTTTATGGGGGAAGAGAATTGAAATTGGAAGGCTACACCGACTCTAGCTTCCAAAGCGACGTGGATGACTCGAAATCAACCTCTGGATTTGTATTCATGCTCAATGGCGGTGCTGTCTCTTGGAAAAGTTCCAACCAAGACACCACAACGGATTCCACCACTGAGGCAGAATACATTGCAGCATCAGCTGCTGCTAAAGAGGCCGTTTGGATGAGGAATTTCGTCCAAGAGTTGGGGGTCATTCCTGAAGCTGTTGGTCCAGTCCCGGTGTACTGTGACAACACAGGTGTCATTGCTCAGGCAAAGGAACCAAGGTCTCATCAAAGATCCAAACACATACTGAGGAAATACCACATCTTCCGGGAGATCGTGGAAAGAGGAGACATCACTGTCGAGAGAGTGGCCTTTGCAGACAATATCGCTGATCCACTTACTAAGCCCTTGCCAGGACCATTATTTGACAAACATCGCGAAGTAATGAGACTACGTAGTATGACTAGTTGGCTTTAGGGCAAGTGGGAGATTGAAAGAGTGGGTGCCCGGTTACCCAACTTGTGGCTAAGGGCTTTTGTGACTCTATGTGTAAACAATCTTTGTTTAATATAATTTACACTTTTAAATTGGCATTTAATTTATCTTTTATCATATTATTATGTTGTGACATACTATATGATGTTTAGATAAAGACCTTGAATATACTAGAGTGCATGTAAGATGTGATAGTAGAATTGAATGACTATCATGAAACACATCTTATAATCACTGTATATTCTAAACAGTTCCTAGTCAATTGAGCCGTCCGCTAATAAGGATAAGGATCGCTCGAGATTGAGACTAGCATTTGCGATGCCTAGTACCACGTTTCATTGGTATAGAACATAGAGATGTTCGAAGCATGCAAATGGATATTCATATAATGGATGATCGAACTACCCTATTCGGACTTTCCAAGTGGTTATCATTAATTGAGTGGATAAGTTTGCGGTTTTGGTTGTACACCATTAGTCCTTACTACTTGAAACATCATGGAGACTCTATATGCTAGTACTGTACTTTGACTCATTTACCGACTCTATGAGGGTCATCAGGTGTCGAGATTGGGTACAGTTATGACACATATAGGAGTCGGTGCTTTGTTGTTAAGGATTCACCACACGCTTGCGAGTGTGGATATCTTATGCGATCCAAGGAGATATTAGTGTGACAAATCTCTGGCCAGAGTACATGATGTACTTTAGGTTACTTGGTTTCCTAGTATAACATGCGATGTCACTATTTGATCTTCAAGATGTATTGCATAGTTATCGAATCTCGAACGACTCTCGATGTACCAATGGTTGTTGATTCGATCGGGATATTTGGATGAAGGGACCGTACTGTACGCTAACCAAAACCTACTGGTTCTTGCAGGCACTATCAGTGATACCTAGGGAATCATGGGGCGATGTTGCTAGGCGCTCTTACCATGATTCGATGGGTAAGTCGGAAATTGTTGTTCCGAGTCACAAGGAGCTGTGAGCCCACGGCTAGCTGTATCCCTGAACCATTGAGGGTTACACAAGTAATGGATTACTAATCCCCGTTGAGATAGTTAAATTTAAAGAGTTAAATTTAGTGAAAAAAAAGTTGGACTTCTTAAGTAAAGGGAGTGGAATTTCCTAAAATGACATAGGGATGGACATTTTTGGAAATCACTGAATTCAGATTCAGAAAAATTATCTTGACTTTAAAAGATGCAGAAATGGTTTCTGTGCACATTGGTGAAATCAGTTTATCAATCGGAGTCATGATGAATTTTATATTAATTTCTATAATAACAGGCTTGGCTTGTTGGGCTTAAATTTTGACTAATGGGCCCTAAGGAGTTAGTGTCCTATTAGACATATAATTTAATCCAGTACAAAAATTATATATATCACACATAGGGATTTTCAAAAAACACAACATCTTTGCAATTTTCGAAAATCACACATATTATTCCAAGTAGGAATTTTCGAAATTCTTATTCCCTTTTGTGAGAGAATTCGGTCTGTGATTTTTCTGAAAAATTACATTCTGAATTGACAGATCAAATCTGTAAATCTTTTTGATAAACATCTGATTGATTTCTAGTGCAATCAATCAGAGGATTTCTGTTTTCTATTCGTGGACCTAATTCAGGAGTTGATCGAGCAAATCATCAGTTCCTGGGATTTACAAGAAGAGCAGATTTAATCTGTTGGAGTCCATTAATCAAGACATAGCTTGAAGAGGTAAAATATTAATTGTTATTATTATTTTACTTGTTTATTTTAACAGTTAGGATTTGATACCCATGATATGGAATCGTTCCATATAACAAAATAATAATTTTAAACTTTCGCTGCTCCGGGTATTAGATCAGACTGATCTGAAAACGTGTTCCAACAGTAGATTGAGTTTTCTTCCTTGCTTATTTGTATACTAGCATGAGATGATTGCATTACATGTTGAATTACATTCTTTAATTGCTATTATGATACATGCTTTCGTATTACGGACTTATCACATGATATTGTGTTTGAGTTGAAAAACATGTTTTAATATTGAAATATCACATGCTACCTGAATATCTGAAGTGATTGGAATCATGTATACTTGAATTCTTTGATCTTACATGCTTACCTGAATCTTTGAATCGAGTGGAAGCATATGTATTGGTCTTCAGACATCAGAACCGAGTCTTGATCAGAGGTAAGCTGATGAAGTGAGGACTATGATGTTGATCACAATATCGAGTTGATACATTTGATAAATTTGCTATATGAGAAGAAAGCAAATATGATTTTGAATTACGGAGATCACTGCATTGAATTGCAGTGAGGAGATAGGGGAATTGAGAAATGAAACTTAACTCCTATTGATTTACTCTATTTGCTGAACACTCGGAAGAACAGATATGCGACGTTGTCAGACAATACAATGAATGATTATGAAATTGTAGAACCTGGTTAAGTGATGTCTACCTTGACTATAGCATAAAGATTGTGGATATTTGTCTGAGATTGACTGCAGGTTCAGCTCATGAAAATGGCGATGCATTGTCATAAACCTGGAGGATAAGTGGAAGAGCCTTTTGGCTATTGATGTCATGAGATTGAGATTACACGAGAGCATCCTATATCGAGGGAGCTGCTCTATCAGCTTCGAGAATTTATTAAGCTAGAATTGAGGTAAGATTTAGTATTTTGCTGATTAACAATACTTGACTTGATTTTTTCCGAAAACCTCGAATCTCTAGCATCATGATAACTCCTCGATATGGAGAATGTCAGAAGTTGACAGCACTTCAAGATATGGTAAGACTCCTTCAGCTTTGAATGGAATTTCTATTCTTCTGAATTGATTCATTCAGGTATAAGTTGTAGGCTTTGGAATGATGTGTAACACACTCGGAGACCAAAGCTAGCGATTTGAAACATTTTATCCTGAATAAGTGAATCAATTTATTTCTCTTGCTCAACATTGAGATATACCCAGGTAAGGCATTGAATTTATGATGTCCTTGGGATTACACTAGATGCTTGTAGCAGTATGATGATGAAGATACGTTTTGTTTAGCTGCGTAACTCTGAGATGAGTTGCTTATGCTAAATTGATTGAATCATGATAAGTGCATACTAACATCAAACCAGGTGAAAGCTAGTTGAAATGGATTGAAATGTACTGAATGATATGATATTGCTTTTAATATGACGGATGCTAAGAGTGAGTTTTACATGGAAATGTATGAACTAAAATGACTCGAAAAGATAGTGAATGAAATGGAAGAATGAAGCTGAAATGTTTCTCCTCTACTTATCAAAAATGAGAAAATGAATTTTGATGTCTAGCTTAAGTAGCGACGATTGATGTGAAGAGCAATAGTGAATTCAGTTACAATTGAGCCTTCCTTTAATTATTGACGGTATTTGATGCATGCACTTCTTGATTCGCATGCTATTGACTCATTGATGAATTGCATGATCTTAATTTTGAATTTTCTTACTATTCAGTATCGATTAAGAAATCCTAATTCTGGACATTGATATGAATGGAGGTGAACTTTGAATAATTGAATCATTCAATTTGAATCCTTTCTGGTGATCTGGAGTTCCTGTTGTACTGTCTGAATATGCCTTAGGACGGTGTCCTAATTGATCAGTGTGTGTAGATATTTCATCGTAAAGCCACGCTGTCAACCTTGATTTGGGTTATATGGGGAATAGTACTGATATGGACTTGGATAACCGATGTGATTATTTTCCCTTGGCTCGTATTCTTTGATTTATCGAACCTTAATTTGATTTGTTCACCTCGAGTTTTGAAATGCAAGTGAGTTGTTTTCACTTAGCAACAATTGTCGTCCAGAATTTATTTGATTTTACGATCCGACTTTGAGCACTGTCCTTTGATGCTATCTGATTCTTGATTTTGAATCGATTTTTTTTCATTGGCCATTATGATGCTATCTTTCATCTAGTTGGATATATTGATTCCATATATCGTGATATTATTGGCTCGTAACTGATAGAGACTGGTAGAATTACTCGATTTGAATGTTTGATGAATATCAGTTTTAAGTTTAAAACAACATTGATATGAGATCAAACGATTAGAATTGGATTGAGAATGCTAAATTATGATGTGAGATAAGACAATGGATCAGAATGAATGGAATTGAAGTGCATACTCTGTTGATTTTGCTCGATATTCTTGATATGGAATATCAGATGTTGAAAAAGCACATGCCCACAGAATTAATATTCATTCAAATGTCTCCAATGTGTATGAATTACTGGGAAATCATTATTGATGAAATAAAATGAAAACAGATATGACAGAATTGATTTTGCAATACTTCAATTTCCAATACATGAAGTAGAAAAGAAGAGATCAGATGATCTATGAAATAGATTAACAACTGTCGAGTCGAAATATGAGAAATTATTCGAAAGATTTTTTCGTTTTCAATTGCTCGAATCGTCATGAGTTTGAGTTGAATTAGAGTATATTTCGACAAATTCAAGAATGAACTGTATTAGATATGATACTGATATGAGTAACTAGCTGTGAAGAAGATACTGATGTTATGCGATTTCAGAAATTGATTGCAATCTATGGTCGAGATCGAGACTATAGGTTTATTTGATCGATTGTGGCACTAATTTACAGAAATTCTGAGTATTTGGTTGAATGTGATTGCATTATACTGTCCTTGATCGATGGATTGTATGAGATGACTATCCAGAGTTTCGAGGAAATGCTCAGAACTATAGTATCTGGTTCGATACTATTTGATTGATTTTGCCACTTGATGATGATAATTCTTGTGATAGCTATGTGAGATGAGAAAAAAATCAGAAATTCTTTGTGTTGAGATAGAATTTTTGAAGTATCAACTATCAGACCCGATATGGTTTGAGAAAAATACAGGATGTGAAGACTGAATTGCATAGATTACGAACAGGACAGATTAGATGAAGTTGAGGAATGATTGATTATAAAGCTGAAACAGTATGTTCAGCGAGACATGTTTGTTCTAAAGCATTGTTTTCTGTTGAAAGAGATTCCAGAAATGATCTGATAATGGATTCTCGTGAGTATTAATCCGAAGATGATAATCTCACTCATTGATGTATACTCTATCTAGTATGAATTGTGTGATACATGAGACATGAACCTTGATCTTAATGTGTCAGCTGAAGAACATCAGCTAAATTTGTATTTGTGAACTGTATTCAGATGAGTTCGATCAGCCTTTGAGCTAGTCTGAATAATTGATACTGTTCGTGATTCAGAAAAAGAAACAGTTCATATGTGAAATCATTTAATGATTACTGAGGAATGAAATAAATATGAGTACAGAAGTGATCCAAAAATTGAAGAAGAAAAGATATCCGAAAAGATATTTACAACACACAATAATGAAATGAAGAAGGGATACTGATCTTGAAGTTGTGAGTAGGATGACAATATAAATTTGATATATGATCTTTGCAGAACAAGATAGCAAAAGACATATGTCATCATCGACAATGAATTACACTGTCTACGATGTTAGACAGATTTGAGGGTTCCATTACCAAAATTGATCGTACTTCAACCCAAGAAGATCCGATATGTTCTATGTGTCTATATTAAGGAAGTATCAATGATGTTATATGATAGGTCCTTGACTGAGCAAAAGTACAAAAGAAAATAGACACAGAATGAAGAGATAGACTGGAAAGAGATTATGAAGTGATAGAAGAAGTCTGAGATGGATGATTGAAGTGAGAATTACTTCGGATAATCATTCAGTCTAACAGATTTGATATTCCGATTGAATGTGATTTCGAGGACGAATTCATTCCTCAGAAGGGAGTAATTGTAAGGCCCTGAAAGATTAAGTTCTTAATTACGTCATTGATATTTAAATTCTGAATTTGTGAAAATATAAATTGGATATTTTATGAAAATTAGAGAGTTAATTTCCGAGCTGAAAATATTTAATTTGAGAATTTACGGATTTTGAGATTTAAATTTCGGGATTCTTAAATTAAAATATGGAAATATTTGAATTGAATATTTATGGAATTTAAAAATTAAATTCCAAGTTTCGGGAATGAAAGAGGATTTAATTCGACGGTGAAATCCGAGCAAGGACCAATTTGCAAATATAGAGAAGTTCAAGGACTAAACTGCGATAATGTCCGAAAGTATTTAATTTTAATCCAAGAATATTTAATTTGAGAATATATGGAGTTTAGATTTAAATTCTAATATTCTTAAATTATTTAGGATTGAATTGGAATTAAATCGCTTGTCCAGGGACTGAATTGCAAATAGTGGAAACTTGAGGGGCCAAAGTGCAAATATTGGAATTTGGCCTGGAAACTTGTTTTATATATGTATGCTAACGTGTATATGTATGGATTTTCATCAGAATTCTCAGGAAAAGTCGAGAGACTCTCAATATTTCAGATTTTTGAAGCTAAACTTCATCTTCTAACTTTGATATCTTTTGAGCCGGATGTTCGATTTCAATTTCGAAAATAGCTTTGCGATCCTCTTGAGACGAGCTTCGATTTTTTGTAAGTTTTCTTCTGTTCCAGCATATATTGAAATGTGAATGTTGTCAGAAATCATAAGCAAGCATGAATATGTGTTTTGAGTTTTTATGCGTTATCAGATCGAAGTCAGAATGAAGAGCGGTTATCGGTTTGATTGTTATTTATTGTCCAGCCTATGTTCGAACCTAGCCATGTTTTATTTTGATGGATTAAGATGATATTATGATGGTCTATGCTGGTTTAAAGTATAGTAGATTGATAGCTTGAGTTGATATCGTTTCGGTAATCGATTTTCCGTTGTTATGTCGTTGGTTCGAAAATAGCTAGACTTGTAATATTTTTTATTTATCTGGACATGGTTTGAGCTATTGTTGATATATTATTCTTGTGATCACTTCACATGACAGAGTTATACAAATTTGACGAGCTCGGAAATTCCGTATTTGAATCGATTAAGAAGTGAACAAGACTTGAAGAACGAACAGCTTAGGATAATATTATCAACCTCTGATATATTGATATATGATGATATATACATGCTGATATATATCTCTATAGGTTGAGTTGGAATTGAAGAAGATTGTGATATTGTTAGATTTAAGTTTTGGTAATCGAATTTGATAGTGTCAGTCTACCGGTTCACGAATGGATACAATTTCGAATCTTGTTGATTGAGTTGAACATGATATATCCTTGCTGATGTTTCTTAAATATATTGCTATGAATTCAGAATTGAATGAAAGGACATCAAGTTGGGATTCTAGACTTCGAACCGGGAAAGAAAGATCAAGATTTGCAAGTAGCTTTGCCTTGAAGATTTAATGAGAAACTTGAGAAGATTTGATTGATATTCTTTGATGTAGATTGTTCAGATTTGAAGCAACTATGACTCAACGAAATGAAAGGTATAAGACGACATCAAGAGTCGGAGATTTGAAACTCAAGAATGATGCTTCTTGAGTTGTCCTGCTAAATCACATACTTGACTATTATTTGTTCTTGAGTTAGAACTTGATGATGTTATTGTCGATCCATCACAGGTAGTGGATCTTTGATTTTGATATGATATGATATATAGAATTGATTCACATGCCAAGGTCTGAGGCGACCTTATTTTCACGTTAGATGTGACGATGATAGATGGATATCCATGTCAAGATCGATACGAATCTTGATGGCAATGATTTGAGATGAATCAATTCTTGATAGCGCGCTATATAAATCTTTTGATTTGAAGTATGATTTGAAGTCTTGATTTAGATATGCATTATATTACTCTATCCTTGATTTGAAATGGTTAGAGTTGACATGTTTATATTTTAACGCATGTATATGTCTTTTATACTGGAAATTATATTCTCACTGGAGTTTATCCGGCTGTTGTCTTGTTTTGTATGTGTGCATGACAACAGGTGGGGCAGGAGCTAGTCAAAGACGACATTGACAGCTTGGGAGAGAGTTTAACACGTGAGGACTCGGGTTTTAGTTGTGTTGTCTAGAAACATCAAGCATGTTAGAACTATGTTGATTTATAGTACATTTATGCAATTTGATGTTGTTGTGTATTTTCTCACCTTCTAAATGATCCGTTTGATGTAATAAATGCATGCTTATATACTTGAGACTTCGTTTATGTACATATGCATGTTTTAGATTTTATAAACCATGATTTGAGTTGGTTTTTGAATGATTTGGATTGAAGGTTCAAAGTTTGACAGCAAAAGAAATCTGCATATTTTATAAACCATGATTTGAGTTGGTTAATTCATCACTAAATGATTTGATCCTTTATTAATTAATCATGTTTAGTGATTAATTGTCACAAGATTTGATTAGCAACCCGAAGTCCCCACAGTATAGCTCTAGCTCCTTATAAAAAATAGGGAGTATACTATAGTTTAATTAAAAATTTTAGAGTATGATATATGATGTTTGGCATGTTAGATAATGCATGGTTATTATGAATTGTAGTGTTGCATGCTAGGCTTGAAACATAGATGGGTGCTTCTAGGAACTGCCTTAGAAAGGTACGCAAGTACTGACAGAGATTTCCAGCGGATTTGCATGCTTATGTGTTGCATATTATCTGACATTATGCATGTTACTTTTTTGAAATATTATGCTGCATGTGGATTCCATATTGAGTCTGTATCTCCTTCGAGATAAGCTAGTGTTATAGGGTGCTCAGCCCTTGTTAGGATGTTTTGACACTGAGAGTCACTATGAACGACGGGTCTGTCGGACTCTAGTGATCCAGGGACATTTCGTCCACGTCCAGTTAGGAGTGAGTGGTTGCATCCAGTGTTTTGAGTCCCTGAGATTACAGCTCACATCCTAGGCACCAGTTTGAGTGGATTTCTGATTCGTTGCCCAGATATGATACCCGTTCATTATATTGCATGCATCATATACATATGTTTACTCGTACTAGCATACTGAGTGTTTTATGCTCACGTCCAGTTATTTTTTGTTTTTTGGACACCCCATTTGACGGGATAGTTGCAGTTAGTTCTTCTAGAGATCTGGAGATTGGGTGGTGACCAAGGCAGGATTAGAGGGTCAGCCACTAGGTTTTACCATTTTGGTATTAAGTTATTTATTTAGTTTAATTTTCCGCAGTATATCTCTGATTATGATTAATTATTTTTTAATTGCATGCATAAGTTTTTGATTAGTAAGTGATCACGGTAAAAATATCTGTCAAGGCGCTCAAATATTAGATCATCCTTTTGGCGTCGATTCATCCAGGTGAAAATATCTTCACCCCAGTGTAGGCTTTGTAAATTACAATCATCCAAAACATTACGAAAAGCCATAGTTTACCTTGTCGGACGCCTTTTTCCACCTATCTTCTCACTGTCGTAGTAGATTTCGTTAAAATCCCCTCCTAACAGCCAAGGAATCTCGGAGAACTCAATTCAATCCCGCTAATCGCTGAAGAAGTGACCAGGACATATGTCGTTGGCTAGTGATTGGGTTTTCATAGAGCTTAATTGATAAAGTAAATTCACAAACATCCACCGACACACGTGTGTGCATATATATATATATATTTTCAGCTGTCCAACCATGTTTCTCTACTTGGTCCGCGACCACTAAAATCCGATAGTGGGTTTTAGTGATGCGAAAATAAAAACCACTAAAACCCACTATCGAGTTTTAGTGGTCGCGGACCAAGTGGAGAAACATGGTTGGGCAGCTGAAAATTTCTCTATATATATATATATATAATTTGATTATGGTGAGTACTTACTAATTATTATGGACACCTAGGTGAGCACTGACTAATGTGACATCTACGCATCAATAATTTAATATACAATTATTTTAATTTAAAAACCTTTTGATGTAATGTTAAGAGTTCAAAACAGAAAAATTAAGACGGTATATCCAAAAAAAAAAAAAAAAAAAAAAAGGGTCTGGGGGTGTTGAAGACCTTCCTTTCCTTGCTTGATTTAGGAATCATCCAGAAAGTTATATTTTGATTTTTATTTTTTTTAAAACTAAATTTATATTTTGATTTTAGGAGAAAGATTATTGCTTTTTAATAAAGTGAGAAAAAATTATATAAAATGAGAACTGACGTTCACCTGAATCGAGAAATGTGATAAAAGTAGAGAACCAAATAAGAATGATCGATAATTGAATCATAAGTTTACTTTCTTATCATTTTTTTTATTATACAGCTAACGAAATGACTAACTCAGGGAAAATTACAAATCGCGAAATTGAAAAACGTACAAGATCGACAAATGAAAGAAAATGAAAAAGTAAATAGGGAATTACCATAACTCATAAGACCCCCAATAACCAGTCTTATATTACCATACTGGATTTATTCATATTTCTCTCCAACTTAGGAGTTATTGTATCATTTAATTTCTTTTAAGTCGTGTTTACTTGTCATGGTAAATATATATATATGATTATACATACAGATAATCATATCAGGAAACTTTGATCCTACCCCATGGGGTAGGTGGAACTCTCTCATTGGTCCAAATCATGTAGGCCTCACATCAATCATGTGAGGTTCACATAATTTGGATCAATCATGTACTTCCACCTATCCCATGGGGTAGGACCGAATTTTCCATCATATCAATATCATGTTTAGTCTATACTATTACTACTCATAAAGCACATTCATACTCACCTAAATTAGACTTTAAAACTTGATTATTTTTCATCAATAAAAACATTTTTTTAATTAACACTCAGCTCGAGGCTCGAGCCGAAAAAAATTACATTATTACTTTATACTTATCAAAAAAATAATATACCAAAAACCCATTTTAAAAAATTATAAAACATTAATAAAACAATCAAATAATTTGAGATATTATCTAATACATGTCATTTGATTTTATCCTTATTCATGGATACTTAATTTATTTTTGATGTTGTAAAAATAAATAATATTTATACCCAATACTTTTAGTGAATTAAATAACTTAAATCTGTATTAATAATTATTTATATAAATATCACAATCTCAATTTTACAAGTACAAAATAAAAATAAAATTATTTAATAAGCAAAAGACAAAATTTTAGCTCTTTAATTAATCATAATTTTAATTATAAAATTAATCAATCAAAATAAATATATTAATATTTATCCATCATTATTTCACATCCTATAAATTTATTTTAATAGTTCTAATTAATATGATTTATCCATATATTATCATATCTTGCAAATAAACGCAGACTAAAATTACATGCATTTTAAAATTAAAGCACATATTTATTGCAATTGAAGTAAATTTCCATACTGTAGTTGCACTGTTTTGCAAGATGCCCTTAACATACTAGCTAAACATGTCACGATCGAATATATTTATGATAAACTTAGGAGTTTTTGAAAAAAAAATAAGAAGAAGAAAAAACTTTATAAATTTTAAAATTTTAAATCGATAAACAATTTCACCTCTCACTTACCATTTGATATACCCCACTTATTTATCAAATCTGTCAAGTCAACTGTTCTAAGGATGACAATGAATCGAATCGATTAGGTTAGTATTTCATGCAATCATCCTTTTTCATCTTCATTTATTGTATTCACCCTCATATATACCCATTCTCATTCACGTCGAATATTCAATTTTCAACAACATCCCCATATTCATTCTCATCCACGCCGGGGTTCTCATCCACGCCGGGGAATCAAATATCTATACCCTATCTAAATACCACATAAAACAGTATATATTTTTCAAATTTGAATTATTTTGATAAAATTATATTTATTTACCAAATTCTTAAAAGACAATAGGAAAAATAATAATAAAAAATAGAAAACTAAACATCGTATAATAAATAATAAAATATTATAAATAATTTATTTCAATGTCATTATCCTATAAAAATAACATTTGTTTTATACTAATAATATTTTTCGTTCCATCCTACTATCATTCAACAAAGTAAATTAGAATTAATATTTCTTAAATATATATGTATATGCATAAATACACACACACATACACACACACACACATATATATATATATATATATATATATATATATAATCCGCGGGTGTATGAATATGTTGTTACTACACCCGTCTCCATCCCCAAAGTCGAAAATCTCTATATATATATCCAATTACCCATATATTTAATCAGGTCCAAAAAATCTCTTCATACCCTCTTCCATTCGGATGAGATATTGAATACTCTATCGAGTTCGGAGAAACTTGTCTTCCCTAATTTGTTCCACGATTCTTATTATTATTTTCTATGTTCATAATATCACACATTGAGAATTTGAGATAGATCGTGTAAGAGATACTGAATTATTATGGGTATGTCGAAGAATTTACACTTTTTAATACATAAATCCTTCATTATATATATTAAAAATAACCAAATTAACAAACAAACATGAATGCATATATTCTTTGAATTATATGTAAATTTTCAGAAGTTCGATTATATCTACCAAGATTTTATCGAGTGAGTATGTCGCATAGGACTTGTCAAGTACGATTTGACTAACTGATGTGGTTTGCAGGCTATTGCATAGCTCGAAACTTTACTCAATATGTACGGAAAGATAATGGCTGCGAGGCTTCTCCATGTTATTAAAATAAAGACAAATAAAAAATAATCTTATTACATATATGATGTATCGGGTTGCTCTTGTTCTTTATGTACCATTTCAATCTGGGTGGTACTTTTTTTCTTGACCAATTTTAGAATAGTTCTTAATGCACATGATTGGAATTTTGTGTTGCATGATTCGATCGAGGCTAAAATTGTCCTATTCTAAAGGTTATCGGAAAATATATTTCATGTTTTCAATTGTGTAGATCCAGTTTTTATCTTATTTTACTATCTTTTCGTTACTAGCCCAAGTAATTAATAACAAATAAAATTGAAATTAAAATAAAATACACCACATGCAATTTTAACTTTGTTGAGTAAAATCGACATCTACAGGATCAGATTCAAACATCAAGCAAATCCATTAACACCTCAAATAGTTACAATCATATGAGACTTAAACAACAAAAGACTCTTTCTTTTTTTTTATGACACTTTTATGATGAACACGCTTAATAGACACCACTTGACAAGTATCACTCGTCTTCAACTTTGTTTTAGTTGAACTCTCCTAAATACCGCAGATTCTTCCCTTCCGAGAATGCTATGTACCTTTCTCCCGATAAATGAACCACAAGACTTTGAATAGTGTATACCACCAGCAAGTTGAAATCTCGAAATCAGAATGAATATGATACTGGTCTCGTGACTTATCACGACATTGAATGAACTATTTCGTATTTGCTCCTTAGTTTCGCACACAACCGATCTAAAAAGTTTACAACATAATATATGACATATGCAAGATATATCTCTTTATCCCGAAAACTCACATTCTTCTCCAATCTCCCAATGAATATATCTGAATGAATGCAGTGCATACAAATAACAAACCAACAAATTAACCCACTCCGAAAGATTATGAAAGCTCATCAACCTCCTTTTGGCCTCACGGCCACACTCGACAATAATTTTCTTGACAAAGTAAATCACAAAAATTAACCAACACAAAAAATAGCATCTAACAAATTGCCATCGTTTTCTAAATTTTATTTTCATATACAGAAGTAGGTTAAACGGCTTTTTGTTCTTGAATCATATTAATTTTAGCATGACTATTGAATTTGTAACTCGCATTATTTTCAATATTTTCCATCGGTCCGAACTTGGATTCAATCAATAATATCTTAGATATTATTATTCCTTGATCGAAATAGTTATTGTGACGATGTCAAGTTGTCTTTCTTTTTTTAAAAAAAAATTAAGAATGAAATGAAGAATATTAAAATTGGATTAGCTTCTTGGTGGTAAGAATATCCCTTTCAATGCCATGTGAGAGCCCATTTAATTATTTTAACTCATACGGTATGCCTAACCTACCTTTAAAAATCAATTAATGGGGCCCAATTGGCCTTTTTCCTTTGTGATCCAAATTAAGCATGATTATGGGGAACCTTTATCCACCACAAAAAGGATACTTTCACTTGGAGATTCAACTGTTTTATAATGAAAAAAAATACTTAAATAAAATCTTTTATTGCATGGGCCTAACTTCGGAGCTGACTCAATCATATATGTATTCACTGTGTTATGATCTTTATATGCAACAATTATTTAGCTCTAAAAGTGTTCGAGTTGATAAAATAGTTGAATGTTTGATCAATAATTATGAGTTCGATTTTTCACGTAAACATATTCTTAAGTAAATCCATCACAAAAGACTTGTCCGGTGGAATTTACTTAGTTAACATAGTTTTTCAAGTTACTCTGAGCCGCGATCAACCCACGGCACAGCGAAATTTAGTGATTGTATATTAATCCAATGCCCAGTGAAGTTTAGTGGCTGGATTCCCACGCAATAAAATAAAACATTATTCTCATGGAAGGAGTGGCAGAAACATGATATATGGACACCATCATAATAAAATATTTAATTCGTCTTATTTACTATAATTCCAGCAAAATAGTTATTTTTTTTTATCTGATAATCGGTATGAACATCAATATAAGTGTTGAATTTTCATCAGTTGCAAGATAGTGTGATTATTGATAGCGAATTTGTATATGCTTATGGAAGAGTGACTGAAAACAACGATGGAATATGCTAATATTTAAAAATAAATAAATAAGTTTGTTTTACTAGCATCAACTATAATTCTTTGTTATTTGATCATTTTTTTAGTAGGCCTACCGAATGAATTTTGATATGATTTTTTTTTTTTTTTTAAGATAATGAATTTTGATATGATTAGTTGTCTTGATGATGAATTTTTTATTATTATTTCAACTTACTATAAGGGAATTATCGTTTTCTTGCTCAATCGATACTCGTCGAACCTAATGAAATCTATGATGTGAAGCAAGAAATGGTAATTTAATTTTTTTAAAAAAATAATGGTCGATTACTTTTTTAAGAAAATGCCATGAAACTTAGCTTGATATGATATTATATTCAAATGGAACTTATGATGGTCAAATTATTAGTAAGAAAATATATGGTGACTGACACATATTTGAATGCCGATACGTCCACATCAACCGGTGCAAACATATCTACCAAATTATTGAAGTATCTGTCGATCCAATAAAAATCATGAATCGTCTCACTATTAATAGGTTAAATTATTCCTAAACCAAACATTAAATTTTTTACACAATTATTGACTCCACTTGTTTTAATATGTATTCATTCATTAATATATGACGAAATATATACAACTTATGATTAATTTTTAGAAAAATTTTATTCGTCGAAAAATTTGGGGAAAAAATATCATTTAACTATTCAAGCACCTGTGTAGGGGTGATCATGATGGTACGGTTTTGCGGGTTTTTTTTTAAAAAATCAAGCAAAATTGTCATATGTCGGTTATATTTTGAAAAAATCATCGCGGTTTTACATGTAGAGTTAATTTTATGATTTTGAGAGGTTTCGGGGCGGTTGTGGTTGGTTTGTGATTTTTTTAATGAAAAATATTAAAACATATATCCAAGTTAGGGGTGAGCATTATTTCGGTTAAACTGAATTAACTGAACGAACCGAATGAATTCACAAATTTGGTTCGGTTAATTCGAAAATACGATTTTAATCAGTGTTAGAAAATTTTGGTTAATTCAGTTCGATTTTTGGTTTTCGATTTTCTTCAAAAAAACATTCGTTAACCGAATTAACCGAATTATAAATAGTTAAATTTTTTATTCGGCTTTACATATAATTTATTGTTTTTTAATGTGTTATATTTAATATTGCACTTAATTTTTGTTATTTTAATTTTTTTAAGCTTAATGTGTTTTATTATGATAAAAATATCATATTTCAATCACTAATTTTATAAAATTTTGTATTTTTTTAATTTTATTTTGTAATAAAGTCGGTTAATTCGGTGACCGGCCGAATTAACCGATTTTAATTCGGTTCGATTAAATTTTTTTAAGTATAAATTCGGTTCGGTTCGGTTCGGTTCGGTTCGGTTCGGTTCAGTTCGCGTAAAAATAAGTCAATTAATTCGGTTTGGTTTTGTTTTTTATCGAATTAACCGAATGCTCCCCTAAATATAATGTTATTTAAATACAAAATATAACTTAAATAGTAAAAAAAATAGATAAAACAATAATCTAGATTCAAAACTAAACTAATAATTGAACACAACAAGAGACTCATAACAAAATGATATTTAAAATATCTTGTCATTTTTATTTTACTTTCAAAATTCAAGAAAAATATTTGTAAACAAATAAATATATACTCTAAAAATTAAAAATATAAAACTAATTTGGAGAATATTTACGAAGAAGATGAGTTTTTTTTGTAGGCGGAATAGCTTTCAAGAGAGTTGAGATATATTGAATGACGATTTCTTTAATTGAGTACGTTGTTTACAAATTATCATATCTTAGGTCAAAAACTATGGCAAAAACGGTTTAGACGGTGTGCTTTGGTGTAGTTCTTGAACAAAAAAATAATCGAACCATGTATACGGTGCGGTTTATGATTACCATTTTCAATCGCGATTTTTTTTAAAAAGAAAAAAGGGTGTGGTGCATGCAATTCAGTTCAAGCGGTTAATAAAAAACTTCGATCACTCTACTTATGTGACACATACAATGCAATACGTGTTAAGATTATGGACTTGGACTAACTCAAGCCGCAAAACTAGCTCAAAGGGGAGGTAACACACTCAGTAATACATTGGAAGCGTGAAATTTACAAGATATTAAAGGATGAACCATATGGCAGTCCAATATATAACAGTGAGTCTGTTCTCTGATATCATTTTAATATTATGAACTTGAGTATAACTCAACTCAAAAAACTAGCTCAAAAAAAGGAGATTGTTCAAGTTCATATATACAATTCTCAAAAATTTTATCCAACCTATGTGAAACATCTGAAAATAAGAAAACACAACATTAATAAATATAATTGAATCAGCCGGGAGTATGAATTTTTGGAGAAATCGAAAAGCTTCTACTATAGTAGACTTATATATTATTAAATTATTATAATAGCTAGTTTCAATAAAATAAAATAAAATAAAATAAAAATAAATAGGAGCTCGCTCGAGGCTCATTTACGCAGTGTGACATGTAGTTAATTCTGGGACATGACAAGTGCTAGGCAGTAGTAGTAGATCCGAGAATGGGTTTGATTTGGGGTGGCCCAAAGTCAACCAGATTTGCAGTGAACAAAATCTAAGCCTCAAGATCAAATCAAGTATGAAATTGGGACCCAAATATATCTCCAATTCGTGATGTGAAATCAAGGTAATAAAGACATGTAATGTTACATAATAAGACACAACTTGGCTGTCAACTAAATTCCAAACTGGCAATTTATACGCCATTATATATCTTTGTATATTATGTTGTTTTCGTCTTCCGAGCACATGGTCATGGGGTCCTTAGCTTGTTAGAAGTTTGGATCAAATGGATGTGGAGTTCGATCGATTCTTCTCAGCTTTGGGCACCAAAATGATTGGGAGTCGGGTTTGTGGTCGAGGGGGTTCGCGGGATAAGAAGATCGAATTTTCTTGTATTATTTACGATCTTATTGTCGTATAGTTTCGTGATGATTCAAGAACTTGAATTATGTCAAAATCTTAAACATTGGTTGTTTTGGGTGTGTACACATGCAGTACACTACAGATAATTGAGCGTGACTTGGGTGTATACATACATTCGAAGCATCCATCGACGTGTCGAAAAATTAAGGGAAAAAATATATAGATACAATTATACAGTATATGTCATATATGTTTTGACACCACGTGATTTTAACATTTCTTGAAATTTAGGATAAATTAAGTTTGAGATGAAGTTTTAAGTTTGAGACACAATTCAAAAGCTTTTACTCGCTCTCACTATGTAATAACATGCATCCCGTTTTACGATATTAAATGATCAGTGATTAAAAAATCATAATCCTAATTAGCCAAATGTGGATCAGAAATTAAGAATATGACCTTCGAAACCACCATTGAGTTCGAAATTTCCGAAGTGGGTTCGGAAGCACCGAACTAGAGATGCACAGTTCGGAAGCAGAGGGTCAGTTTGGATGTTTCGAACTGGAGATCAGAACTTCCGAAGGTTAGACCATGCGCACTAAATGACATGTCACCAGCGTTTGGACACACAATCACATGCATGAGATCGGAGATTCCGAAGTGGAGATAGGAGCTTCCGATCAAAGCAGCTTGGCACGTGGACAACAAGCGCAGTTCGGAGATTCAGAACTCCGCCTATAAATATGTCATCCGAGATTCAGAATTCTTGATCATTCACACAACTTCTCCTCTATATCTTAGTGTTTCTTGGGTGGTTCCAGCCTTATTATCGAGGGTTGGGAAGTAGCGAGGCGCTTTGGAGGGGATGCGGAGCGATGCTCAGGAGTTGGAGCCTTCAACAGCAAAAGGTTGACGACGGACGTAGGTATAGTCTGAAATCCCTAGTAGTAATAAGGAGTATCTATTAGCTTAGTTAAGGCTTTTAGATCATCTTTAGTGATATGTTTATTATTGGCTTGTAGGCTTGGACCTTAGACTGGTATTGCTAGGATTTCTCTAGAGAGGTACGTAATTACTGACTGAAATTGGCAGCGAGTATGCATGATTATATGTTGTATTTTATGTGTCATGATCCATGTTTTGTTGTTTTGTATATTATGTTGCATGTGCATATTCATCATGTTGAGCCGAATCTCCTTCGAGATAACCATTTGAATAGGGTCGTTCAGCCCTACGTTCTTGTAATATTATCGGACATCGGGAGATGTCGTGATGACGGAGAGTGACTCTATAGTGATCCTTGTCGAGTGTGTGTATGTACCTAGCGGAGTTGATACCAAATAATACTATACACTCATTGGTGCCTACACTGAGCATGACTATAAAGTTGACCAGTACCCCGTCATTTGCATGCTTTTTATTAAGTTTGTATGCCCGTTCTTACATTCTAAGTGTTGTTAACTCACGTCCATGTTATTGTGTTTTCTTGGACATCCCATTCTACAGGACAAAGCTCAGATTGGGCGAGGCTAATGGTTCGAGGCAGGGCTGAGAGCTGGACCAGTGGTTGCAGTGTGGCGTTATTATATTTCAGTATTTGTTTTCAGTGGTGTTGATACTGATTTTCGATTTGGTTATATAACGCTATTTCAGTTTGAGTTTTTGTTATCGATTATATACTGTCGGTTTGGGTTGTAAACTCGTTATCTTTTCATTGTTTTGATTACTGTTCAGTGGTGTTGATACTGATTTTCAATTTGGTTGTATAACGCTATTTCACTTTGGGTTTTACTTAGTAGTTGTATACTGTCGGTTTGGGTTGTAAACTCGTTATCTTTCTGTTGCTTTGATTACTGTTTAGATTTATATTTAATTGCATCCTTAAAGAAGTTAATTAGTAGGTGATCCGGGTTGGACCCTTACACCAATGTTTTCATAACCGAACCGGTAATCGAACCGGTCTACCTTGAAAAAATGGTCCAACCGGTCGGACCGTTTTAACCGCAAGGTCGGACCGGAAAATCGTTTATATAATATAATTAATAATATATTTTAAATTTAAAAACTTAAAATATGTATAAAAATAGATTAAAAAATATATATATTTATCCTAATTTGAAAAATAAATAACGATGTAAATATATTCAAAATATTAATTATAGTAATATTTTTAAAAAAAAATTAATAAAAAACTTTAATAATACTAAAATAATATTTTTATTGATGTACAAATAAAAAATAATCAGTTATTATATATAATAAAATTTTAAATTAAAAAAACTATTTTTTTTTAAAAAAAAAAAAAATTCAAAAACAGGTTGAACCGGTTCTTTGGCCGGTTCTTAGGGTCAGTTCTTGGCCGGTTCCGAGCGATACAACCGTTAAAACGGTTTTTAAAAAAGTTTCGGACCGGACCAATGACCGATTCCCGGTAGAACCGGTTGAACCTGTCGGTCTGGTCCGGTTTTGAGAACACTGTCTTACACAATACATACTATCACCTAAACTCAAAAAAGGATAGTGATTTTCATTAGTTGGGTCGGTTTGGATATCTATCCAATAAAACTGACTCGTGAGATGGTTTCACAAGAGTTTTTGTAATATGTTTAATATATCATTATTTTTTGGAGTAAAATATTATTTTGGTACATGAACTATTGATAAACGTCAAGTTGATATTTGAACTATTGAAAATATTTTAATTAGTATATGATCAAACTCAAAAGTCAATTTTGTCATTTTCTTAAATTAATTTTAAGTCCAATATTATAATTAAATTCAACTAGATACATATTTTGTTTTTAAATTAGTTTATTAATTAAAATTTTAAAAATAAATTTATATTTACTAATTACTATACTATATAAAGAAAATTATATATCATAATATTCAACGTGAAATTTGTATATCATAAATTAAAAGACGCACACACACACACATATCATTTTAAAATTTTGTTAATATAAATAATAATATTATAACATAGATAAAGAGAAAAAAAAATCATTATTATATATTTTAAAATATATTTTATTTTTGAATATATAATTTATCAATTGTTATATACATGTGTTTATGTGTATATTTGTATCAATAAATATTTATATTTTTTTCGTACAATGAGCATGATTTATTTTTTATAATATAAAATTTAAATAAATATTAATTTATGCTTATAATTGTATCAATACAATAATTTTGAAAAATAAATTTGTATCCATTTGAATTTAACAAAAACATTGGACTTTAAAATAATTTAAATAAAGGGTAAAATTAACTTTAAACTTGATCATTTATCAATTAAACTATTTTCAATAGTTTATTTACTAATTTAATATTTTATCAATAGTTCGTTTATCAAATTAAATTTTACTTTTAGTTTTTGTTGGATAATGAGATGTTCTACCTTTAAAAAGGGGAGAATACATATTTTTGGTCTTGTAAGTTACGCTTTTTTCGTTTTTAGTTCTCTATCAAAATTTCAAATATTCATGCAATAACTTGCAATTTTTTTCGATTTCGGTTCATTTTTGTCGGAATTCTACTAGACCGTCGGAAAATGCTTAGTAGTCCATCGATGTGTTGACTTGGAATTTAAAATAGAGGATCTTGCGTTTTTGGAATCCGTGTGACTCAATCTAAATTCCAACTAGATCTAAATTTAAGGTTTGTTTTATTATTTTCTGTCTATTTGAAATTGAGATTGAGCCATGTAGATTCCATAAAAACAAGGTCCCTAATTTTAAATTCCATGTCTACAAATCCGAAGAATAGCTAAGCATTTTTCGGTAGTCTAGTAAGATTTTGACAAAAAAAAAAAAAAAAGGATAAAAATTGAAAATATTGCAAGTTAATGCATGCATGTTGAAAATTTTGAGCTAACTGGATTAAAAGTGAAAATGGTGTAACTTACAGGCAGGGGCGGAGCCATCCTTGGGCTAGGGACAGGGTGGGCTGGGCTCCAGCCCCACCTATTTTTTTTAAAAAAAAAATTTAGCAGTTTTGATTTAAAAAAATTTTTTTGCAGCCCCATGTTTTTTTAAAAAAAGAAGTTTCGGCTATTAAAAAATTAAAAATAAAACCACTCTCACAAATCACATTTCATTCCAATTTATTGTTTGGTTTATTATAGTAGCTTTTGAAATTATGCGATTTTGAGGTAAAATTGACAACTCTAAAATTATGTTGCATATTTAATTGCAATTGTTTCAATTGTCATAATATTGACTAATGATGTACATGAGTTTGGATTTTTACCCTAAAAATCTATTGTCGTAAATTTTGGGAAAAATAATCAATTGATTGAAATATTTGGGAATTATTGATGTTGCAATCATTGTTGGTCTTGTATTGCTATTTTTCGATTTAGAATAACCAAAAACTAAATAATTATGAGATTTGAAAAATAATTCTTTGTTTAAATTTTTTGGGATGATTAAATTTCTAGTTAGTTAACTTTGGGAATGAAGATAATAACAAAATATCAAGTTATTTAACCAATATAGCAGACATCTATTACAGTATAGACGTGAGAAAAATATCTGTTTGAATCCAAATAATACAATGAACTGAATTAATTTGAAATATTGGTTTGTGTTTATTCAAAATTTTAATTAATTTTAATTTTAAAATATTGATTAATTCAGTTCCGTTTCGATTTTTAACATAAAACTTTAATTTGGTTAACCGAGAAATCAAAATTTTATAAGAAATTTAATGTTATTAAATTTTTAATAAATTTTATTAGGATATAAATATTACGAATTTTTAATAAAACTTATTGGACAATTGAACTAGACTTGAAAATATTTTTTTTTTAAATAAAATTTAAATTTATTTAGTTCAGTTTTTATATGAAATTTTGTTAGTTAAAGCTTGATTTTTTTAAAAAAATCTATAAGTTCAGTTAATTCAGTTTCCGACCGTAATAAAAAAATTTCGTTTTGGTTTGTTCCATTTTGTAGTAAAATTCTATGTATTCGGTTTAATTTGTATATAATTAGGTTTTAAAATGTTCGGTTTGATTTGAATGTAATATTTACTCTAATTATTATTAACATGAGGTGGAGTCAGTCCCACCTAGTTTTAAATCCTAGCTTCGCCCATGCTTACAGGACCAAAAATGTATTTCTCCTATAAAAAAGACACGTTAGGAATGAACTTTATCAATACATGTAAAATACAGTAAAAATGTACATCTTATATATACGATAAAAACCTAAAGGAAACATAAAATTTTCAGGACACATCAAGAGTGAACTTTATCCATACATATAAGATAGAGTAAAAATATAAATCTTATTTATACACTTACGATATAAACCTAAAAGAAACATAAAATTTTCTAAATTTATCATAAGATACCTAATATTTTAAAGAATTTTATGCCGACGTGTGGTGGGAAAATTGGGTTGCTTTGACCATAGCTCGACAGTGTTTCTTTCCACGATGAAAGAGATTGATCAATTGATCAAAAAATATCTATTTAATGAAAAGTCTACTGCT
This sequence comes from Henckelia pumila, assembly GCF_033568475.1. NCBI lineage: Eukaryota > Viridiplantae > Streptophyta > Magnoliopsida > Lamiales > Gesneriaceae > Henckelia > Henckelia pumila. The sequence goes on from NC_133121.1 coordinate 89,648,711, forward strand.
CCCTCCATCTTACATATTTTGGCTCCTATGATATATTAAAAAAATTACGAGAGAGTAAATTTTAGAATTTTTTTTTATTTTAATCTTAATCGATGAATACTTTAAGAGTAACACTCTTGTGAGACGGTCTAATATGTGAGACGGGTCAATCCTATTCATATTTATAATGATAAGTAATACTTTTGGCATAAAATGTAATACTTTTTAATGGATAATCCATATAAGAGACTCGTCTAAAAAAAATAACCCTTGAGACCGTTTCATAGGATTTTTTGCCATACTTTAATAATATAAAAATATGTTTTGAAGTAGGTAATATATTTAATGACGGGGTAGATCGGTAAAATAATAGATAAAATAATTTTAAATATAGAAACTTGACTATATATTTAGGATATATGAAAAAAGAAATGTGACTTATATTTAATAGAGTCTGAAAGTATACTAAGGTTTGAACATTATTTTAAAAATGTTTTTAGCGTTTTATAAATGCAAAAAAATTAAAATATGTGTTTGGAAAAGATTTTTGTAAAATATTTTTGAATCAAAACAAATATTTATTTTTAAACAACTTTTGAAATATTTTATTAATAATTTTTTAAAATATTTTTATAAAAAATTTTTATTAGTACTTGTCCAAATGGAAAATAATTTTCTCGAAACTAATTTTGGGTGAATGAATACTTAATTAATAAGTAGCCAATTGAGAATCTAATTTGGGAAATTTTAATTAAGAGTGTGAAAGTATACTAATTTTCTCCAAACTAATTTTGGGAGAATGAATAATTAATTAATAAGTGGCCAACTGAGAATCTAATTTGGGAAAAATTATTTCATGTTCTGAAATAAGAAAATTGAAACTATTAATCAATGAATAATTTAGTAAACTCACTTCATGTCCAAATCCAAAGAGTCATGAGCTGCCGCACAAGTTACAACCAGAAATTTTTTTTGGCATTGGCTGAATAATCAGATAAAAAAAATAAAATAATATAAATAAATATTTAAAAATTAAAATGTAATAAATTAGTTCGTGTTGAAAAATATATTATTATTATTACGTTGAATATTGAATATTGAATGTTGAATGTTGAGTTGTAAAATGTGGAAAATTAGTGTGTGATGATGTAGATGATGATGTATTAATTTTTGGACTAATCTCAAATGTGGATCTATAAATAGGTCTTCATTTGTGATGAAAAATACAATTGAGTTGAGAGAAAAATATTATAAAGTGTAGAGTTTGATATATTTTGAGTTTTGGAGTTTTTACTTTTTACCATAAATTTTTACTTTTTCACAACACGTTATCAGCACGAGGCTCTAAAAGTCCTCCATATTTTTTCAAGCTCCAAAACACAAGAAAAAGGTAACAAAAGTAAGAATATTTATTTTATTGTTTATTTATTTGTTGTGTATATATTTAATATATAATATCATGTTATTATCAGAAATGATCAAAAAAAATTGTTTTTTTTTTAAAAAAAACTTGTTAACGACATCCCACACTATCGGTAACGGATACTACAAGTATAAAATTCTCTAAGGTTTTTAAACAATAACGTGACATGATATATATTTATTATGTATATATACTAACTATATCAATATATAATTTCATGTTATTATATAAGAAGTTGTCTAGGACACTGACCTTATAATAACGTGATATGATATATATTTTATTGCGTATATTTAATAATGATTATCATTATATGCATCACATGATTATCACGAATTTTTATTCAACACATACTCGATTTTTTCTTACCCCAACGATAACAAACGGCTAGTTTTTTGCCCTATAAATATGTTCACTCAAACTCATTTTAAATGACACCAAATTCACTCTTTCTCTAAAAATAATTTCTCCTCGATTTTTCGAAGATGAAGATGATGGCATTTCTAAGGCTATTTTTCATAACGATTATGATCATCATGCTCACGAGTCTTGTACTCACCAGCGATTTTTCACCACATATTTTTTCTCTATTTGTATACGCACTTGTAATCTTCATTCTTCCATTATTTTGTATTGTCATATTAATGGAAATTAACTAATAAAATGTCTTGTTATTTTTCTAGTACCACCATGTCAAATTTGGCAAAGATTGAATTCGTTGCGCTCGATATCACTGGAAAGAATTATATGTCATGGACTCTCGATGTAGAGATGCATATTAAGTCATTGGGTCTAAGTTATACCATCAAAGAAAATAATATATCATCCTCACAAGAAAAAGCAAAGTCTATGATTTTCTTACGTAGACATCTTGATAAAGGATTGAAATATGAGTATCTCACAAAAAAGGACCCAATGATTTTATGGAAATGGCTGAAAAAAAGATTTGAGCATATAAGGGAAGTTATACTCCCGACCGCCCGTGATGAATGGAATACGTTGAGATTCCAAGACTTTAAAAAAGTCAGTGATTACAATTTTGCGATGTATCGAATAGTCTCGCAACTGAAATTTTGTGGGCATGTTGTTACTGAAATGGAAATGCTTGAAAAAACATTTTCCACATTTCACGCATCAAATATAACTCTACAACAACAGTATAGAGTGCGTGAATTTTCGAGATATTCTGAACTAATCGCATGTCTTCTTGTGGCGGAAAAGAACAACGAATTGTTATTGAGAAATCATCAATCCCGACCCACTGGATCAACGCCATTTCCAGAAGCAAATGTCGTAATTAAAAATGAAAACCAAAATCAAAGGCATAGACCAGATTTTGGTCGTGGACGAGGTCGAGGACGTGGGCATGGGCGTGGACGTGGACGTGGACGTAAAAATGATCGCGGTCGTGGTCGCAGCCGTGGATATGAAAATAATCGAGATAGTTACTTCAATAACTCATCTCAAAAGAACGTCACGAACCACCCACCAAAAAGGCAACATGAAAATACGAGTGAAAATAAAAATCACTCAAAAAGATCTGAGAGTGTTTGTTATAGACGTGGCACCCCAGGGCATTGGTCACATATTTGTCGAACCCCTGAGCACCTATGTAAGCTCTATAAATAATCGACAAAGGGGAAAGGAAAAGAGACCAATTTTGTTGAAAATAGTGACCATTTAATTGGTTCAACTAGTTTCAATGCTGCAGATTTTTTTAATGATTTCGAAGACATTGATTAAAGGATTGGTGGGACTAGATTGTAACAAATTTGTATTTTTCATGCATTCTTGTATTATAAAGCATGTTATATTTTGCATTTGTATTGTACTTAACTTTTTTTTATTGCATTTTTGTGAAGTTTGATATGAAAAATGCTATGAACAAACATGGAAATAATATCATGGAAATTTGCATACCGGATAGTCGTACAATGCACACTATTCTGCGAGATGAAAGATATTTCTTGGAAATAAAACCAACAAAAACAATGGTGAATACAATATCAGGTCCTGTAGACTTGATTGAAGGTTGTGGTAAAGCACAATTTTTGTTACCAAATGGTACAAAATTTTTGATAAATGATGTTTTATATTCACCACAATCGAAAAGAAATTTGTTGAGTTTTAATGACATATATTCTCATGGATATGATACTGAGACGATAACTGATGGAAATCAGAAATATATGTGCCTTACCACATATAAATCAGGAAAGAAATATGTGGTTGAAAAATTATCAATGATTCCTACTGTATTGCATTATACACATATAAGTCCAATCGAATCAAATATGATGGTTAATAGTTATTCAATATTAACAAATTGGCATGATCGATTGGGACATCCTGGTTCAATAATGATGTGAAGAATTATTGAAAATTCTCATGGTCATCCATTGAAAGACCAGAAGATCTTTCAGAATAATAAGTTTCAATGTAAAGCATGTTCTCTTGGAAAACTTATTATAAGACCATCGCCAGCTTAAATCCAAACAGAATCACCCATATTTCTTGAACGCATTCAGGGTGATATTTGTGGGCCAATTCATCCACCATGTGGACCATTTTGATATTTTATGGTATTGATCGATGCCTCTAGCAGATGGTTACATGTATGCTTATTGTCAACTCGAAATGTGGCATTTGCAAGATTAATGACTCATATAATAAAATTACGGAATCAATTTCCCGATTATACAATCAAGAAAATAAGACTTGATAATGCTGGAGAATTTACTTCCCAAACTTTCAATGACTATTGTATGTCAATGGGAATTACTGTTGAACATCATGTTGCTCATGTTCATACACAGAATGGATTAGCTGAATCATTGATTAAACGTCTACAACTGATTGCTAGACCAATGATTATGAGAACAAAACTCCCTATTTCTATATGGGGACATGCAATTTTACATACTGCGGCATTAATTCGCATCAGACCAAGTGCATATCATAAATTCTCCCCATTGCAGCTTGTATTTGGTAAAGAACCAAATATTTCTCATCTGAGAATTTTTGGGTGTATGGTGTATGTGTCTATTGCACCACCTCAACGATAAAAAATGGGTCCTCAAAGAAAAATCGGTATTTATATCGGTTATGATAGTCCATCAGTCATTCGATATCTTGAGCCTCAGACAAGCGATGTGTTTACAGCACGCTTTGCTGATTGTCATTTTAATGAAGAAATCTTCTCAATGTTAGGGGGAGAAAAGAAACACATCGAAAAAGAAATCACATGGTATGTACCATCATTGTTACATTTGGATCCAAGGACCAAATAATGTGAGAAAGATGTACAACAAATTGTGCACTTGCGAAGAATTGCAAATCAAATGCCAGATGCATTTGCAGACTCAAAAGAGGTAACAAAATCATATATAAATGCTGTAAATGCCCCTGCTCGAATTGAAATTCCGAAGAAACAAATTAAAGACACTCATGATGTCATAAAATGCTTGAAGCGTGGAAGGCCAGTCGGTTCCAAGGATAAAAATCCTCGGAAAAGAAAAGGCATAGAGAAACACGATGATCATAAAATAGAAAATCGTATTCCAGAAGAAACACCTGATGATGAAAATATTCTGTCAGAACCACAAACTGACGAGAATCATGAAATCTCTATCAATTACATTAATACTGGAAAAATATGGAACCGAAAAGATATAGAAGATATTGATGAGATATTTTCTTATAATGTGGCATGTGACATCATAAATGAAAATGAGGATCATGAACCAAAATCTTTTGGTGAATGTAAAACTCATCATGATTGGGCCAAATGGAAAGATGTCATCCAGGTTGAATTGGATTCGCTAAATAAACGTAATGTTTTTGGACCTATAGTCCTCACACCTAAAGGTGTAAAACCTGTTGGATACAAATGAGTTTTTATTCGAAAGCGAAATGAGAAAAATGAAATAGCAAGATATAAAGCTAGACTTGTTGCACAAGGTTTTTCTCAAAGGCCTGGAATTGATTATGAAGAAACGTATTCTCCTATTATGGATGCAATTACGTTTCGATATTTGATTAGTTTGGCCGTGTCTGAAAATTTGGAAATGTGTCTTATGGATATTGTTACAGCTTACTTATACGGATCACTTGATAGTGATATATACATAAAAATCCCTGAAGGATTTAAGATGTCTGAAGCACAAAGTTCAAAACCCAGAGAATTTTATTCTGTAAAATTGCAAAGATCATTATATGGGTTGAAGCAATCCGGCCGAATGTGGTATAATCGGCTAAGTGAGCACTTGATGAAAAAGGGATATGTAAATGATCCAATATGCCCTTGTGTTTTCATCAAGAAAACAACATTCGGATGTGTAATTATTGTTGTATATGTTGATGATTTAAATATCATTGAAACGAATAAATAAATTCAAGAAGTTATGATGTACTTAAAGGAAGAATTCGAAATGAAGGATATTGGAAAAACCAAGTACTGTCTGGGTTTGCAAATCGAACAAAAAGAATATGAAATATTTGTTCACCAGGAAAATTATACAGAAAAGATCCTTAAACGTTTTAATATGGATAAATCAAATCCATTAAGTACTCCAATGGTTGTAAGATCATTAAACATAGAAAAGGATCCATTTTGTCCATATAAAGATGATGAAGTTATTCTTGGTCCAGAAGTACCATATCTAAGTGCCATTGGTGCCCTTATGTATCTTGCAAATTGCACTAGACCTGATATATATTTTGCTGTCAATTTATTGGCAAGATTCAGTTCATATCCAACAAAGAGGCACTGGAACGGAATTAAACATATATTCCGTTATCTACGAGGAACGTTAGATTTGAGACTTTTGTACTCAAAAGACACCAATCAAAGTATCATTGGTTATGCTGATGCTGGATATTTATCTGATCCACATAAGGCACGTTCCCAAACCGGATATGTATTCACTCGTGGAGGCACCGCAATTTCTTGGCGTTCACAGAAACAAACACTCGTAACAACTTCATCAAATCACGCTGAGATTATTGCGCTACATGAAGCAAGCCGTGAATGTGTTTGGCTAAAATCAATGACATAACATATCCAAATTTCTTGTGGATTATCAGTAGACAAGAAGCCTGTGACGCTGTATGAAGATAATGCTGCATGTATTGCTCAAATGAAATAAGGATACATCAAAAGTGACAGAACCAAACATATCCCCCAAAATTCTTTGCCTACACTCAAGAGCTTGAGAAGAATAAAGATATTGATATCTGTTACATTCAATCAAGTGAGAACTCATCAGATCTCTTCACAAAGGCACTTCCTACGTCAATATTCAGAAAGCATATATATAATATTGGGATGCGCAATCTACGGAATATGTGAAGAATCACTCATGTTAACATGAGGAGGAGTTTACGTGGCTGCACTCTTTTTTCCTTACTATGGTTTTTATCCCACTGGGTTTTTCCTAGTAAGGTTTTTAACGAGGCAGTATAAAACACGTAATGAAGACAATCATCATATCACGATCATCATCACAAGGGGGAGTGTTGAAAAATATATTATTATTATTATGTTGAATATTGAATATTGAATGTTGAATGTTGAATACTGAGTTGTAAAATATGGAAAATTAGTGTGTGATGATGTAGATGATGATGTATTAATTTTTGGACTAATCTCAAATGTGGATCTATAAATAGGTCTTCATTTGTGATGAAAAATACAATTGAGTTGAGAAAAAAATATTATAAAGTGTAGAGTTTGATATATTTTGAGTTTTGAAGATTTTACTTTTTACCATAAATTTTTACTTTTTCACAACAGTTCGTAGATAATCCATAACAGGTTGACATGACTCTCATATAAGCTCGTCTTATTGCATTTCTTTTATTAACAGGGATTGTTATATTGGAATACATATGCATGGCTGGATCTTATTTTTGAACCTAAAATTTTCATTATAAATCATTAGCAACTACATTCATCAAGCACGATGAGTAAATAATACCTTCAACCCAATAAATAGGTAAAGGGTGGAACAAAGCATATTTTGCTAGATTATGTGTTACCGTATTCACACTCCTACTAGCATCACACACTTTTTTAAATCTACCAGTCACTAGAATGTTGAAATGTTGGAGATAATTGACCCTTCATGAGAAAGGAAACCCGACGAATCTGAAATAGCTTGAACCGCATTAAAAGAGTTCGAATACACCCACACATTAGGAAACTCATTATGCAATGCCAGCTTTAAACCAAACTGAATTGCATGGCTGGATCTAGTTGAACACAAATACTAACAATATCAATGTCAACTCCTTGCTACTTAGCAGGATATTGGTGATCGCATTTGAGATCTCGACATTAGTTGGAGAATACTCTCACTAGTCATTATACTAGCTTTTGGTTTAAAAACGAAAACATAATTTTCTTGTTTCCTTTTTAGCTTCCATTAGAAAAACCATCCCATTAATGAATATACTTGTCAGAAAATTAATTGAATGAGTTGGTCTTTTGTGATACGATCTCACGAATCTGTATCCGTGGTATGAATCAAATTCACTCATATTTACAATAAAGAGTTATTCTTTTTGTATAAAAAATAATACATTATCATGGATTACCCAATTAAAAGATCTGTTTCACAAAATTAATCCTTAAGTCTATCTCATAAGAGTTTTTGTGTTAAATATATATATCCATTATGTAATAATGAAGTCCCAAAAATCACTTTAAAGCACAAATAAAAGAAAAAAAATTCAAGAGAAGAAAATGTTTCCCCAGCATTTCCTCGAACACGTTATATACAAGTAATGTGATAAGACTAGGGGTGATCACGGTGCATTTTTGCGGTTATTTGGAAGAAATTCAAACCGAATTACCACTTGCGGTTCGGTTATACTTACTTTTTTTTTAATTGCGATTTTGCATGTAAAATCAATTTCGTGGTTTTGGATGGTTTTAAGCGGTGGCGGTTGTTCGCGATTTTTTTAGATGATAAGTAGTAAATTGGAAAAAATATAACTATTCAAATTATTTAGAACAATGAATGAAAACTATAATAAACAAAATAAAACTATATAAAATAACAATCAAGAGACAAAATAACAAAAGAGAAAGAGGTAAGAAAAACTGAAGGAGAATTGAGAGAGTGGATGTGGCACAAGTAGGGGTGTCAAAAACCAACCCAACCCGCCAACCCGACTTGATTCGGGTTTGGGACGGGTTCGGTTGAGGAATTTTTAAATATTTTTTTCTTCAACCCGACCCGAACCCACTCAACCCACTTGAATTGACACCTCTAGGCACAAGTAGAAAATCTATTGTATATATAGTGCTAGTTAATAAATACAACTCTAACTAAATAAAATTTTACATGACGGTGCGGGACGATGTGATTTTGGCTAAATATTATAACAACACCATGGGGGTCGTGCGGTTTATATATTTTTTCTTAACCGCGGTTATTTTAAAAAAAAATAAGATACAACGGTGCGGTGCGGTGTGGTACGGTCGGTTCGGAGGGTTTTTGAAAAATTTTGATCAACCCTAGATAAGACCAATATACAAGCTACAAATTGATGACAACCAAAAGAATTTTTTTTTAAAAAAAATGATCCCAATAATAGTAGATGAATTCAACAAAAGATATTATCAAAAATAGAAAATTGATTTACCCAAACAAATAAACGTATTTTTCACGGATTCAAACATTTACTTTACTTGAAATTCACTATCAAACTATGATTTTTTTTGTTTGTTTGAAGGAGTTATCAAACTATGATTGTACACTCAAATAATTGCAATACTATGATTATATCTAGAAGTCAATAAAGTACGGTGCATACAACATTAACCAAAATAATAAATTATTGAGTGATAACTGAGTTAAAATCAAATTAAATCGAAGCAAATAATTTTTCCTTGCCTGACATGACAGCCTACCAAATCAAACAATAGGCTGAAAGTCGTGCTCGAAATGCCAAAAAAACTCGAAGCTAAATTTCAACAATGAGAAATTTCTGGCAACTTGCGGCGGTTCTTGGAAGAACTCACGGCAGCTGCGGCTAAAAGCCTAACCGGCTTATGCTTTTGACACCCAAAATCGAAACAAACTTGTAACCATTAGAACCCTAGCTACACGACCCAGAAACAACCGAAACTTGTGCAAAAATCGAAGAATAATTCGAGTACAGATAGAACCGCCAGCTAAGGGTTCGGTAAATATGGAATAAGCCAGGTCTAAACTCGACCTCATATTAAACTCGTTCCGTCGGGACAGGTCTAGACCCGACCAAGCGTGTTCGGGCAAATATCGATCGAGGCCAAACCCATCCCTGTCAAAATATATATAATCTATGTATATATGTTAATAATATATATAATTATATTTTTTAAATATTAAATAATTAATATCTTATCCATAATTTGAGTTTATAATATTTCGCATTGAAGTGATTTTATTTTATTATGATATATTTAATTTGAAAGCATATTATTATAATTTTTTTTTTGTTATTCATTATCAGTTAAATACAAGTTGACAAATTTTAACTTGTGACAATATTTTTTGTCTTAAATATTATTACTATAAAATTTAAAATTAAATTTAATAATTTTTGTTAATTTTAAAATTTTAAAATAACATTTTTTATTTAATACATTTAAAAATTATATAAATTCTAGCGGATCCAACGAATCTAACCCGGATTGAACAAAATTTAGTAATTAGTAACAAAATGAAGCTTATATCGTGAGGAACAAAAAACCTCAATCAATTTTGAAGTTCAGCTGGCAACAAGTAGCGGTTGATTTCGAGGTTAGGGAGAAGAAAGAGAATCTGATATGATACAAACAAGAAACACAACGAGCTAAAGAAAAAAAAAATTAGTATAGGCTCAAGTCCACCCCCAGAATTTAGGGTGGATCTGCCCTTGGTTATGAGGATAGCGTGTGAGCACCCTTTGGGCTCGAGCCGGTACATCAGTGGCATTGGACATAGACCTGGCCACGGGCCCGTTCCGGGTCGGAACCGCCGGGTCCGGGTTGGTATTTTACCAACCCTTAACCGGTCCGCCCTTGGCCGGTTTCGGTCCGGGTTCGGTTAACCGCCGGTTCCGGGTCAACCATTGCTTTTTTTAATAAAAAAATTTTTTTACAATTAAACTTTTAAAAACTCTATCTAATATTTCATTATATCAATAAAAAATATATAAATTTATTAAATAAAAATATATACATTTAAACTTTTAACATCTTCTAATATTATATTTATTCAATAAAAAAATATATGACATTTCAACTTTCAACATTTTATATTAAAAACTATGTCTATCTCAATAAAAAAATATATTATATTTATTAAATAAAAAATATATTACATTTCTTATATTAAAAATTATATATATTTCAATAAAAAATTTATTACATTTATTCAATAAAAAATATATTATATTTCAACTTTCAACATCTTATATTAAAAACTATACCTATCACAATAAAAAAATCTATTACATTTCAATTTAAACATCTTGTATACAAATTTTATTACATTTAATTATTTTCAATCACAATTTAATATCAAATGATCTATTCTAGTGGCAAGATTGATGCCTCAATACCAATTGGTCTTGGATTCAAATCTAACATGTGTAGGTTTTAAATATATTATTTAAAATTTTAACAAAATAATAAATATATTATTTAAAAATAGGCCGACCCGCCGGGTCAACCCGCCGGTTCGGACCCGGGTTAGAACCGCCGGGTCGGCGGGTTTCAAAAGGAAAAACCGTGACCGGACCGGCCAGTGGCTGGTCCAGTCACGGTTCTGGGTCAAACCCGTTGACCCGGTTTACCGGCCCGTTGACCACGGGCCGGTTTTGGGTCGGGTCCGGGTTTGACCCGGCCCTTGGCCAGGTCTAATTGGGCACTTCAGATGTTTGCAGTTGACATATAGTCGAAAAACACATCGGTAATTAGCTATGTGAAAACAAAAAACGCGACATGAAAGAGTTAAACGGTATACATACCATGAGACGGGTGATTTGTTTAATCTATGCAGATTAATACATGATCATGTCGTGCTTAACTGAGATGATTTACCACTCTTCTATGAGTTTATTAAGTAATTTATGTTGATTATTTTTACAATCGAGATATAAGTTATTGTACGTACTAGTGTAGCATTCAGACAATGACCTTGGGTTGGAGAGTGACCTATATGGTATAAAAACTTTGAGACCATATTACAATTGTGGCCACAAATTTTTAAAATTCGGTTGCAAATCATAAGATCTATCATTGCCTTGATTCCCCACTCGAACTACCACATTTAACTTCATTATAAATAGTCTTCAATGGAGATATATAATCATCAAAGAAATTCACACATATATTATATATATATATATATATATATATATATATATATATATATATATTTACATATTATAATTATATTTATATAACGAGATGCATTTAATTTGATAATAAATACAAATCTAAGGCATGTATCCGTCCCATCAAGACATCCCTATGATGAAATGATTGAAAATATAACTTATTCCACCAAACAATCTAGCTACCAATGTTACATCCCTTTTCCTTTTTAACTGATTTGGATATGGATCGATAATTTTGATAGAATTAAAGATTTAGGACATTAGGGAGTGACAATTTATATTTTTTTAAAAAATATAAAAATATGTATTTCACAAAAATATGTAAACGATCAGCGTAGTTCTCATAAATACAAGTCTTAAGGAGCAAATATTCCCTTTGAAGTTAGTCACATCCCTGTGATTTTGCACTATTTTGGGATACAAAGAAGGATACATTTTCCTTTTAACCAAATAAATTATCCTAGTTACTCTATACAATTTCCAACATTAACTGTCACCCCTATTCAATTCATTAATGCCATTGCATCTAAAAGCATTTTTATTGATTCCCATTGTAATTTGTGGAGGAAGAGGAGTAAGCCAGGGAGCAATTAGATGACCCTTGGAGAAGCAACAATTGAGCCGGGGTCACGGACGAGGAAGAAAACGAGACCTCGCAGTTGTTGGACGATTTGCTTGCGGGCTTCTGAGTTGGATCACCCTCCGCCGCTTGCTCCTGCTTGATCTCCTTCAACAAGGCCACGACGTCTTTCATCGAGGGACGATCCACTTGACGATTGCTGGTGCATAGGAGGGCTATCCCAAGGGCTTGGAGCATTTCTTGTATTTGTGTGTCCGGATGGCCTTGGAGGTTTTGATCAACGAGATCCACTGGGTCCTTTTTGTTCTTTAAGTGGTCTCGCACCCATTGAATCAAGTGTTGTCCCTCTCCCAACGAGGGGTCGATCGGCTTTTTCCCCGTTATGATCTCCAACAGCACGACACCGTAGCTGTAGACGTCGCTCTTTTCGGTGATTTTTACCATGGAAGCATACTCTGCGAAGTTCAAAAGGACATGACAAGTTATTACAGTTAGAAAGGAAAAAAAATTTCTCCGTAGGGCGCCATCCTAGTAGGGGCCAAATATATGGAGACAAATTAATTAGGATAGAGTTGAAGAAATCACATGACTTCACATGCATTAGTCCCCACAATTAGCAAGCTAGCATAAGATGCAAACACAATTACATGTAACATCCAATGAAGTTTCCAACCACATTTTATTATCAAGCAATTATTATAACTGAAATGATCTTGCTACCAAATTATTATATGTGCAGTACTTACTATATGAAAGTGACAGATTACAATGTGGAAAATAAATTGTATGAAAGTGACAGATTTTTTTTTTTTTAAAGAGAAAGTGACAGATTACACTATGGAAAACGAATCGTATTTTCGATATTTCACAAGGGTAAAATCACGAATAACAAGCGCATGATTTTTTGAGAAAAATAGGAAACAGAGGCAGAGAATTTTACCAGGAGCAAAATATCCATATGATCCAGCTAGCTGGGGATATGCTGCTAATGCAGCATTTTCATCTTCAACAAACCTTGCTAGTCCAAAATCAGCTAAACATGGCTCATATCTTTCCCCCAATAGTATGTTTTGTGTCTTCACGTCTCGATGTAGGATAGGCGGCCTGCAATCGCAATGCAAGTAGGCCAAGCCCTCGGCAACTCCTAACGCTATCTTGAATCGGATCTCCCATTCGATCTTGTCCCCTTGCCCCTCATGTAACAAGTCGCCTAACGTACCGTTATGCATATAGTCGTAGAATAACAGTTTGGTCTTCCTGTTGGACGCCCAACCTAGAAGCCTAACGATGTTTCTGTGTCGAATACGTGCTAGTGTCGTGATCTCGGATGAGAATGTGGACGATGAGTACTTTTCGGATGCACGAAACCTTTTGACCGCGACGACGGATCCAGACGGGGTTACTGCTCGATACACTGTGGCTGACTGACCATGACCGATTAGGTTAATAGATGTTAAAGATTTTACAACGTCGTTGATAGATAAACTGAACTTTTGATACAATGTGACCTCCCACGGTCCCCCTAACTCCACATCTTCCCTGTTGTCCAAATCGCACTCGTGGGGCCCGTGACCGCGCATCTTGCCACCGAGGATGATGTAGAGAGCGGCCAACATCAACAAGCAGGCCGTACAGATCAACACCACCATCGCCACCCTCGCGGACTTCTTGTGCCTGGCAGCAGCGCCCTCATCAGCAGAGCACTCTTTGTTGCCCGAAAAGCACAAGTCGGGGTTGCCCGATAGGACGCTGAGTGGCAGCTTGGCGAAAAACGGGGTGTTGGGCACCTGCCCGGAGAAATTGTTGTATGATACATTTAGAACTACGAGATTCTGAAGGGCGGACAGATAATGTAGGTCTCCGGAGAGTTGGTTGTGAGATATGTCCAGTACTCCAAGCCTATCCAACTCCGAAAACTCCTCCGGGATCCCACCCAAAAGACTGTTACAGCTCAAATTTAAAGCAATTTCCAGTGCAGGGATCTTCCCAAGACTCCCCGGAATCTTACCCTCTAACTCATTGCTGCTTAAATCAAGCATCTGAAGCTTAGAACACGAACCAAGTTCGCTCGGGATCGAACCAGATAACTTGTTCTTCCCGAGAATGAGCTTCGTGAGTGAAACCAATGAACCCAGACTTGGATTCAAAGTACCTTCGATGAGATTATCAGAAAAATCAAGAAACTGTAGAGTAACAAGCCGATTCAAATCATCTGGCAAGTTCCCAGTTATGGAATTGGAATGCAAATCAAGAAAGGTGAGATTTTGGCAACCAGAAATCTCAACTGGAACAATCCCGGAAATCCTATTGATTCCAAGATCCAAGAAATTCAAATTCCTCAACCTCCCAATATCCGGGGGCACATTCCCGGTCAGCATATTGTTACTCGCTCGGAACCGAATCAGCGAAGAACAATTACCGATTTCAGGAGGTATTGAACCAGAAAGATTATTCGATAGCAGTAAAAACTTGTTTAGATTCTGTAATCCAAAAATACCGCTGGGTATGGGACCCGTCAATCCATTCTGCGACAAGTCAATAGCTTCCAGGTTCTTACAAGAAGATAAAGATGGAGGAATATTACCCTCCAAACGATTCTGCCACAGAAACAAAAGAGTCAAATTTATCAGATTCCCGAACTCTGCAGGAATCGTTCCAGTGATCTGATTGTTATCGAGCTCAATATGAGTCAGAGCCCGGCAGTTCCCAAGCCCTGCCGGAATCTTGCCGGAAATTTGATTCGCACTCAGCTGCAACTCTTGCAACAGAGTCAAATTTCCAAAAGATTCTGGAATCCCACCGGTTAAAGAATTCATCGAAGCATCGATGACTTGTAACTTAATACAGTTTCCAAGCTCCGGAGGAATTGTGCCGACCAAATTGTTCTGCCACAGCAACAGATTCTCCAAATTCTGCAGCCTTCCAAGCTTCGTGGGGATCGAGCCCGTGAGCGTGTTTTCGTAGAGATAAACATTCCTCAACGCAGCACAATCACCGAGTTCTGGAGGAATTTGTCCCGAAAGCAGAGCAGTGTATACAGCAAGAGTCTGCAGCTCTTTCAACATGCCAATAGAAGAAGGAAGAAACCCAGAAATGCTGGTCTCTGCCAGCCCCAACAAGATTAAACTCGTGCAGTTTCCGATTTCTCGAGGGATCGAACCTCCAAGATTCTTGTTCCCACCAGCTCTAATCACTTGAAGATTCTTCAAATATCCAATGCTGCCTGGAATCTCCCCGCTGAGCTGATTATCGTATATTATCAACTCAACCAGGGATGTCAGGTTCCCGATTTCCCCTGGAATGGAGCCTGCCAACTGATTTGTGTTGAGATAAAGCTGCTCCAATTTAGGCAAGTGACAGATAAAACTCGGGATTTCGCCGTTTATTTTATTGTCACTCAAATCAAGAACCCTCAGTTGTTGAAGATTGCCGATTGCTTCAGGGATGGAACCGGTCAGATTGGTCCCCGACAGGACCAGTTTATTCAGGGAATACTCCAAAGAAGTGAAATTATCAGGAACACTTGCATGCAAATCAATGTACCTCAGGTTTATCTCCACAACTTCATTCTTGAAGTTGCAGGTTACACCAGACCATCGACATGGAGTTTCGTCCGTCGAATCCCAATCACTCAAAGCCTCCGCTGATGCATTGAAGCTTCCCTTCCAATAAAGAAGGCATTCGCCCTGTGGATTGATCGCAAAAGACGGCGAAAAAGAGTAGAAGAAGAAGAAGAAGAAGAGAAAGAAGAGAGGGCGGAGCCGCCATGGATGAGCAGGCATTACAGAGAAACAAAACTAATTAAGCCGCCACAGATTACTGGAAGCAATATTAATGGGAGGAACACGAGATCATGTTTTGTGGGCTAATGTGATTTTGGTTAATAAAGGGGATATATAATATTATTCAGAAAGCCAGAATCTCAGGATCCAAGAACAACAGCTAGGCCATCATGTTTGCGCAGTGAGATGGAATTTTTGGAGCGCTTTTTTCTTGGATTTGTTGAAAATGGAGGTTTTATGTGGGAAGAGAAATGGCTGTTTCTGCCTTTGTTTTATAAACAAAAAAATTATGGGAGCTAGCAGCCACTTCAAATTTTTTAAATACATATCGCTAATTTTTATTATTCGTGTTAATTTTTTTTTTTTTTTGCATGTACGGATTAGAAATTCTTGTTTTGTATATATAGCAACTAGTTTTTTTTTTGTCTAAAGAATTAAGAAACTATATCAACTTCTAAATTTTAGCCTTTTGTTATTTTTAGAATTTATAATTATCTTTTTATAATAAGTTTTTGGATTTTTAAAATTATGGTGATTTTATCTTTTTGTAAGAAATTGGGTTTAGGGGTGTTCACGATTCGATTAACTGTCCGGATCGAACCGAACTGAAACCAAAAATTCAGTTAAACCGAAAATCGAATCATTAATTTAGTTTAGTTTAGTTTAGGTTTTTAGCTTTTTGGATTTTGGGACCGAATAACCGAAGCGTTTAATTCGTTCGAATTTTCGATTCAGTTAAAGCCCTAATAAAGGCTAGCTGTTAGATATCATCTAGCTAGGGCTAAGGCCATGGTTGAATGTTTTCGTAATATTTTTACTTTACATGTGAACTTTTACACATGCAAATCGTAATTAATGTCACAAGCTAGCTAGCCTAGTTACATTAATGAATTGAGATCAAATTTATATATACGGAAGATATATATTATGAAGATAATTAAACACAAGATCAAACTATATAAAAATTATAAAAAAAATGCTGGGATGATTCTCTGAATGGATATAAACTAATGTGAGCTGGTAGGTGGATCTATTGATCAGTACGTATTACATTACAATGTACTATGATATATTGAATGATTGTCCAAAAATGAGTATTTGTAGGCTATAATTCGATTAATTTTGTACGCATTCAATGTGACTATTGAGTGGAGTTAACCATTTCTCCTTTTCACCTTCTTTGTATTTATGTGCATCAGATCAATTTAATTTCTGGGTTACCCAAGTTCCGTCGTTTTCATCGACCCTGTAACTGGCTTGTCCTTTCCCAAAAGATATGTTACAAATAATTATATATATATATAGAGTTTATTGCACCAAACCCCACATGAAATATTAAAAATATACACTTCTTCCTTGTGAAATTTTAATAGGCACTCTAGACCTTAACCTTTTGTAATAGTTGCACGTTTAACTCTTGCCTCAATGAGTTATTCATGAGCACACATTTTTACATCGCCTAATCAACATTTTTTTTGATAATATTAGGTCTATGGTCAATGGCGGAACCAGGATTTCAGCTCTACCCGAGCTAAAATTTTTTAGCGAGAAATCCAAAAATCATGGAAGCTGAAAACACCGATTTTTGCTGAAAAATAGTAAATATTTTTATTAAAAAAAACCAAAAAAAATCGCATCAAAATTATTTACAAAAGATTAAATATTTCTCAGCGTTTATACAAATTTCATAATTATTTGATCGATATATACTTTATAAAATTGGAAGCATTATAATGTCAAAGAACTTTATAAGATGGAGTGAAGAATATGACACTAACACAATAGTAGATTTGAAGAAAAACCCATTTTTTGTTTTTTTGAACTAGTTTTGAGAACTAAAAGGTGAGCTACTTCATTTTTTCTTAATTGGGCTACCCTAGCTAATATAACATTAACCCCAAAAATAACACTTAAAATTTATTTTTTAAATTTTTGGACCATATAAAAAATTTAAAAAAAATTTGGGCCACCCGGGCCCGTGTCTATGGTACAACATTAGATCTATAGTACAAAAATGTCCTTCTTTTATTGTAGTATTTTTCATATTTACTAAAATACATCACGTGTATTTGTGAATAAAAATTATTTATTTTGATGTGGATGATGTATATGAGTAGATAAGAAAATTATTATAATAATAAAAGTCGTATTATAATCATAATATTATAAAAAAAATGGTTATTTTGGCGCAAAAACAGCGCATGTTTAACAAAATCGTCGTGGCAAGGGTTAAACGTGCAACCCTTAAAAAAGATTAAGGGCTGAGATACCTATTAAAATTTAACAGGAAAGAAGTGTGTATTTTAAATATTTTACAGGGGGTTTAGTGCAATAAACTCTCTCTGATTGATCTCTCTATATATATATATATATGATATTTTGGACGAGCATGTTGGTGAGCACTTCATGAATAATGCAAGTGAAATGCATTAAATGTTTTTACAATGTTTATATGAATATCTTATGGTGTTCATGAGATATCGCAAGGACATAACAAAAGATAAGAATATCAAAATACTATGTATAAATAAAGTAAAATCTCTATAAATTAATGATATTGGAATCATGAAATTTTATTAATTTATAGAGATATTAATTAATAGATAAATTAACAATTTAATATTTTAAAGAATGCATTTTCGATATAACTAATATATAGTAATTAAATTTATATAGCATAAGAAGTTTTCAATATTAGTTGCTAGATAAATGTTTTCATATTATCTAAGTGAAAATGGATATGTTTACTAGTGTGAATCTTAGAAGAAACTATAGTTAGCGCAATTGAAAAATTCATTGATGGTGAATATTAGGAGGATATATATAATATATTTGAAATCAGTTACGTGAAAGAAGTATTCATAGAGAAAACAATTCTTCACAAGTTTTGTTATAGTTCGATAACACAACACTAGAGCTTTTGATGCAATGAGAAAAGTTGGAGTAAACTTCAATTAGAATCATATTTCATTTAGATTTGAAGTTCAAGGAAAAACAAATAATAATAGAATCGCGTTCTACGTACTAACTTGTCAGAGTTATATTTTGTAATTTCAAAGGATTATTGATTTATGATATTGATGGAATCATATATTTATATGAGAGTCTTCCGAAAATTTATTATCTTATTAATTTATCAAAATTATTGATATAATAAACTGGAATAAACTGGATCAAGTTGAGATTGAGAAAAAAAATATTATTTTATAGAGGGATTAATTTATCCAGTATTAATTTAGAGAGATTTTATAGTATATGTATATATGTATGTATAAAAGGTGGTAGCTTCAGGTGCTATTTAATAATGCTGGTGAAATTTGTATCACGGATTTTTTAAAAAATAAGATCTGAAGTGTCCGAAATATGTCCGACAATATTTTTTCGGATTTATCCAAGCTATCAAATCCCATAATTGAATATTAACAAAAAAAATTGATTAGATTATCAGTTTATTGTGATCCCACACACATTATCGTAATGTAATTTTTATTTGTTTTTACAAATTATCGTAATGTAAATTTGAGCAAAGAAAGAAGTAGTTATGTTTAATAATAATTTACTTGTGTTGGACAAGTGATAATAAGATGAAGTAATTTATGCAGTGTAAAATTAAATGTATGAATTTAAGTTTGGTGTATAGATCGATTAAGTATAGATTATGCAAACAATGATTATTTTATCATTCACATTAAACTGTACGTGTCGTACATTAATTAATTGATTCCAACTTCTTTATATCAAAACTCGTTGAAGTTCAAAAATTAGATTTGAAATCACATGAATTGATTTCTCCCTAAATTTTTGCATCTCGATCTCTAATCTTGCATCATTGATCTATATTAAGGAAGATTTAATAGCAAAAAGACAATTATAGTGATGATTTTTTCACATAACAAATGTGAAGAGAATAATTTAGTGTAAGAGGAATAGTAAAAAGTACAAACTTGAGTTTGGATCTAGATCCAAAATCCAGCCTCTAAAAAAATATAAATCTCTAAATCTAGATCTAAGATAATATAAAATTATCGATTAATCATCTATTTTTCCCCCTAAAATGAGAAATAAAATGCCCATTTTGACTTAATGGTGGCACAATAAAGTCCACAGCAAAAATCAGAAAGCACTTAAAATAATATTACCGTCGCACCCATGTTTAAATGTCCTAGAATCACGTGATCTCGCGTGACTACAAGCTGTGTTAAAGAATCATTTGGATTTGTCTTAGGCTTTTAATAAGTTTTTAGAAATAAAATAATAAAGTTCAAATTTATATCTAATTTGAAATTATAAAACCGAATACTTGTCGTTCTACCAAGCTATAACTGGTGGTAACGATGTAACTCAAATCTTTTAAACCATACAACAATCAAGCGTTATGATTCGATCGTTCTACCCAGTGGAAACAATTATTACGTCCAACAGAAAGCACACTTAATACTCTACATTAAATATTTTTTTTAAAATTTAAGTGAAGATTAATTTCCTTGCGAGTGTTAAATTATTTCTAATTTTATTTTGAAATAAATGTCAATAAATAATATTATAAAAAATGAGAGAAATTAAGTTTTAATTGTATCTTCAACCCACATGATCATTTTAATTTGATTGTCTCGCGACTTTGGCATGCAACTGAAATTAAGCAAAACCATTTATGAAATTGTTTCGTAAATTGATTTTGTGATAGGTATCTCTCATCCGATCTGATCTATAAAAAAATATTATTTTTTATGTTAAAAAAATTATGGAAAAACTGTAATTTTGGTCCTTTATGTTTATCACTTTGTGATTTCGGTCCTCTATGTTTTCATATTTCATTTTTAGTCCTATATGTTTTAATTTTTGGCAATTTCAGTCCTTTTTATTCGAAAATGCTTACGTGGAACTATACACGTCAGCTCCACATCAGCACTGTATTGGTGTCACATCAGCGCCACATCAGAAAAAGGACTGAAATTGCCAAAAAAATAAAGATAGCGGACTAAAACTAAAATCTGAAAATATAAAGGATCAAAATCGTAAAGTGACAAACATACAGGACTAAAAAAATAATTTTTCGAAACATTATTTTACATTCTGAATATGAACAAGATTGACATGTCTTATGAATATATATATATATCCATGAATAACCGTCTCACAGATATCTACGATCTTGAAATTATTTAGATAAATATATGTTATTGGTTTGGGAAACGAAGCACGAAAAGATGGGGTTTCACTAGCGCTGGAACAAGAAAGAATGGGCAAATTTCGTAAGAATAAACTCTAATATAAAAATTCAAATAATATGAATAACATTTAATTGCAAAAAGTTTGAAATAAATGTATTCAACGGTTTAATAAATAAAAAATAGTTACCTTTAAAAAAATATTTATATTTTTTAATCTGATTTTTTGTACAATCATCAATTTTTGAATGTATCAAACTACTAAAATTATAATCACTATTATAAAAAACTGAAAAATAATATAAATATTAGTATTTCATAGATATATTAATTAGATAAATTTAACTATTTTATTTTTAATTTCATAGAGTGTGGAGTTTTAGGTGTAAAATTTGTAATTAAATATGAAATATTTATGTGTTTAACATTTATTCATTGATATTACACTTATACATATTTTGTTCAAAATTTCATAATAAATTTAATCATTACTTAGTTTGAAATTGTATATAAAAAATAGAGTATAATAATTTATCTAAATATAATATACATGTAAATAAAAAAATTACATATATTATTTTAATTTTTAATCTGCATGTTAAATATTTTCTTTGCAATTATTAAAATTTTAATTTTAGTATTTTAAATATTGAAAAACTTTGAAATAGTTGTTTTTAACTTTTACATAATTTAATATGAAATCACATATTTCATTTTTATTTTAAATTTCTTTATAAGAAATTCAATTTTTTTTTTCAAAATTTTAATAAACTTTCTCAATGATATGAGTCAAAATTATTTTTTTATATTATTATGCATATATATATATTTTTAAAATTTTTTAAGAATCAATAATTACATAATACTAAATTCGCCCCCATCACTTAAAAATAATAACTCCGTCCCAGTATATATGTACATCCTAAAACAAAAAATTCCTGATTTATTCGCATTATTCCTAACAATTTTTTAATCACGACTAATAGAACCGATGTGTGCGATATCAAATCAAAGCTACACGGAAGAAATGACTAAAATTTTGAAAAAAAAAAAACAAAGATAGCATATTAAGACTCAAATTTGAATACTTAGATTACCATCATCGCAAATATGTAAACATACGTGATAAAAAAAATATATCTATATATATAAATATACAGACTTTATAGCAGACATCAGTGATTTTTGTTTATATATATATATATATATTTATTGTATATAGGTGTGCTATAGAGAAGTTTTAAGCTATTCAATAATTTCTGCCCACCTCATCCCCGACTTTAGTTTTTTTTATTTTTTTTTTAAATTTTTCGCATCACTAAAACACGGTACCGGTTTTAGTAGTCGGGAACGAGTTAGATATCATTGGTTGGACAGCTGAAAATTTCTAGTGTGCTATATATATTATAAAAGCCACACACATATCTTAGTCATGGTTGTTTAGTCAATCATTCGGATTTCGATAATAAAGAAATAAGCAAATAGACAACGAAAATAATTTTGAGCATTATTGAGTACCTAAAATCAAACCAGTCTTGATTTCCAAAAATAAAAATAAAGATAATCAAATTAACTAGCATAACAAAAATCAAAACATCCAAACCAAGAACTTCTTATAGTTGAAATATAATCCATGTATATTTCATTGTTTGGATGTATTCGACTATGAGAAAAAACAATCATATCAAAGACAAATATATGATAAAAACCCAACATATCGATCGATCGATCGATACATAACCTGAACAAGAAATTAATGAAAAAAAAAACCTTATTTCACATTGATTGATCAAAATTATCTCACCCTTACATATGGCAATCGGACTCACTTTTTTTTCATCCAGATTAATTAATATGCATAAAGTTTCTGAAACGGATAGCCATTTGTGTGCAGGTTATGAAAAAGTATGCATGTGCAACCACATGATCATGTGTATAATTAAATACTACCACTGCACTTGTTCTATTTATTTAATTTCTCAACTCTCTTTATTTCCCTTCCATTTACTTCAGATTTGTCCTCTCTCGATTAGGGATTCTTTCCAAAATATGCACATTAATTATTAATCTTTATCATCGTAACTATATATATATCATGATCTGCTACGAGCCATATGTGACAAGTACTTGATTATTTCATATGATTATATCTCTCTTTCTTATAGCTTGTCAAATATTTTTATGTAGAGGGACATAAATGAAAAGGTTATAAAATCGAAAAAAATGCAAATTAATAGACAAAGACGGTTAATTAGCCGATAGCACGTATGACTACAAATATATTTCCAGAACCCTAATTCATCTCCAGTACACACAGTATCGATCCACATGTGCTGCTGATGTTTTTCTTGACATAGCTAGATTGGGTACAATACGTCTTACATATGTGTACACACACACATATATATAGAGAGAGATGAAGCACTGTATTTTTAACTGTAAACTAGTAATTTTTTCTCATTTAAATGTGTGAAACACGTAAATTAATTAGAAGATCGGAACAAGATTTGGAAAACGATTGATGATCAATTAAAGCACGAGACAATGTTTAGTTTATGTAATTCCATCACCTTAAGGACTTCTAAGGCAGACAAATTAAAGTTAAACAAATGTTATATAATATTCAGCACTTTGTAAAACATATCAGGAAATATACTAATATAATTTACTTCATGTTCTTTATAATTGAAAAGTCCTTTGAACAAGCCACTCTACGTACCTTTAATTTGGACTTATATAGAAAGTTCCTTAGCTTGTTATTTTAAGTTTTCTATTTTTTTGAAGTGCATTGTGAATGTGCATATCCTCTCTTGTATGTATTAAATTTGTTTTGATATCTTCTTGTAATATTGAAATTATGGATTAATTGATAGACGATAAATTCACATAAATTAAGATCATGGGACAAGTTGTTTGTCCTTACAGGTTTATCCATGAGATGTGTAAATAAAAGCAATCTCAATGTGTGGAAAACAGTGAAGAATTACTCACAACATTAGAATACTGATCAAACTGTTTAAGAAACGATTTGAATACACTTTTGGTGGTTTTGTTTGGGAAAATTATTTTTGGTTCATTTTGGTCTTGTTATCGGTCTACTCACTGTCATAATTAGTCGACTTTACACTTTTTTTGCTAATTTTATTCTTTTCCACCGGAGTGTTGACGTCTTATCGCACATGTCAGCAATTTTCAGTAACATGTTATTTTTCTGCATCACACCAACATTAAGAAAAAATGATAAAAACTGAAAAAATCACAAATTATTAGACTAGCTCTATAAATTCACCAACACCATGATCAAAATACAAATCTTATTATTTACAAGGCAAAAAGTGTAATTTTTCATCTATATTTTAGAGAAAATTTATGGATATTCATGTGTTCGCGTAAACGTTACACACATATAATTTCTGATATTGCATTTCACACAAAATATGAAACAATATTAATTTGAGTTAACCATTATATCTTTATTCAATGAATCAATTTTTAACGTAGGCTATAGTCGATTGAATTTGAAGGCGCACACTTTCACTCCCAACAAAATACAGGATGGAGTCGGAGAAAAATTAATTAAATAGTGGGACGATATCGAAAATTGTTTTCTCCCCTCACAATATAATTAAGAAGAAAAATCATTTACAATTATTTCCTATAAAGAAACAAATATTTCAAAAAAAAAAAAAATTCAAAAGAAAGGAGTAGCGTCTTCTTGTTCTTTGCCAGTGAACTTGTATCGTTGGCCACAGAATTTAAAAATGGAATTGAGTGGAATATTAAAGTGTATGCATTGATATTTCTTGGTTGAAAAGAAATGAAGCGATAGCTGCATCAATAAAGAGAGCATTAAATTAGTGTCACCCAGAGAAATTAATGTAAATGGAATATAATAAATTTTTAATTTAGAAACCCCTGGATAAGATTTTTGACTCCAACAGTGCATGCATTTCAATATTATATATATATTATAATATATCGACGATTCTATCTCAAGTATACAGACTTGTTTTTTTTTTTTTTTTTTTCATATATCAAGTATACAGACTTGTTTGTTTTTTTTTCGTATATAAATTTACTGGAAAATCAAATTCTACTAACAAAAAATGGTTGCACGTTTTTTAAGAGTTAGTTTATCATGTGGATATATTAGTAAAAGAAACAAGAAAAAAAAATTTACTTGTAGAAACTATAATATATATCCAGGACAACAAGTATACTTCAGAATATCAGATAGATGGAGCATCTTTATTTATTGGAAATATTTTTGTCAAAGTAAAAAGTATTCATGCAAGATATATATAATTAATCACAAAAAAAAAAAGGTTACGTACGTGCATGTTAGTGGAAGAGTTATTTACATTATCACAAAAAATTTCATTATATTTAATTATCGTTTTTTTTTCCCAGATGCCAACTCGATTAGCCGAAGACTAAGTCTTATAAGATCCTGATAACTAATTTGTTAAATCCTGTAAGTATGAAATATGTAAATTTGAATTTGAAATCCCAACAGTTTAATTTAAATTTTTTTTACATAATATTATCAGTTCATATTGCCTTAAATTATGAGATTGGTCGTCTTCCGAGAAATTATTTTTTTTTGTCGTGTTACACTTACACTTACACAATTACACCTACCTTTCTCATGATTCAATTTTAAACAAAATTCCTTTTTTTTGCTCCTAACATTAATTAAAATCAGATATCGACAAGCTTATGAGCCTTAATTAGTTTGGTACGTGAAAATTAATTTTTTTTTTTGTAAAAAAACCTTACTTGAGAATATAGACAAAATTAGAGAATTCAAATATAGAGGACAAAAAAAATAAATTTTTTTCACGACGGGTTTATAAATACAAACGTACTAAAAAAAAGATAATATCTATTATTTATCCCTAATTAATTTCTAGCTAGCATAAAATCATTTTAAAAAATTAAATTTAGAGCCCGTTTTATTTCAGTAGTTTTTTAAAAAATAAGTGTTTTTTCAAGTTGGCTTTTAAAAGCACTTTTTTAAGTAAAAACTAAAATAATTTTGTGTTTAGATAAATATATTGAAAGCATTTTTTTAAAGTTGAGTTATAAAATTTTTTTTGAAAAGCTATAAATATGAGCTTTTAAAAAAACACTTATTTTGGCTTAAGTGTTTTTAAAAGCACATAAAATTTATCCAAACACATTTGAGATAATAAAAACACTTTTTTTAAAAACAAAATTCTCTTTTCTCTACTGAAATTAAAAACACTCTTAATCTGTCAATGATAATAATAATAATAATAATAATAATAATAATAATATAATAATAATAATAATAATAATAATAATAATAATAATAATAAAAAAAAAAAAAAACAAACAAACAAACAAACAAACAAAAAAACTAATAAATATAGTATATATAATAGAGTCATAATACCTTACTAACCAGATTTTTTGTTTATTCCAAAATAACTCCTCACACAGTCACTCATTGATTTAGCTCTAGCTAGTAATGTTATGGGTTTATAATCTTGCTCTTGAATTTGACTATTTTGATTAAAAAAATGAATTTGTTTTATTTATTAAATTATTATTTATTTATTATTTTATTTAGCATAACATAGTGCATGTTTTTAAATTTTTCCTATATCATAATTATATATATATATATATATAATTATATATATATATATATATAAAATCATATACTAAATCTCATGTCATATTTAATTTTGTAAACATCACAACTAAATCAAAAATTAAGAAAATTCTATGTGAATACATAATATTTATAGTACACAACGTGTGTGATAAGTAACTTTTACATGTGTGTATATATATAATTAATGTAAAGTGCTTGCTACATTTGATATTTTATTACATTTACCAAATTAAACCGATTCACAAATGCTGGTCACTCGCGTTCTGTCGCTTACACTAGTTGTAGTATGACTTTTAAATCATGAATATATATATATATATATAAATTTTCAGCTGCCAACCAATAATGCTCAACTCATTTCCGACCAATATCGGGTTTTAGTGATGCGAAAAATAAAAAAAACTAAACTCGGTACCGGGTTTTAGTTGTCAAAAACGAAATGAGCAGGAATGGTTGGTCAGCTGAAAATTTCACATATATATGTATATATATATTTATTGATATAGACTTTAGAGCCTCCAAAACAGATTGCTAGCTTAATTATTCCACTTTTTATTTTTCAATACTTTTTTAAAAATAAAAATAAAAACATGTTGAAATATAAACTATTAATTATGCCGCGGCTTTGGTAAACTTCAGCTTTTGAGATAAGGAGTTTTAATAATACATATATTATATACTCAAATAAATCCCCCGTTATATTATTAATTATATATTTATATTATAGCATCCAATAATTAATTGTTAATATCTTTTATGTTTGGGTGCTATTTTGCTCGCCTTTTAAGGTGACTATGCACTAATCAATATTTTAGTGAGATTAATGTAACTTTTGTTGTCGTTTACCCCAAAACAAGCTAAGTATAAAGGTAATTATTAATAATAATCTTGTAATGTTCTTCCCTTCTTTCGATGTAAGTATATTATGTAATTACCTTTTTTACCTTTCGGCTCTAAAACGAGGTTGATGTATAATATATTTTTTTTAAGAAACAACGAGATGGGCTTTGACATTTTCCTCAAGTAGGCAGCTTGTAAATTCCTTGAAATATGATATATTTTTTCCGAAAACATTATGAGGTGCAATAACTGTTCATTGCGGTAAAGTAATTGAAACGTAAAGGTCAAACGGTTGTAAAGTTTAAAATATTTGACTAGGTTGCGGAACTTCAACTTGCATTGATTGATGTGAATGCAATTATTGTATCAAATAGGTAGAGTAATCGAAATGTGATATTGGATTGTTGTAAAATTTAAAATATTTAAGTTATACTAATATATACAGATGTATTTTTTCATAAAATGATAAATGTTCGATGTTACAAAATAAAAATATTATAATTCTACTGATAGGGAACCTTAATCTCAAATCTCGTGGCATTGGGGGAAGTAAGGCTGATACAAATGCTTGGACCAACTGCATTTTGGATTAATGAAAGTATTCCTGATGGGCCTTCTCTGGAACCCACATTCTAGACTGGCCACAAAGCCCGTGGAACTTCTGTTGGCCGAGTCATTGTCCGAGTTCTATACTCTATAGTCTTGAAAATTCGCCGAATTATTATGCAGTGTTTTTAAAATTAAAAAAAGGGTTATGTCGTTAAATTTTAAATAAATATCATTTACAATAAAAAAATTCACCTTTTTTATACTCTAAAAGATTCAAAAATTTTATTTTATAAAGAAAATGTGATGAAAGGTTAAAATAAAAAAAAAAAAAAACAATATTTCAAAGAAATTTGACAACTCCAAAGTTAAAGGCTTAATGTCATCTCCAATCCATCATGCTATATTAGTGTAACACTAACTTCGAGGGTAGATGAGATCCTATCATATGAGTAATATTCAAATCATACATCCAACGATTCGTATTTTTACACATAGGCGTAATTAATTATATATTGTTGGCGTGGCAAATCATGAGACATTAGACTTTACAACGTTTGAGCTCTACGTTTCAATGACTATGCATTCTCTATTCTTCTACTCCGGAGATAAATTATTTTAGATATTATTGATATGTTAATTGTATTGTTATTGTTAATGATAAATTAACATATTATAAATTTTAAATCTACATTTTACTTATTTATAAATTAGTTATGTATTTCAAATGATACCATTATTTGGTGAGCATGAAATCTACGATAATTAAAATTAAATGCTCGATAAACATGAAAACCGCAAGATCTTACTTCTTTAAAAAATAAAAATACATTTGTGACGTCAAAATTAGATATGAGCAAAGCTTATGACTTGTGGCGTTAAAGTTGGATATAATCCTGGTCTTTGAAGTTTTTGCATTGGATCAGGAGCATAAAGAAGGGACAGAAAGGATTTGCGGCGTTAAAATTGGATATGAGCAAAACTTATGATTGAGTGGAGAGGCCTTTTCTGGAAGGGATCATTCTTAGGCTCGGGTTCTTGCCGGTCTGGGTGGAGAAGATTATGCGGTGTGTTAGCTCTGTCAGATATTCATTCTCTCTGAATGTGTTCTAATTGGAAACGTTTGTCCAAGCAGAGGGCTCAGATAGGGAGACCCTCTGTCCCCTTATCTCTTTGTGTTATGTGCCCATGGTTTATCATATATGCTCTTCTCCCTTGAGGCTCGTCGATTATTGACAGGGGTTAGAATTGCATCTACTTGCCCAACACTCACCCATCTTTTCTTTGCAGATGACAGTATAATTTTCTTCAGGGATACGATGACGGATTGCTTGGCTATCCGAGATTGTCTGTCTTTGTATGAGAAGGAATCTGACTTAGCTAATCAACTTTGAGAAATCATCACTCTCATTTAGCTCTAATACTGATACACAGTTGGCCGACAATATTAAGAGCACGTTGGCTATCCCAGTGGTTCAGGGTCATGAAGTCTACCTTGGACTCCCGGTATTCTTTGACCCGTAGAAAGAAAGTACAGTTTAGATATTTGGTGGAGAGGGTAGCGAAAAGAATTCAGAGTTGGGGCCATAAGACCTACTCAGCTGGGGGTAAAGAGACTTTGATCAATTCGGTTCTTCAGTCCATTCCGACATATGCCATGTATTGTTTCCGAATATCAAAATCAGTGTGTGAAGAGATTGAGCGGGAATGCTCAAATTTCTGGTGGAGGATTGATGAAGAGAGAAAGCGGATGCATTGGAAGTCTTGGAAGACCCTATGTAAACCAAAATGCATGGGAGGATTGGGTTTCCGCCACGTTGAGACTTTCAACAAGGCACTGTTGGCAAAACAGATTTGGCAAATTATTGCTGAACCGGACTCCCTGGTTTCCCGAGTCCTAAAAGCTCGTTACTTTCGTCACCAAGATATTATGAAGGCTAACCTTGGTGGTAACTCATCTTATGTTTGGAGATCGATGTTATGGAGTAGACCTTTATTTGAACAAGGGCTTGGCTGATGTGTGGGTAATGTGACAAATATAGATACTTTTGAGGAATACTGGGCCCCAAGAGTCCGAGGTCGTGTGCCCTCAATTCAAGAATAAGGAAGCTACCAAAGAGTGGCTGATCTCATCGAGCATGGGAGCTAGAATGTAAGGAAAATTCAGCAGATTTTCCCTATGTATATGCCCAAAGTCTCATGTCTACCCCATTTTGTTCGACTCAGTAAGAGGATTCCAGGTTCTGGATTTTGACTCAAAAGGCAAATACACTGTGAGAGACAGATATAAGGCGGCGATGGTTTTTATGATCAGCTAGTGCACAACTCTGAAAATCTATTGAAAGGATGGTGGAAATTTCTCTGGGCACTTTTGATTCCTCCGAAAGTTCGTATCTTTTGGTGGCGCGTGTTTCATGATATCATCCCTATGGAACAAAACCTTCGGCACCACCATGTTCCGGTTGTGGGGGTGTGCCCATATGTCACTCAAGCTGCGATTTACTATGCATGCTCTATTCTTCTACTCCGGAGCAGGGCATGTTGGAAAAGGACGAGATTCTGGCTGCTCCTTAAACAGGTTCGATACTTGGAGGGTTTGGAGATATTTGGGTGGATGAATGAGAATCTTCATAAGCAGGATTTTGAAGATTTCGCGATGCGAACATGGGAAACTTGGAGTGAGAGGCGTCGCGTGATACATAATAAAAAGGGAAAGTCGGCTGAACTCAATGCTGACTGGAGTGAAACGCTGTTGTGCGATTTCCAATATGCCCAGGTGACTCTCTTTATTGCCAAAAATGGAGATAAGGGTAATTTGCCAGAGAAGTGGTCCGCCCCACCGGTAAATGGTTTAAGGATGGACGTTGATGTGGATTAAAATGAGAGTACAAATAAATTTGCCTTTGGAGGTGTGATAAGGGATCGTGAAGGCCATCCTCTCTTAGCATTTGGAAGTTCTCTACTGAGGTTTAACGTTCGGAAATTCGTTACGTAAACTCGCATGCATAACTAGGGGATTTATTAATTTAAAAATTAAGAAAAAAAGGTTAAATGATTTTTATGTGGTAATATGTGAATTATGTGAAGTATCTGCATGTTTAAATGTTATATTAGCATTTAACCCGCTATTATGGAATTTATGAATTTCTTTTAGAAAGGTTATTTTTTGATCGCGTAGACGGGACCGTGAACGAACGAGATAGAATTTTTTCATACAAAATTATTTCTAGGATTTTTAAAAGTCTAAAATAATTATTTTAAGACTTATTTTGAAGAAAATTATGGGATTTAAATAAATATATATATATATATATATATATATATATATATATATATATATATGTCTAAAAGCCCGTTTTTCATATAATTAGGCTATTTTATGGACTTTTAAGATGCTCTCAAAAGCCCATAAATATTTATTAAGACAATAAGAAGTTTTAATCTGATATATTAGTGGGCTTTAATGTTTTAAAACTTGGTTTAATTATTTATTAAGTCTAGCTTATTTGTATACAAATAAATATTTTGTGCCCTCGTAATTCCTTCATCACCTATATCTCACATAACCTAGCCCCCATATTTTATCACTAGCCTTCTTCTTCATCATCACACACACTTTCATGTAGACTTTGAAGAAATTTTGAAGATTCGAAGCTTCGTTCGTCTCGGACAACGTTCTACGAGACGGTATCGTATTTTCGAGCGTAATTAACGCAAAGGCACGTCTCAAATATATTCTTTAACACAATTTAATTCATATTACACTGATTTATGCATAAAATATTTGATGTTTCATGTTTATGTGGTTTAGAACAAGAATACATATAAGCTCATGTATGTTCTTCACGTGTTTGATGATCTTCCCCATATTTTCTCACGTTTTTTATCATGTCTGTCTAAGGGGGCTGCTCCAGGGTGTTCGTGGGTCAACATAGGGTCCTTATGGGTCTAATGGATATGTTGGTTCAGTCGTTTGAAGCAAGGAAGAAGAGGGCCGAACAGGTTAAGCAGAACATGAGCAAAAAACACAAATTTAGAGTTTTGTGGAAGAATAGGTCGTTCTGCTCATATAGGGCATGGTTGGGGCTTGGCTTTGTGTGGTTATGACAGCCCAGACTTGGTGAGTGTCTGGACGGCCGGGCTCCGACCAAGGGTGGCTGGAGCAGGCGGCGCGAACAGATTTAGGGAAGCTGTTACAGCTGCTATGCGAGTTGGGCAAGAGTAGAGATCAACTGTCTTAAGCGAGCCATGTAGTGCTTGGTTTGGGTCAAGGCCTGGTCTGGGCTGACCGCCTGGATCTTGGGTAGTTTTGGGCGGCAGTGCTCCGGCCGATGGTGGCCGGAGAAGGGAGATAAAAGGGAAAATCGAGTATTGCTAAAACTGGTGTGCGAGAGAGGTTAGAGCAGAAGAGTTGCTATTCAAGCAGCTGGGCAGAGGCTCGGACAGGGTCTTCCCTAGTTGGGTTATATGATAGATGGGTCAATTCATGATGGTATGGGTCCGGCTAGTTTAGTTATTGCTCGGGTAATTTAATTATGGGCCTATGTATTTTATTAAGTTTTGTGAATGAGTTTGAGCGATTTAGTTGATTAATAGGCTTGTTGAAAATTTATGTTGATCCATTAGTTGTATTGGGCTTAGTGATCCAATAGAGTAATCGGGCTTAGTTGTGAGAGCTAAGTAATAAGGGGTCGGGTTATGTGTTAATGGGTCAGTTTCGTTTAACTGGATTAAGTAAAGGAACAGTCTAATCGATTGAGTCCATGACAAGTAAAATAGTCCATAAATATATATTTAATATATATTTATTATTTTCATATATATATATATATGCATGATTTTTATGAAAAATAATTAAATATATATTTATGGGCAAAATTTTTCAAGATAATGCAAAATATGGTTTTTTAAGTTCTTGTTTCATGAATTTATGTTATGTTACGATTACGGGAAAAATTTCATGAAATAAAGAAATTATGAAGAATTTTATGTTCATGCATCATAAAAGAAGTATTTTAATGTAATGTTAAGGGCATGTAAAGAAAATATTTTATAGAAGTTGAAGTGAGTGTGGAAAGCACGCGACTGGGGATGGGATTCTAGAGCCCGGAGCCTTTTCCACTTATGTCTATGATTATGAGGTTATGGATCTTAGGCAAGCCCGGTGAAGTGGCAGCATAGAGGTACATGGATACTCCACCGCCACATACGTTGGTTTTTATGATTGATCAATCATTCATATTTAAG
Organism: Henckelia pumila; assembly: GCF_033568475.1. Classification (NCBI taxonomy): domain Eukaryota; kingdom Viridiplantae; phylum Streptophyta; class Magnoliopsida; order Lamiales; family Gesneriaceae; genus Henckelia; species Henckelia pumila. The sequence goes on from NC_133121.1 coordinate 89,682,294, forward strand.
GCCACCATCATGAATACAACCAATCATGTTTCAAGAATTTAAGACATGCCATAATATGTTAAGTATTAAGATTACACTTTATGATGATGATGTTTATGATGATATATGTCGATGAGATGGTTAAGATGCAACATTATGTAATGTTTTAAGATCATGCATGTATAAGTATATTCATGATATTTTATAAGATATGTGCTTGTATGTGGTTTCATGTTGTTATATAAGGATAGAACGTGTTGAGCCTCTAGACTCAATAGATTTAAATGGTGCAGGTGAGCAAGAGTCTAACGAGGATGTTGTCCCAACTGGCGGCGAGGGCGTATGAGCATTCATGACAGCAGCTAGTACCCGTGTCCGTAACTTATTTTATGGTTTTGCATGAGTAAGAGATATTTTAAGTATGTATGGATTTTAGATTCACGTATTTAATTTCAAGTTTGCATGGATTTTTTGAAGAAATATTATGTAAGTATTTAATTGTGGGATTTTTATGCATGAGATTTTATCATGATTAGTAATTAATTCTATTGCATGTGGTATACTTATATATTTATATAATGTATATTAAGTTATGTAAAATTATTTGAAGTATGGTGTATATATATATATATATATGTATGTATGTATGTATGTATGTATGTATATATGGGCATATATATAGTATATAAAAAAAATTAGTAGTAAATTGGGCCGTTTCAATTGGTATCAGAGTCATGGTCCTTGGAGGGTGACTAGCCTGCTACGTGGAGCTCAGAAACCGCACTGCCAGTCTGTGAGTTTTTAAATGTTTTAAATTATGTTTTTATATATGGGACACATGATTTATGTTTTAATGATTTATGTTATGAGAAATTTGAGTTTATGAAAGTTTTTGAGTTAAAACACTTAGTTATGCATTTCGGTTACGTGGAAAATTTATGGGAATTGTAGTATGCCTCCAAGAAGAGCTACACGTCATACTAACAGCAGGACGCTAGCAAAGAGGGATATGGAGCTCGTGGGAATCCACTCCCACCACCTCAGCTCACACCATTCGAGAGGGCCAGTGTGGACATGTTGGCAGGGATTACACGGCTACTCGATCATCAGGCCGGACAACCTAGGAAGTCCCACGAAGAATATGTTGCTGAGAGGTTCCGTAAGCAGGGACCTAAGGATTTCTTGGGAACTACTATCCACTTGTGGCCGAGGATTGAATTTGCTCGTTGGAGACCATCTACGCTTATATGGGGATTTCGGATGCAGATAAGGTGAGATGTGTGATTTTTATGTTGGGAGAGCGCAGTGATTGGCTTAGATTTGGCTGCATTGACATGGGAGAACATCAAGAAGACCTTCTTCGAGAAGTATTTCACTGAGGATTTGGCAGTCAGTTGGTTCGTGATTTTATGAGTCTCCGACAGGGAGACAAATATGTTGCAGAATTTGTGAAGAGGTTCGAGCGTGGGTGTCACTTCGTGTCCATGACTTCTAAGGACAAGAAGGAGAATCTGAGACATTTCACCGATGGCTTGAGGTCTGATATCAAGCAAGACATGTATATGGCGGATGTGACGACCTACAAGGCAGCAGTTAACAAGGCTTTTTGGTCAGAGAAAGGAAGGAAGGAAATACAGGCAGACAATCAAAGGAAGAGGCAACTTCAGCAGCCATCTGGCGATCAGTCTTTTCAGCAGCCGACAAAGAGACCATTTTCTAGGCCGTCGAGGGGCCCAAATCCACCAAGGCAGCAACAGCAGGGGACATTCGCCCCTAACACTAGAGTGTTAGCTCTTTGCCCAACGTTCCAGAGACTCCATTCTGGACCGTATGGCTAGATCCGACAAGTGTTATCATTGTAAGGAGCCAGTACATATTTCAGTGAACTGTCCTAAGAAGAGGAAAACCACATGGCCTGTCTATGTGATGCAAGCAGAGAAGGCGAAGCTGGATATTTTGCACATCACGGGTAATTTTAATTTACGTCTTTAAAATTTTCGTAAGTGGGATGTTTAATTAGGATCTACACGAGTTTCTAGCTCCACCCGACACTCACAACAATTTCGAGGACGAAATTTCGTTTAAGAGGAGGGGGGGGGGGGGGGGGGAATTTTTACGCCCAAAAATTCGTTACGTAAACCTTCATGCATAACTAGGGGATTTATTGATTTAAGAATTAAGAAAAAAGGGTTAAATGATTTTTATGTGCTAATATTTGAATTATGTCAAGTATCTGCATGTTTAAGTGTTATATTAGAATTTAACCTGCTATTATGAAATTTATGAATTATTTTGAGAAAGATTATTTTGTGATCGCGTAGACGGGACCGTGGACGAACGAGATAGAAGTTTTTCATCCGAAATTATATCTAGGATTTTAAGAGTCTAAAATAATTATTTTAAGACTTATTTTGAAGAAAATTATGGGATTTATATACATATATATTATATGTTTAAAAGCCCGTTTTACACATAATTAGGCTATTTTATGGACTTTTAAGATGCTCTTAGAAGCACATAAATATTTATTAAAAAAATAAGGAGTTTTAATCTGATATGTTAGTGGGATTTAATGTTTTAAAAATTAGATTAATTATTTATTAAGTCTAGCCCATTTGTAAACAAATAAATATTTTGTATTAACCCTCATAATTCCTTCATCACCTCTATCTCACGTAACCTAGCCCCCATATCTGTTCAACAGCCGTATTATTCTTCATCATCACACACACTTTCACGTAGACTTTGAAGAAAGTTTGAAGATTCGAAGCCCCGTTCGTCTCGGACAAAGTTTTACGCGACGGTATCGTATTTTCGAGCGTAATTAACGCAAAGGCACGTCTCGAATCCATTTTTGAACACCATTTAATTCATATTGATGATTTATGCATAAAATATCTGATGTTTCATGTGTATGTGGTTTAGAACAAGAATACATATAAGCTCATGTATGTTCTTCACGTTTTTTATGATCTTCCCCACATTTTCTCACGTTTTTTTTATCATGGCTGTCTAAGGGGGCTGCTCCAGGGTGTTCGTGGGTCAAGGTAGGGTCCTTAAGGGTCTAATGGATAGGTTTGTTCTGTCATTTTAAGCAAGGAAGAAGAGGGCCAAATAGGTTAAGCAGAACATGAGCAGAAAATGCAGATTTAGGGCTTTGTGGAAGAACAGGTCGTTCTGATCATACAGGGCACGGTTGGGGCTGGGATTTGTGTGGTTAGGACCGCCCAAATGTGGTGAGTGTCTGGACGGTGGGGCTCCGGCCAAGGGAGGCCGGAGCAGGCGATGCGAATGGATTTAGGGAAGCTGCTACTGCAGCTACACGAGTTGGGCAAGAGTAGTGATCAGTTGTCTTAAGCGAGTCATGTAGGGCTTGGTTCGGGTCAAGGCCTATTCTGGGCTGACCGCCTGGATCCTGGGGAGGTTTGGGCGGTGGTTCTCCAGCCGGTGGTGGCCGGAGCAGGGAGATAGAAGGGAAAAATGGGGACTCTTACAGCTGGTGTGCGAGAGAGGTTAGAGGAGAAGAGTTGCTATTCGGGCAGCTGGGCAGGGGCTCGATCAGGGTCTTCCCTAGTCGGGCGGGTTATATGTTAGATGGGTCAATTCATGATGGTATGGGTCTGGGCTAGTTTAGTTCTTGCTCGGGTAATTTAATTATGGGCCTAAGTATTTTATTAAGTTATGTGAATGGGTTTGAGTGATTTAGTTGATTAATGGGCTTGTTGAAAATTTATGTTGATCAATTAGTTGTATTGGGATTAGTGATCCAATAGAGTAATTGAAAGAGTGGGTGCCCGGTGAGCCAACTTGTGGCTAAGGGCTTTGATGACTCTTTGTATAAACAATCTTTTGTTTAAATATAATTTACACTTTTATTAATGGCAATGACTTTATCTTTCTTCATATTGTTATATTGTGATATACTATTGTTGTTTTGATAAAGACCTTGAATATACTATAGTGTATGTAAGATGTGGTAGAACATGGGGATGTCTATCATGAAACACATCTTATAGTCACTGTATATTCTAAACTGTTCCTAGTCGATTGAGCCGTCCGTTAATAAGGATAAGGATCGCTCGAGTTTGAGACTAGCATTTGCGATGCAGAGTACCATGTTTCATTGGTAAGGAATGTAGTAGCCCGTAACCAAAATCAGTAATTAAGGAATTAATCATAATTACTTGGGAAGAGTTCGGAAGCTCCGAAGGTGAGTTCGGAAGCTCCGATCAGGATCGGAAGCTCCGAACAGGATCGGAAGCTCCGATCGATATTACGTCAGGCATGACGTGTGGCAAGATCGGAAGCTCCGATCAGGACCGGAAGCTCCGATCACCCCTATCCGGAGTCAACAAGTGATATTTTGACACATGGCAGATCAGGATCTTCGGAAGCTCCGATGGCAGGATCGGATGTTCCGATCGAGGTTCGGACGTTCCGATCAAGGATCGGAAGTTCCGATCGTTGTCTATAAATAGAAGGCCGAGGCTTCACTTTCATTTGCCAATTCCGAGTTCTCCTTTCCATTCTAGTCCTTTTGGAGCTATTCTAGTCTTCTTAGGCTTGGTCCGGAGGTCGGCGAGGCGTTCGGTAGTCGTAGCGGAGTTGTGCCCAAGTTCTGGAGGCATCGACATCAAAGGGCTAACGACGGACGAAGGTATAGCTTTTGCTTCCTATAAATATTTAGGAGTATGCAATAGCTTAGTTAAGGCTTTTAGAGCACTTTAATGATAGTAGTATCATTTGGCAGTGTAGGGCAGACTATAGGCGTGGACCTAGAGTTGGTAGAGCTTGCACTGTTTTGAGGTACGAAAGTACTGTTCGAGATATCCTGACTGAGTATGCATGTATTATGTGACTGCATGATTTATATGCCATGATATTATGCTGCATTCATTTGCATCTTGCTGTATCTCTTTCGAGATGTCTGTTAGTAGGGTTGTACCCTATCCTGTTAGTGGATGGACTTCCATCAATTTGGGTCCGGCGTATCCACGGTTATCTCGGTATGGGAGCCACCTCCTGAAGCGACGGCACAACGTGCTACATACCAGGGCCCGGTCTGTCTCTGTTATCTGATCCTTGACCTCGAGTCTATAGGGAGTTCACTTTGCATGCATGTATACTCATACTCTCGCACTGAGCGTTTTATGCTCATGTCTCGTACTCTGTGTTTCTGGACACCCTATTCCATGGGGCAGGTTTGCGATTGGACGAGGAGGGTGGATCCAGGAGGGGCTAGTCAGTGGTTGGCCAGCTGGAGCTTCGCTTAGGTTTTATTACTGTTATTTGGGTTTATACAACTATTCGATTTGGTTGTATATTATTGGATAAATTACAGATTCCTTTATTTTGGGATTGTATATTTTGTTTATGGATTCCGCAGTTTTATTCTGATATCTGTTTATTTAAGTTAATTGCATGCCTAAGTTCTGTTTAGTAGGTGATCCGGGTAAGGGTCACTACAAGGAACATATAGATGTTCAAAGCATGCAAATGGATATCCAGAGATGTTCAAAGCATGCAAATGAATATTCATACGATGAATGATCGAACTAACCTATCCGGACTTTCCAAGTGGTTATCACTTATCGAGTGGATAAAGTCCGCGGTTTTGGTTGTACACCATTAGTCCTTACTACTTGAAACATCATTGAGACTCTATATGCTAGTACTGTGCTTTGACTCGTTTACCGACTCTATTGGGGTCATCAGGTGTCGGGATTGGGTACAGTTACAACACATATAGGAGTCGATGCTTTGTTGTCAAGGATTCACCACATACTTGCGAGTGTGGATATCCTATGCGATCTGAGGAGATATTAGTGTGACGAATCTCTGGCCAGAGTACATGATGTGTTTTAAGAAATGGTTTCTTAGTAGCACATGTAGTGACCCTTACCCGGATCACCTACTAAACAGAACTTAGGCATGCAATTAACTCAATAAAACAGATATCAGAATAAAACTGCGGAAACCATAAACGTTATACAATCCCAAGTAAAGGAATCTGTAATTTATCCAATAATATACAACCAAATCGAATAGCTGTATAAACCCAATCAACAGTAATAAAACCTAAGCGAAGCTCCAGCTGGCCAACCACTGACTAGCCCTCCTGGATCCACCCTCCTCGTCCAATCGCAAACCTGCCCCATGGAATAGGGTGTCCAAAAAATACAGAGTACGAGACGTGAGCATAAAACGCTCAGTGCGAGAGTATGAGTATACATGCATGCAAAGTGAACTCCCTATAGACTCGAGGTCAAGGATCATATAACAGAGACAGACCGGGCCCTGGTATGTAGCACGCTGTGCCGTCGCTTCAGGAGGTGGCTCCCATACCGAGATAACCGTGGATACGCCGGACCCAAATCGATGGAAGTCCATCCACTAACAGGATAGGGTACAACCCTACTAACAGACATATCGAAAGAGATACAGCAAGATGCAAATGAATGCAGCATAATATCATGGCATATAAATCATGCAGTCACATAATACATGCATACTCAGTCAGGATATCTCGAACAGTACTTTCGTACCTCAATACAGTGCAAGCTCTACCAACTCTAGGTCCACGCCTATAGTCTTCCCTACACTGCCAAATGATACTACTATCATTAAAGTGCTCTAAAAGCCTTAACTAAGCTATTGCATACTCCTAAATATTTATAGGAAGCAAAAGCTATACCTTCGTCCGTCGTTAGCCCTTTGATGTCGATGCCTTTAGAACTTGGGCACAACTCCGCTACGACTACCGAACGCCCCGCCGACCTCCGGACCAAGCCTAAGAAGACTAGAACAGCTCCAAAAGGACTAGAAAGGAAAGGAGAACTCGGAATTGGCAAATAAAATTGAAGCCTCGGCCTTCTATTTATAGACAACGATCGGAACTTCCGATCCTTGATCGGAACGTCCGAACCTCGATCGGAACGTCCGATCCTGCCATCGGAGCTTTCGAAGATCCTGATCTGCCACGTGTCAAAATATCACTTGCTGATTCCGGATAGGGGTGATCGGAGCTTCCGGTCCTGATCGGAGCTTCCGATCTTGCCACACGTCATGCCTGACGTAATACCGATCGGAGCTTTCGATCCTGTTCGGAACTTCCGATCCTGATCGGAGCTTCCGATCTCACCTTCGGAGCTTTCGAACTCTACCCAAGTAATTATGATTAATTCCTTTAATTACTTAATTAGGGTACGGACTACTACATTCTCCCCCACTTAAGATATTTCGTCCTCGAAATCAGATCTTAAGTACCGAATGCAAATACAGAAATCAGAACATTCTTTATTCAAATCAAACGTTTACAGAGTTTGCAACTGAATACAACTCAAAGAATGAAATCAAAACAACTCAGGATGGTCTTTACGCATCCTGTCCTCAAGCTCCCAAGTAGCTTCCTCAGTGCCTCGGCGCTGCCACTGAACTAAAACCAAAGGAATGACTTTGTTCCGTAAAACCTTATCCTTATAATCCAGGATACGAAGAGGTTTCTCCACATAAGTCAAATCCTTGTCTACCTGAACCTCAGACCGCTGCAGAATATGAGATTCATCCGCCACATATCGTCGCAACAGAGATACGTGGAAAACGTCGTGAATACTGGATAGATGAGGTGGCAAAGCTAGTCGATAAGCCAAATCGCCAATGCTCTCCAAGATCTCAAACGGACCGATAAATCTGGGAGACAACTTGCCCTTAAGGCCAAATCTGAGAATCTTGCGGAAAGGTGACACTCTCAGAAACACTTTCTCCCCGACCTCGAACTGCAAGGGCCTACGCTTGATATTAGCATAGCTGGCCTGACGATCCTGTGCAGTCTTAATCCGTTTCTTGATCTGATCAACAATGTCTATCGCCTGCTGGATAAACTCCGGTCCCTCAGCCTGTCTCTCCCCCACTTCTTCCCAGAAGAGTGGAGTACGACAACGTCGCCCATACAACGCCTCAAAAGGTGCCATCCCAATACTAGTGTGATAGCTGTTGTTGTAAGAGAACTCGATCAACGGCAAATGATCCTGCCAGGCTGAACCAAAATCCAAACGCTCTAAGCATATCCTCTAACGTACGGATAGTGCGCTCTGACTGACCATCAGTCTCCGGATGATAGGCTGTACTCAAACTGAGAGTAGTACCCATCGCACGCTGAACACTCCCCCAGAATCTAGAAGTAAACCTGGGGTCTCGATCGCTGACAATGCTCACAGGCACTCCATGAAGTCGGACGATCTCCTGAATGTACATCCGTGCCATGCGATCCATAGAGTACTCTTGGCTATAGGCAATGAAATGCGCTGACTTGGTGAGTCGGTCCACCACAACCCAGATAGCATCACAGTTCCTCGGGGATACCGGCAAATGGGTCACAAAGTCCATTGTGATAAACTCCCATTTCCATTCAGGAATAGGCAGACTGTGAAGCAATCCTCCAGGTCGTCAATGCTCTGCCTTGACCTGTTGACACACCAAACATCTCGAAACAAACTGATAAACACTGCGTTTCATTCCCTTCCACCAGAAACGAGTACGGAGATCCTTGTACATCTTGTTGCTACCAGGATGAATACTCAACTTAGTTCGATGTGCCTGAGACAAAATCTCCTCTTGCAACTCTTCGTCCTGCGGAATCACAAGCCTACCAGACAAACACAGAAAGCCATCTGACTGATAATGAAATCCAGACGAGCTACCCTCGTTAGCTAGACGAGCTAAACGCTGGGTCTTCGAATCAGACATCTGAGCATCTCGGATCCGCGAGTACAAGGCTGGCTCAGATAATATCGCAAACATCTGGATACTCTGCATACCTTTCTTATGCTTGAAGGTATAACCTGAAGTACAACAGTCACTGATCGCACTAGACATCGAACAAGTCTGAAGTGCGAATAGTCGCACCTTGCGACTCAAAGCATCAGCGGTGAGATTAGCAGCTCCCGGATGGTACTTAATCTCGCAATCATAGTCCTTAAGCAAGTCCATCAAACGTCTCTGCCTCATGTTCAACTCTGCCTGAGTGAACAAATACTTGAGACTCTTATGGTCGGTGAAGATCTCAAATTTCTCACCATACAGATAATGACGCCAGATCTTCAAAGCGAACACAATGGCTGCCAATTCCAAATCATGGACTGGGTAGTTTTCCTCGTGAAGCTTCAGCTGTCTAGAGGCGTATGCGATCACATGCCCATTCTGAGTCAGGACACAACCTAACCCCTGAAGAGAAGCATCCGTGTAAACTACATACCCTCCAGATCCTGACGGTAATGCCAACACCGGCGCAGAAGTCAACCGCCGTCGAAGCTCACGGAAATTCTCCTCACACTCGGAGGACCACTCAAAATCCACATCCTTGCGGGTAAGCTGCGTCAACGGTCGAGCTGGCCAACCACTGACTAGCCCCTCCTGGATCCACCCTCCTCGTCCAATCGCAAACCTGCCCCATGGAATAGGGTGTCCAGAAAATACAGAGTACGAGACGTGAGCATAAAACGCTCAGTGCGAGAGTATGAGTATACATGCATGCAAAGTGAACTCCCTATAGACTCGAGGTCAAGGATCAGATAACAGAGACAGACCGGGCCCTGGTATGTAGCACGTTGTGCCGTCGCTTCAGGAGGTGGATCCCATACCGAGATAACCGTGGATACGCCGGACCCAAATCGATGGAAGTCCATCCACTAACAGGATAGGGTACAACCCTACTAACAGACATCTCGAAAGAGATACAGCAAGATGCAAATGAATGCAGCATAATATCATGGCATATAAATCATGCAGTCACATAATACATGCATACTCAGTCAGGATATCTCGAACAGTACTTTCGTACCTCAATACAGTGCAAGCTCTACCAACTCTAGGTCCACGCCTATAGTCTGCCCTACACTGCCAAATGATACTACTATCATTAAAGTGCTCTAAAAGCCTTAACTAAGCTATTGAATACTCCTAAATATTTATAGGAAGCAAAAGCTATACCTTCGTCCGTTGTTAGCCCTTTGATGTCGATGCCTCCAGAACTTGGGCACAACTCCGCTACGACTACTGAACGCCTCGCCGACCTCCGGACCAAGCCTAAGAAGACTAGAACAGCTCCAAAAGGACTAGAAAGGAAAGGAGAACTCGGAATTGGCAAATGAAAGTGAAGCCTCAGCCTTCTATTTATAGACAACGATCGGAACTTCCGATCCTTGATCGGAACGTCCGAACCTCGATCGGAACGTCCGATCCTGCCATCGGAGCTTCCGAAGATCTTGATCTGCCACGTGTCAAAATATCACTTGCTGATTCCGGATAGGGGTGATCGGAGCTTCCGGTCCTGATCGGAGCTTCCGATCTTGCCACACGTCATGCCTGACGTAATACCGATCGGAGCTTCCGATCCTGTTTGGAACTTCCGATCCTGATCGGAGCTTCCGATCTCACCTTCGGAGCTTCCGAACTCTACCCAAGTAATTATGATTAATTCCTTTAATTACTTAATTAGGGTACGGGCTACTACAGCACATGCGATGTCACTATTTGATCTTCAAGATGTATTGCATAGTTATCGAATCTCGAACGACTCTCGATTTACCAATGGTTGTTGATTCGATCGGGATATATGGATGAAGGGACCGTACTGTACGCTAACCAAAATCTATTGGTTCTTGCAGGCACTATCAGTGATACCTAGGGAATCATGGGGCGATGTTGCTAGGCGCTCTTACCATGATTCGATGGGCAAGTCGGAAATTGTTGTTCCGAGTCACAAGGAGTTGTGAGCCCACGGCTAGCTGTATTCCTGAACTATTGAGGGTCACACAGAGTAATGGATTTTTAATCCCCGTTGAGATAGTTAAATTTAAAGAGTTAAATTTAATGAACAAAGAAGTGGGACTTCTTATTTAAGAGTAGAGGAGTAAGATTTCCTAAAATGACATAGGGATGGGCATTTTTGGAAATCACTGAATTCGGATTCAGAAAAATTTATCTTGACTTTAAAAGATGCAGAAATGGTTTCTGTGAACATTGGTGAAATTGGTTTATCAATCTGAGTCACGATGAATTTTATATTAATTTCTGAACATGCGGGCTTTGCTTGTCAGACTTGAACTTATGACTAATGGGCCTTAAGCTGTTAGCGGCCTGCATTATAAATAAGTTATTGCAGTACAGAAATTAGACATCACAGGTCACAATTTTCGAAAGACCCTAGTTTTCTCTCTAAAAGTGGCCGCCCCCTTCCCTTCTGCTCGGGAAAAATCCAGCCTGTGAATTTTGAATTACAGTCTGGTTTAACGGATCAAATTCGTTAATTCTCTTCGTAGAAACTTCTGATAGATTTTCTAGTGCAATCTATCAGAGGGATTAAATCTCTGTTCGTGGACCTGATTAAAGAACAGTTCGTCCATCAGTTCCTGGGAGATACAACAAGAGCAGAGCAATCTGTTGGTGTCCATAATCTCGATTCGAGATTGGAGGTAAAAATTTATAATTGTTATTTAATTTTTACACACACAATTTAATCGTAAAGTTTTGATACCCATTATGGAATCGTTCCATATAAAATTTTTAAACTTCCGCTGCACCGGGTATCAATTCTGATTGATCTGATCACGGTTCTCCAACAGTGGTATCAGAGAAAGGTTGCTCAGATCAAGCGATTAAATTAATCGATTGTACGAAAATTTTTAAGCCTCGGTTTTTGAAACAAAATAAATTTTTTTTAAAAAATAAAATTTTTTTTTCCGGGCAAAACCCTGCAGCGCGCTGCGCAGGGCGGCGCACGGCGCTGCCCAGGGCAGCGATCGTCGCTGCCCGGCCCGAGCCCTTTTGGGGCGCGGGCAGCCCGGGAACGTCCCAGGTGGCCCGCGGAAAAATTAATTTTTAATTTTTAAAATTAAAATTTTAATATGTTAAAATTCTATTTTTGGTCCGATCAAAAATTGTTTTTGATTGGTCCACGAGGCGTCGGATCGAATTGTTCGAGTCCGAAAATTTTAAAATTGATTTTTGGATAAATTTGAATTTTTGGAAAATTTATAAATTTTATCCGTTAAATCAGATTTTATGAAATTAATTATTTTTGGTACAATTGATGATAAGATATGATATTATGGATATATTGAGTAAAATATGATTTTATGTATAAAATTGGATTTTATATGTAAAATATGATTTTATTTGATAAAAAGATAAAATATGATTTTGTATGTAAAATAAGATTTTATATATGGAATATGATTTTATCCTTTTAATTTAAATTGCCATTGCATGTTATCCAATAAATTAATTTTGAATTAAATATTATTGGATAAGGATGATCGATTGCCATGACCAATTTTGTAGGTGTATGTTAGGAATTTACATTTGTTTTTATTGTTGTTGGATTTATTAATGGGCCTGGTTTATGACCCAATATGAATTGTCATATGTAATAAAAGTGGGCCTGGTTTATGGCCCGTTCCCGCCCCTTGAAATGTATCCCCTACTTGTCATGGTTATTTATTGTAAATACATTAGACTTAGTGGGAGATGAAGATTTGAAGATGGAGGTGGACCCAGCAGACAATAAAGACAGAAGAAATGTAAATTGGAAGCTCAATGTAATAGGATTGCATTGCATACTGCATATTACCTAGGGTTGGACTAAGACTCGTGATTGGCAACCACGGGTCGATTAGAAATGGAATCGATCATCCTATATAATATATGATATTATCGTTGTATGCATGTTTTAGACTAAATTGTGTGAATCCGGCAAGCATACAAAATTTTAAAATGATGAGACAAATTTTCAAAATTAAAATCCCTCATTTTAAATATGATTTAAAATTGATATCAAGATAAATAAAGGAAATTTAAAATTGTTTAAATGTTCCTACCTTCCATCAACGATCAATGTATGAGATGCTACCCGCGGATACGGTCCGGCTCATATTATTGGGGGGGGCCCGTTCGTCGAAAAGTTGTACATTGGATCGACACATGTTGTAAGTTGGGTGGAACTCCCATGGGATCGGCTCATATTATTGGGGGATCCACATGGCGACCGTCCATCACAACTTAATATTGATGGGTCATCTTGACATGTCACAATAAACGGCGTCATATTATTGGGCCCTTATTGGATATGAGGTAAAAACGTGGAGGTTGCTTTGGAAGCAATTGGGCTCTACCTTTTGAAAATTGTGGTTGGCTGATATTATTCGGGACCATAGTTTGTCAATTGGACTCCATGTTCTCACTAAGAAAAACAGTTTCCCGTTTTCACTAGAGGGTAGTGAAATCGTTAAAATAGTGGGAGTGAGATTCATAAAATAAATTTCGCCTATTTTATGTCTTAGTAAATTAATTAAACAATCACTGATATTTGTCTGTTTCTTTCCAGTATTTCATAAAGATGAATTCGCGTAATCCACTTTTCTCTATTCTCGAACAAAATAAACTGACTGGCGCAAACTATACGGAATGGTTCCGTAAGTTGAAGATTGTCTTGACTTCGGAGAAGATGCTCTACGTGTTAGAAAAATCTCCTCCGAAGGAAGCACCAGCTGACATAAGTCCAGAAGAGTTAGCCAAACTTGATACATGGTGGGACCATGATATCAAGGCCAAATGCTATATGCAAGCCTCGATGTCTGATGAACTCCAGAGGCGATTTGAGGACACCGTGAATGTTGCTGACATTCACGTACAACTCAAGGAACTTTTTGGGGCTCAATCGAGAGCTGAAAGGTTCGCTACTGTAAAGGAGCTAATGACGTGTCGCATGCGTGAAGGGACTTCGGTCCGTGATCATGGGGTACGAGTGATTTGGCTCATACAGAAGTTGTTAACGCTTGATTTGGTGTTGGAGCATGAACTCAACGTGGACTTATTACTTCTATCTCTTCCTTCTTCGTTTGACGGATTTGTGGTAAATTTCAATATGAACAAGATAGAGGCCTCCCTTGAAGAGATGGTCAATATGCTTGTAACATATGAATCCACATTAAAGAAGGATAAACCGGCTTTCTTGGTGGGCTCCTCTTCTTCTGCTAAGAAGGGGCCAAGTACAAAGGGTAAGAAACTTTCTGCCCCACCCAAGAAAATCGAACCCGAGAAGAAGTACAAGACAAAGGCTTCAAACATGGAAAAGTCCAAGGATGTTTGCCATTACTGCAAGAAGGCCGGTCATTGGAAGCGTAACTGCAAGGAATATCTAGAGCAGTTGCGAACTGCGAAGGGTATGTTCTATATTGAAATAAATGTTTCACTTAATACTACTTCTTGGGTATTGGATACCGGATGTGGATCTCACATTTGCAATGATTTGCAGGTGATGACAAGAAGTCGCAAGCTTAGAATGGGTGAGACCCAGCTGAGGCTCGGAAATGGTTCCAGAGTTGAAGCTAAAGCTGTGGGAGATGTTTATTTAATTTTGCAGAACGATTTTAAGTTACTTTTGAGAGATGTTTTATTTGTTCCAGATTTGATTAAAAACATTATTTCTATTTATATGCTTGATAGAGATGGTTTTTCTTGCAATTTTGTGAATGAGATTTGCAATATTTACAAGAATGAATGTTTGATTGGAAATGGACAACTTGAAAACGATCTATATAACTTAAAATTGAAAGACGTTCCAATAAATTATGTTGATAAACCGGCAACAACAAACAAAAGGAAAATCGATAGTCAAAACCCGGAAAACCTTTGGCATGCTAGGCTAGGTCATATTTCCTCAAGGAGGATGAACAAGCTAGTGGGAGAGGGCATGTTCGATATGTCTGATATTAACTCTCTACCTACTTGTGAGTCCTGTCTGAAAGGAAAAATGACTAAATCTCCTTTTAAGGGGAAACCTGAGCGTAGTCAAAATCTGTTGGATTTGATCCATACAGATGTTTGTGGTCCATTTAGAATTGGTACTCAATATGGCCACACCTACTTCATTACCTTTACTGATGATTATTCTAGGTATGGGTATTTATATTTAATGAAATATAAGTCTGAAGCATTTGAAAAGTTCAAAGAATTCAAGGCTGAAGTAGAAAACAAGCTAGGTAAAAGTATTAAAGCACTTCGATCGGATCGAGGTGGAGAATACTTAAGTACCGAGTTTTTGGACTATCTGAAGGAGAATGGGATTCTCTCTCAGTGGAATCCTCCTATGACACCACAGCTGAATGGTGTATCGGAGCGTCGTAATCGAACTTTTTTGGACATGGTTCGATCCATGATGAGCTTCACTGAGCTTCCACCTTCGTTTTGGGGCTACGCACTTGAAATGGCGGTATTGTTGTTGAACAACGTCCACACTAAAGCAGTGAACAAAACACCATACGAGTTATGGAATGGCAAAGCTCCTAAGTATTTGTACTTGAGGATTTGGGGATGTCCTGCTTACGTGAAGCAGACAGTGGGAGATAAGTTGGATAGTCGATCCACCTTATGTTATTTTGTAGGGTATCCAAAGAATTCAATCGGATATTATTTCTATCATCCTGCTGAAACAAAGGTGTTTGTTTCAAGGAATGCCACCTTCTTAGAGAAGGAGTTCTTATTGGATAAGAAAGGCGAGATGATGGAACTCGAAGAAATTCGAGAAGAACCCGAAATACAAAATAACGATCCTACACCTCAGGAACCATTGATAGACACGCCTATACCTAGAAGATCCGAGAGGACTTCTAGACCTCCTATTCGATATGGTCTACTTCTTGAAGGGGATCAAGATGAACCCGACGTTGGATGTGATCCAAGAAACTTCAAGGAAGAAATTTCTGATGCGGATTCAAATTTATGGCTTGAAGCTATGCAGTCGGAAATAGATTCGATGCATACAAACCAAGTTTGGTCTTTAGTAGATCCTCCCGATAGAATTGTTCCAATAGGGTGTAAATGGATCTACAAGAGAAAGCTTGGGCCTGATGGTAAGGTATTGACCTACAAGGCGCGATTGGTGGCGAAAGGTTATACTCAAAGACAAGGAGTTGACTATGATGAAACCTTTTCACCAGTTGCAATGTTCAAGTCCATAAGAATCCTTATTGCCATAGCTGCTTGGTATGACTATGAGATATGGCAAATGGATGTGAAGACTGTATTTCTTAATGGAAAAATTAAGGAAGAGATCTATATGACGCAGCCTGAGGGATACACATCCATGGGAAGCGAGCATAAGGTATGCAAGCTTCAGAGATCAATCTATGGTCTAAAACAAGCATCAAGAAGTTGGAACCAGAAATTTGATGAAACAATAAAAGATTTTGGTTTCATCAAGAACCCGGAGGAACCATGCGTGTACAAGAAAGTAGTTAAGGATGCTGTGACATTCTTAGTACTTTATGTTGATGACATCCTACTCATTGGGAATGATGTAGGGATGTTGCAGTCAACAAAGATATGGTTATCAGGTAGATTCTCGATGAAGGATTTGGGTGAGGCATCCTATATTCTAGGGATACAGATCTATAGAGATAGATCTAAGAGAATGATAGAACTCACTCAAGCAACCTACATCGACACCATATTGAAACGGTTTTCAATGGATGGGTCCAAGAGAGGACATCTACCTATGTGTCATGGAGTTTCTCTATCCAAGTCTATGTGTCCCAAGACTGATGAAGAGATAGAGAAAATGACACATGTACCATATGCGTCAGCCATTGGTAGTATCATGTATGGGATGATATCTACCAGACCGGATGTAGCATTTTCTCTGAGTGTCACGAGCAGATATCAAGCTAATCCCGGTCAAATGCATTGGAAAGCCGTGAAGGACATTCTTAAGTACTTACGAAGGACTAAGAATATGTTCATGGTATATGGAGGAAGAGAACTAAAATTGGAAGGCTATACCGACTCTAGCTTCCAAAGTGACGTGGATGACTCGAAGTCAACCTCTGGATTTGTGTTCATGCTCAATGGCGGTGCTGTCTCTTGGAAGAGTTCCAAGAAGGACACCACAGCGGATTCCACCACTGAGGCAGAATACATTGCAGCATCAGCTGCTGCTAAAGAGGCCGTTTGGATGAGGAATTTCGTCCAAGAGTTGGGCGTTATTCCGGAAGTTGTTGGTCCAGTCCCGGTGTACTGTGACAACACGGGTGCCGTTGCTCAGGCAAAGGAACCAAGGTCTCATCAAAGATCCAAACACGTACTGAGAAAATACCACATCATCCGGGAGATTGTGGAAAGAGGAGACATCACTGTCGAAAGAGTGGCCTCTGCAGACAATATCGCTGATCCACTTACTAAGCCCTTGCCAGGACCATTATTTGACAAACATCGCGAAGCAATGGGTCTACGTAGTATGACTAGTTGGCTTTAGGGCAAGTGGGAGATTGAAAGAGTGGGTGCCCGGTGAGCCAACTTGTGGCTAAGGGCTTTGATGACTCTTTGTATAAACAATCTTTTGTTTAAATATAATTTACACTTTTATTAATGGCAATGACTTTATCTTTCTTCATATTGTTATATTGTGATATACTATTGTTGTTTTGATAAAGTCCTTGAATATACTATAGTGTATGTATTAGATCAATCAGAATTGATATCCAGTGCAGCGGAAGTTTAAAAATTTTATATGGAACGATTCCATAATGGGTATCAAAACTTTACGATTAAATTGTGTGTGTAAAAATTAAATAACAATTATAAATTTTTACCTCCAATCTCGAATCGAGATTATGGACACCAACAGTAATCGGGCTTAGTTGTGATGGACTAAGTAGTAAGGGGTTGGTTATGTGTTAATGGGCCAGTCTAGTTTAACGCACTTAAGTAAAGGGGCAGTCCAATCGATTTAGCCCATGACAAGTAAAATAGTCCATAAATATATATATTTAATATATATGTATTATTTTTATATATATTCATGATTTGTATGGAAATAATTAAATATATATTTATTGGCAAAATTTTTAAAGATAATGAAAAATATGATTTTTTAAGTTCTTTTTTCATGAATTTATGTTATGTTACGATTACTGGCAAATTTTCATGAAATAAAGAAATTATGAATAATTTTAAGTTCATGCATCATAAAATAAGTATTTTAATGTAATGTTAAGGGCATGTAAAGAAAATATTTTATGGAAGTTGATTGAAGTGAGTGTGGCAAGCACGCGATTGGGGATGAGATTCTAGAGCCCGGATCCTTTTCCACTTATGTTTATGATTATGAGCTTATGGATCTTAGGCAAGCCCGGTGAAGTGGCAGCATAGAGGTGCGTGGAGACCCCACTACCATATACGTTGGTTTTTATGATTGATCAATCGTTCATGTTTAAGGCCATCATCATGGATACAACCAATCATGTTTCAAGAATTTAAGACATGCAATAATATGTTAAGTATTAAGAATACACTTTATGATGATGATGTTTTTTGTAGTGACCCGTATCCGAAATTAACGATTAATGAGTAGTTAATCATGTGGTCATGTTTATATTAATTAAAACATGAATAAGGGAATTCCAGATGGATTAACGGACTTCAAAAATGGATCCAAAACACTCGAAAATGGTCCAAAGAGTCCCAAGACTCGAGGGGATCGGAGCCACCAATCCAGGATCGAAGCTTCCGATCTTGGTGAGTTCGGAAACACACCGGAAGCAGGACGATCGGAGCTTCCGATCAGAAATCGGAGCTTCCAATCTGTTGTCGGTGACAGGTGTGTGGTTTCATGTAAAGGAATTGACGCGTGGTGATCGGAGCTTACAAAGCAGGAACGGAGCTTCCGATTTGCGCCGTTCGGAGCTTCCGATCGTGGAACGGAGCTTCCGATCGCTGTCCAAAAATATAGGTGCGAGGGCCTCATTTCAAAGCGCACCGAGTTTGTCTCTTTCGCCCTCGTGGCTCTATTTTAGGGCGTTGGGTACTCTTTATTTTAGAGTTGGAGTAGGAAATATATTTTAACATAGTCAGATAGTGTCGGACATAGTAGCGGAGCGGTGCTCGAGGTTATGGAGCTGCAGCAGGGGTGTGCCCCTAGTTGCGGGATAGACGTCATGTAGTAGCCCGTATCCAGAATTAGTGGTTAACTGTTAATTAATCCACTTAAGCATGATTAAGGAGACTTCTAATGGATTAGCGGAGTCCGGAGTTAGGCCCAGAATGATCAGGAATGGTCCGGAGGGTCAGACAGAACGGATGCAACGTTCAAGGGAACGGAAGCAACGTTCGTGCCTTCAGAAAAATGTCACTGCTTACACACTTGATAGGACATCAGGCAGAACGAAAGAAACGTTCCGGAACGGACGCAAGGTTTTTCGGAGGAACGGACGCAACGAACTCGATCGGAAGCAACGTTCGTGGTCTATAAATAGGGGTGCCAAGGCTCACATTTGAGCACACCTCTCACCTCTTCTCTCTCGATTCCTTAGCCTTCTAACTCAGATCTAGGGAATTCTAGGCGTCCCATTGGGAATCCGGAAGTGGCATAGCGATCCAGGCGTCGTAGCGAAGCTGTGGCCTAGTTTTGAGGCAATCAAAAGCAAAGGGCTGACGACGGACGAAGGTATAGCTTTTGCTTCCTAAAAATATTTAGAAGTATGCAATAGCCTAGTTAAGGCTTTTAGAGCACTATAATGATAGTAGTATCATTTGGCAGTGTAGAGCAGACTATAGGCGTGGACCTAGAGTTGGTAGAACTTGCACTGATTTGAGGTACGATAGTACTGTTCGAGATATCCTAACTGAGTATGCATGTATTATGTGACTGCATGATTTATATGTCATTGATTTATGCTGCATTCATTTGCATATTGAGCTATCTCCTTCGAGATGTCTGTTAGTAGGGTTGTACCCTATCCTGTTAGTGGATGGACTTCAATCGATTTGGGTCCGGCTTATACACTGGTATTTTGGTATGGGAGCCACCTCCTGCAGCGACGGCACAACTGGCTACATACCAGGGCCCGGTCTGTCTCTGTTATCTGATCTTTGACCTCGAGTTATAGGGAGTTCACTTTGCATGCATGTATACTCATACTCTCGTACTGAGCATTTTATGCTCACGTCTCGTACTCTGTATTTCTGGACACCCTATTCCATGGGGCAGGTTTGCGATTGGATGAGGCGAGTGGATCCAGGAGGGGCTAGGCAGTGGTTGGCCAGCTGGAGCTTCACCTAGGTTTTATTTATGTTTGTATTGGGTTGATACAACGTTTGATTTTGTTGTATAATCTATTTGGATATTTACAGATTCGTTGCCTTGGGATTGTAGTTTTTGTAATGTTTCCGCAGTTTATTCTGATTTTCTGTTTAATTAAGTTAATTGCATGCCTAAGGTCTATTTAGTAGGTGATCCGGGTAAGGGTCACTACATTTATCATATCAGAGCATGCATAGTATTCTTGGGATTTAGATTCTTCATAAGGTAACCGTGAGGTACTTTTGTAGATGGCGGATCCCGATGATCAGAGCAGCCATGGCAGTGTAGGTGGTCGTTGGGGCGATGCTGATCGAGAGCGTCGTCGAGAGCGCCATCATCGTTGCCATGACAATCAGCATTTTAACGTGCGCCGATTTCTTCCGATGGGTCCTAAGCCCTTGGTTTGAGGTGAGTCTCCGGAGGATGCAGAGAACTGGTTAGACCGCATGGAGATGAATTTTCAAACGTTCCGTTTCACTGAGGAGCAGAAGATGGAGACGCTGGGATATTTTCTGGACGGGAGAGCCCGTAAGTGGTGGAGGTTCACTTCTGCACCGTTCGTCATGGCGAGAGGGGTTGCCACTTGGGCTGAGTTCCGCACAGCTTTTCAGAAGCTATATTTTCCTCCTGCACTCCGTCAGACGAAGGCAGGTGCGTTACTGAGTCTGCGACAGGATGCCATGTCTATTGATGAGTACCAACAGAAGTTCTTTGATCTGCTATCCTATTGCCCCGAGATTGCTGACAGCTCGGAGATGAAGTACAATCTGTTCCTTCAGGGTCTCAACCCTGAGATCCATGATCGTGTGGCGGTCGGTGATGACATGTCCTATGAGGGTTTGGTGAGCCGTTGTCACCAGGTGGAGGATAGCATTCGGCGTAACCGGTCTTTCTCTCAGTCTAGGCCGGAAAGTTCTTTGGGTTCCCATACTCAGTCTTTCAAGAAGTCTGGATCTACTTCTTCTTCCTCTGGTTCCGCTGGAGTTGTCCATTTTGGGAAGAAGGATAAGTGTGATCATTGTGGGAAGAACCATCCGTCAAACAAGTGTCGTAACTCTTCTGGAGCTTGTTTCCGTTGTGGAGAGGTGGGTCATCTCCGGAGAGATTGTCCACTATCTGGGGGAGGAGGTTCTGGTTTTGGATCAGGTTCTCAGGCCACCGTTCAACAGAGGTCGCAGAGACAGCCTGCTGGGAGTTCTCACTTGAGGCCGCGAGCTTCTGGCCAGGTGTTGTCCTTGAGGCACGACCAGGCAGTGGAGGAGAATGAGAAGGTCATCGCAGGTACATTTCTGTTATATGGTTTACCTCCTCTTGTACTTATTGACACTGGTGCATCTCATTCCTTCATTTCTGCATGTTTTGTTAAGAGGCATAAGTTACCATGCATTGCACTAGACGTAGTAGTTTCTGTTTCTACTCCGACGGGTCAGTCTGCTTTGGCCAAGCGTCTAGTGATGGGTTTCCCTTTAGAGTTCGAGGGTAACATTCTGATTGTGAATCTCATGGTCCATGCGATGGATGATTTCGATTTCATTCTGGGGATAGACATGTTGACTACCTATCGAGCTTCAGTGGACTTCTATCAGAGATTAGTACGCTTTCATCCGGAAGGGAGTGATAGCTGGTTTTTCTATGGTGAGGGAGCGCGACCCCCGATGACTTTGGTATCCGCTTTGAGAGCCTGTCGAGCTCTAGAGTCTGACGGGGAAGGTTACCTCATCTATGCAGTTTATTTGTCCGCTGAGAGCGTTGGAATAGAGAGCATTCCGGTGGTAAATGAATTTCTAGATGTATTTCCAGATGAGAATCCGGGTTTTTCTCCTGTTAGGGAAGTCGAGTTTGGCATAGATCTGATGCCGGGTACTTTGCCTATTTCTCGAGCACCGTATCGTCTGGCTCCATCAGAGATACGAGAGTTGAAGAATCAGTTGCAGGATCTTTTGGACAAGGGGTACATCCATCCTAGTGTATCTCCTTAGGGAGCTCCTGTTCTTTTCGTGAAGAAGAAGGATGGGTCGATGCGGCTGTGCATTGACTATCGTCAATTGAACCGAGTTACTGTGAAAAACAAGTATCTTTTGCCTCGTATCGATGACTTGTTTGATCAGTTGCAGGGTACTTCAGTCTACTCCAAGATTGACTTGAGATCTGGTTATCATCAGATGAGAGTCCGAGATCAGGACGTAGCCAAGACAGCATTCCGTACTCGCTATGGGCATTACGATTTTCTAGTGATGCCATTTGGTTTGACAAATGCGCCGGCTATATTTATGGATCTGATGAACCGTGTCTTCAGGGAGTATTTAGACAAGTTCTTTGTGGTCTTCATTGAAGACATTATGGTGTATTCGCGTAATGCGGACGAGCATGTTTCTCACTTGCGAGTGGTACTACAGATTCTTCGGGATGAGCAATTGTACGCCAAGTTGAGTAAGTGCGAATTCTGGATGGATCGAGTGGTCTTTCTTGGCCATATCATATCCAGGGTGGGGATTTCTGTTGATCCAAGAAATATTGAAGCCGTGCTTAATTGGTCGCGTCCAATGACGGTTGCTGAGATCCGTAGTTTTCTGGGTCTAGCAGGGTATTATCATCGCTTCATTCTGAACTTCTCTCAGTTAGCTAGACCTTTGATGGAGCTTACCCACAAGGGTGTGGATTTCAAGTGGTCCTTAGAGTGTGAGGAGAATTTCTATGAGCTTCGACGACGGTTGACTTCTGCGCCGATGTTGGCATTACCGTTAGGATCTGGAGGGTATGTGGTTTACACTGATGCTTCTCTTCAGGGGTTAGGTTGTGTCCTGTCTCAGAATGGGCATATGATCGCATACTCTTCTAGACAGCTGAAGCTTCACGAGGATAATTATCCGGTTCATGATTTGGAGTTGGAAGCAATTGTGTTTAAGATCTGGCGTCATTATCTGTATGGCGAGAAATTTGAGATCTTCACCGACCACAAGAGTCTCAAGTATTTGTTCACTCAGGCAGAGTTGAACATGAGGCAGAGACGTTGGATGGACTTGCTTAAGGACTATGATTGTGAGATTAAGTACCATCCGGGAGCTGCTAATCTCACTACTGATGCCTTGAGTCGCAAGGTGCGACTATCCGCACTGCAGACTTGTTCGATGTCTAGCGCGATCGAGGATTGTTGTTCTTCAGGGTATAACTTCAAGCACTAGAAAGGTATGCAGAGTATCCAGATGTTTGCAATTTTATCTGAGCCAGATTTTTATTCGCAGATTCGAGATGCTCAGATGTCTGATTCGAAGACCCGGCGTTTGGCTCGTCTCGCCAACGAGGGTAGCACGTCGGGATTTCACTATTAGTCAGATGGTTTTCTGTGTTTTTCTGGTAGACTTGTGATTCCGGAGGATGAAGAGTTGCGAGATGAGATTTTTTCTCAGGCGCATCACACTAAGTTGAGTATTCATCCAGGGAGCAACAAGATGTATAAGGATCTACGTATTCATTTTTGGTGGAAAGGAATGAAACTCAGCGTGTATCAGTATGTTTCGAGATGCTTGGTTTGTCAGCAAGTCAAGGCAGAACACCGATGACCTGGAGGTTTGCTTCACAGTCTGCCTATTCCTGAGTGGAAATGGGAGTTGATCACGATGGATTTTGTTACCCATTTGCCAGTGACCTCGAGGAACTGTGATGCTATCTGGGTGGTGGTAGACCAACTCACCAAGTCAGCGCATTTCATTGCCTATAGCCAAGAGTATTCTGTGGATCGTATGGCGCGGTTGTACATTCAGGAGATCGTTCGAATTCATGGAGTGCCTGTGAGCATTGTCAACAATCGAGACCCCAGGTTTACTTCTAGGTTCTGGGGGAGTGTTCAGCGTGCGATGGGCACTACTCTCAGTTTGAGTACTGTCTATCATCCGGAGACAGATGGTCAGTCAGAGCGCACTATCCGTAATTTGGAGGATATGCTTCGAGCATGCACTATGGACTTTGGTTCAGCCTGGCAGGATCATTTGCCTTTGATAGAGTTCGCGTACAACAACAGCTATCATACTAGTATTAGGATGGCACCTTTTGAGGCGTTGTACGGGCGACGTTGTCGTACTCCACTCTTCTGGGAAGAAGTGGGGGAGAGACAGGCTGAAGGACCGGAGTTAATCCAGCAGGCAGCGGATGTTGTTGATCAGATCAAGAAACGGATTAAGACTGCACAGGATCGTCAGGACAGCTATGCTAATACCAAGCGTAGGCCTTTGCAGTTCGATGTCGGGGAGAAAGTGTTTTTGAGAGTTTCACATTTCCGCAAAATTCTCAGATTTAGCCTTAAGGGCAAGTTGTCTCCCAGATTTATCGGTCTGTTTGAGATCTTGGAGAGCATTGGCGATTTAGCGTATCGACTAGCCTTGCCACCGTATTTGTCCAGTATTCACGACGTGTTTCACGTATCTTTGTTGCGACGGTATGTGGCGGATCAGTCTCACATTTTGCAACCGTCAGAGGTTCAGGTGGATACCGACTTGACTTATGTAGAGAGACCTATTCGTATCCTGGATCATAAGGATTAGGTCTTGCGGAATAAAGTCATTCCTCTGGTTTTAGTTCAGTGGCAGCGTCGAGGCACTGAGGAAGCCACTTGGGAGCTCGAGAGCAGGATGCGTTCGGAAATTCCCGAGCTATTTTGATCTTACATCGAGTTGTTTTCTGTTGTAAACTCTGTAAACGTTTGACTTGAATAAAAGATGTTTCTTTTGTTGCTTTACATTCAGTACTTAAGATCTGTTTTCGAGGACGAAATATCTTAAGTGGGGGAGAATGTAGTAACCCGTATCCAGAATTAGTGGTTAAATGTTAATTAATCCACTTAAGCATGATTAAAGAGACTTCTAATGGATTAGCAGAGTCCGGAGTTTAGGCCCAAAATGATCAGAAATGGTCCGGAGGGTCAGGCAGAACGGATGCAACGTTCAAGGGAACAGAAGCAACGTTCGTGCCTTCAGAAAAATGTCACTGCTTACGCACTTGATGGAACATCAGGCAGAATGAAAGCAACATTCGGGAACGGACGCAACGTTCGTTGGAGGAACGAACGCAACAAACTCGATCGGAAGCAACATTCGTGGTCTATAAATAGGGGTGCCAAGGCTCACATTTGAGCACACCTCTCACCTCTTCTCTCTCGATTCCTTAGCCTTCTAACTCAGATCTAGGGAATTCTAGGTGTCCCATCGGGAATCCGAAAGTGGCATAGCGATCCAGGCGTCGTAGCGAAGCTGTGATCTAGTTTTGAGGCGATCGACAGCAAAGGGCTGACGACGGACGAAGGTATAGCTTTTGCTTCCTAAAAATATTTAGGAGTATGCAATAGCCTAGTTAAGGCTTTTAGAGCACTATAATGATGGTAGTATCATTTGGCAGTGTAGAGCAGACTATAGGCGTGGACCTAGAGTTGGTAGAGCTTGCACTGATTTGAGGTACGATAGTACTGCTCGAGATATCCTGACTGAGTATGCATGTATTATGTGACTGCATGATTTATATGTCATTGATTTATGCTGCATTCATTTGCATATTGAGCTATCTCCTTTGAGATGTCTGTTAGTAGGGTTGTACCCTATCCTGTTAGTGGATGAAATTCCATCGATTTGGGTCCGGCGTATCTACTGGTTTTTTGGTATGGGAGCCACCTCCTGCAGCGACGGCACAACGTGCTACATACCAGGGCCCGGTCTGTCTCTGCTTTCTGATCTTTGACCTCGAGTTATAAGGAGTTCACTTTGCATGCATGTACACTCATACTCTCGTACTTAGCGTTTTATGCTCACGTCTCGTACTCTGTATTTCTGGACACCCTATTCCATGGGGCAGGTTTGCGATTGGACGAGGCGGGTGGATCCAGGAGGGGCTAGGCAGTGGTTGGCCAGCTGGAGCTTCGCCTAGTTTTATTTTTGTTTGTATTGGGTTGATACAGCGTTCGATTTGGTTGTATAATCTATTTGGATATTTACAGATTCCTTGCCTTGGGATTGTAGTTTTTGTAATGTTTCCACAGTGTATTCTGATTTTTTGTTTAATTAAGTTAATTGCATGCCTAAGTTCTGTTTAGTAGGTGATCCGGGTAAGGGTCACTACATGCCATCAGTGGGTTGACGACGAACGCAGGTATAACTATGGTCTCCTTAAATTATTTAGTAGTATGCAATATCTTAGTTAAGGCTTTTAGGGCTTATTGAATGATGCATGTGTATTTACATTGTAGAGTTGATGATAGGCTTGGAACCTAGAGTGTGACTGCTAGGGACTGCCTGTAGTAGAGGTATGTAAGTACTGACTGAGATTTCCAGCGGATATGTATGCTTATATGTTGCATTTATATGTTTGCAGGATTGTTATTGTTATGTGACATGTGCATATCATCTTGTACCTGTACATATTTTGAGATGAGTCAGTTAGGGTTTTTTAGCCCTGTTGGGACGTTTTGATATCGAGTACCCTTAGGTATTGGTATCTAGAGGACTCCGTGGTTCGCGTCCGAGATTCGGGAGTGAGTGGTCGCGCACAGTGGTTAGCTACCCCGATGTGACAAGCTCATATCCCAGGAGCCAGTCTAAGCAGTTTGTATACAGTTATCCCAGATATGGATACCCTGTCATTTGCATGCATCATATTTTTATGTTTATCCGTATTTGCGTATTGATCTTAGAGCTCACGTTCAGTCTTTTCTGTGTATCTGGACACCCCATTCGACGGGGCAGGTGTAGGTGCAGGATTGAGCACCAGGAGCTTGGAGAGGCCAGTGACCCTTGAAGATAGCAAGATTAGCTGTAGGTTTTATTTAAGTTTATTCGATTGGGTTGTATAATCGAATTTGTTTAACCGGTTGTATTCCGCCGGTATGCTTGTATTCAAGTCTTCCACATCAATTTATTTAATGCATGCTTAATTATGCTCTAAACTATGATTAAGTAGTGGATCCGGGTCGGGTCGCTACATTTATGGTATCAGAGCTGCATGCAAGAGACTTGGGAGATAGTAATAAGACTTTTGGGTTATTCTTATAGGATTGATGAGACCATGGAAGAGATGATGACATGGAAATTAGGACGCCCAAAGACTATCATCATTGGCAGGAATCTTAAAGATTTGGCCTATGGGATTCTAGCAAGTGCGGAAAGGAGTGATGGATCGTGTTCGAGTTTTTGCTATTTCTACTCATGTGGATCCTAGCTTTGGATCGAGTACCAGATGCCAAAGGCAGTGGCAGAGGATTGGTTGGGACACACTTGATGCTTGCATCTGTATTATCCTTACCATGATGACACTACTCTGAAGATTCTCTAGTCGTAGTTGGAGAGATTGTCATATAGACCTTCACTAGGAAATGCCTCAAGTGGCTAAGGCATGACTGGTTTCGAGCATAAGGTTGTTAAACTCATGCAGAACATGGTTTTGCCGGTATGCATGTATCGATGCGTTCGGTAGACATACGGAAAACTTCATGTTCAAAAGCATGATACAGATACAAGAAGAAAGCTGATGGTAGATCCTGAGCAGAAGAGGTCGACTGATAGGCACTGATGCAGAGCATAGCTGGTTAGCGAGCACTGATAATATCTCCGGTCAGGAGTACGCTAGCATTGATGCGTGTGTCTATTAGAAGCTTCATGCTCAAGGAACGAAGACTAGTACGATGATTTTACATACTGTATTGTTGTAATTGTAAACAGTATTTCAGTTGTAATGAATCATCAGAATCCAGTTGTATCATTCAAGTTATTAGTTGTACAATTTTGTTGTATTTTCGGAATAATGTAATTGTATTACATGAGATTGTAATAAAGAAATTGTACATAACTTGAAGTAATGATACATGTTTTATTTATCCAGCAATTCATGAATGATTGCAAGTGATTTTGCCAAGTTTGGCATAGTTTTAGTTGATTAGTATTCAATTGTGTTACTCATAGGGTTTTTGAGTAAGCCAGCTGTAACTGTTTGACTTGTGGTTAGCCTAGGAGTTTTCCTAGGATTGACCTAGTTAGTCAGTGGACTAAGTTAGTGTCAGTGATGAGGTGAGTCATCTGGAGTCATGGGAATATTGTTCGATTTGGAACTTTGGGCTTTGTTCTAAGTTGTTTTCTTAGAACAGTAGCCTGTTTGTGGAATATGACCATGACTAGACGAGATGGGGCGCGACCCTATGCCAGTGTTACTATGGGAGTCTTTGTACTTCGGAGGTTGCCTGGGAGCCTTCGTGCTTCAGGATTGGCGGTGGGAAGGCTACTCAGTCTAGAGTATTGGTAACAGTCACGACGGGGTATGACCTTGGATTAGATGCCTGGTTAGGTATCAGTGGTTTAGATATCGTCTGACTGTCGTCAGAGATATTGGTTTGGAGTTCTGTCGTGAGGACCCGTCTTGGAAAGATTTCCTTGACAAGTGTGTACTCTGAGCATTAGGTTTTGACCTGTGAAATATGACTAGACTAGTGGAACTAGTATATGATTAGATTCTCTTGGGATAGGATTTATCCAGGAGAAGAGATTTTAGACTGTCTGGAACACTGACTAGGGGGTGAGTATTTTCTAACAATGATGGTTTCCTTCAGTAATGGATTATATCCGATGCTAAGGATTGTACAGGACTATTTGAGGCGTGAGGGAAGCGTGACTTATGCCAGTGTACACATGGTGGTGATTCCGGGTGGGACATCGTAGTAGGTCACATGATAAGTGCATTTTATGCTCTTATATTGTTAGTATTGTGCTTGACTCTTGTGTTTTATTGGTCAATTTTATGCGCTTTTCTGTTGTTTTTGTTATATGAAGGAAACAAGGCGTGGGAATCGAGTTGATGGATATAAGTGCAAAAGAGGGTAGAAAAGATCAAGAATTGAAGGCTTAAGGAATTGAAAAAAAGGAGAAATTCGAGAGCGAGGAGCGCCCGCCCTGCTGAGTGGCGCGCCCGCGCGATGATCTAGAGGAACATGGAATTTTTGCGTGAGGATTGAGTGCCCGCTCTATACCAAGGCGCGCCCGCGCCATTGCTGAGAAGAAAAGAGGAGAAAGTGCGTAGACACTGAGCGCCCGCACAGGAACAATGAGCGCGCGCGCCATTCTGAGGAATGAAAGAGCGTAGAGGTTGGGCGCGCGCGCCACTATATTGAGCGCCCGCCCCGTCGGTCGCACAGACTTATTTTTGGAAGAATTTTATGTTTTGGAAACTCTTGTTTTAATTCCTAGGCTTATCTTTGGACGATTTGCTACCAAGATAGAGAGTTTTATTATTGAAGAAGGGAGACGAAACGTAGGAGGGAGACTAGGTTTTTTCTAAGAATTCTAGAATTCCACCTTTTCTTATAATTTTTACTTTGTTCTTCATGAATTGTGTTGGCTAGTTTTTAATACTTGGTTAAGGAAGACGAAGCCCTTGATTAATTTATTCGAGAGATTCATGTTTTACAGATTTTGATTATTGTTGAGTATCAAGTATTATTCTGATTTATTTCATGATTGTATGTTTGATTATTAGATTGATCACCTGATAATTCTTATATATAATCTACTGCTAAATTAGAATTTGAATCCATAATTGTTCGAATTATCTGATTTGCGAAGCAACTACAATTAATAATCGTCCGCTTGTGAGGTTAGGAATTGTAGGGATAATAATTGACTAGGCTAAATTCATCCGCTTGTGTATGAGTTGTCTAGATTTATCAGTTTTACTAGTTTGCATGCTATCGTGAGTTTAAATCTAATCGCTTGTATTGGGTTGATTCATTGATAAGGGTTATCTTAGAACGCTTGTGTCTAATTAACTAAGATTAATGTAAAACAGGAATTTAATTTCCAATGATGAATATTCAACGTGATTAAAGATTTTTAGATAATCGATGATCGAACGAATGAAATCAAGGGTGTAGTTGACCGAAACCAAGACTTGTCTCCTATTGAATTTCTCCAATCTTTATTTAATTTTTTGCATGCCAGTGAATTTTAGTTGCTTAAATTTCTTAGTAGTTAATCCAAACTTGAAAACCTCCCTTTTTCTTTTAAAGAACACTTTTAAATTTCCCTTTTCTCGTGGGAACGATCCCTACTCACACTACTATATTAATTTGTTTATCTGATTGAGTTGGGTAATTTGGGCATACGCGATAAGCGCTACCAAATTTTGGGCGTTCTCTCTTGGGTTCACCACAGTTTGAGATGGCAGACTGTTGGAATTTTGTGCTTCCAGCTTGTTGATTGCTGTAGCGAGCTATCCCATTTGAGTAGTTAAGTTTTGGATACTTGCTCGGGTGTCCTGTTGAAAAGATGCAGTATTAGTTGCAAGTTCCTTAACTATATTTTCGAGAAACTCACCTGGTGTTGGTATCTGAGGTCTCTGCTGCTGCTGTGGAAAGGGTGGCCTAAAAGCTTGATTTGGCGGTGGAGCCTGAGGTCCATGTTGATTTGCCTGCTGATTCCCGTATCGAAAATTGGGATGATCCTTCCAACCAGGATTGTACGTGTTGGAATACGGATCATACTTCCGTTGTGGTGGTCCAGGAAATCCTCCAGTAGCGTTTACCTGTTCAATTGATTCCTCTTGAAGTGTAGGACACATATCAGTGGTGTGTCCTATTGCAGCGCAGATGCCACAAGCCTTCGTAGTCTGCCCATTCCCTACAGCCATCTGACGCACAAGAGTGGTTAATTCAATTAATTGCTGTTCAAGGGAAGAGACATTCACCTCATTGTTTCTCCTCGGTGCATGATCAGTTCTGTTGGTGCCAAATTGCTGAGAATTGGCAGCCATATTCTCTATTAAGTTCCTTGCTTGCACCGGAGTTTTATCCACAAAAACTCCTCCACTAGCAGCATCTAGCATACTCCTGTCATGAGGTAGCAAACCTTCATAGCAATATTGAATTAAGAGGTTTTCACTTATCTGATGTTGCGGGCAACTAGCGCATAGCTTTTTGAACCGCTCCCAATACTCGTGAAGTGATTCTCCCATCATCTGCTTGATCCCATAGATCTCTTTCCTGATGTTTGCTACTCTCGATGCTGGAAAATATTTTTCAAGAAAAATCCTTTTCATGTCAGTCCAGGTTGTAATCGATCCAGAGGGCAAGTAGTATAGCCAATCCTTAGCAGCACTCTTCAAAGAGAAAGGAAAGGCTCGAAGCTGGATTTGCTCCTCTGTACTCCATGTGGCTTCATGCTAATACAAACTACATGGAACTCCATCAGATGCTTATGAGGATCTTTACCTGCAAGACCATGGAAAGAAGACAACAAGTGAATTAATCCAGATTTTAATTCGAATGTAGCATTATTTTCTAATGGGGGAAAAGTAATGCATAAGGGTTGTTGATTCAAATCTGGAGTGCCCAATTGTCTGAGGCTCAGGTTCGCATTATCAGCCATCTCTTCTTCTTCAGGAAAAGCAGCTCGAGCAGCGGCTTCTTGTTGTTGCCTACGACGTTCTCTCCTTTGTCTATGCTAGATTCTTTCAATTTCCGGATCGTAGAGAAAGTCTTCCTCAGTAAAACACCTGAAAGCATGAACTAAAGAAAAATCTAGAAACAAAGAAAAAAATAGAACAGAATGAGAATAGCAGAATAAAACAAAAAGAAAGCAATTAAGAAAAAGAACACAATAAATTAACACCGTTCCCCGGCAACGGCGCCAAAATTTGGTAGCGCTTATCGCGTACGCCCAAATTACCCGACTCAATCAGATAAACAAATTAATGTAGTAGTGTGAGTAGGGATCGTTCCCACGAGAAAGGGAAATTTAAAAGTGTTCTTTAAAAGAAAAAGGGAGGTTTTCAAGTTTGGATTAACTACTAAGAAATTTAAGCAACTAAAATTCACTGGCATGCAAAAAATTAAATAAAGATTGGAGAAATTCAATAGGAGACAAGCCTTGGTTTCGGTCAACTACACCCTTGATTTCATTCGTTCGATCATCGATTATCTAAAAATCTTTAATCACGTTGAATATTCATCATTGAAAATTAAATTCCTGTTTTACCTTAATCTTAGTTAACTAGACACAAGCATTCTAAGATAACCCTTATCAATGAATCAACCCAATACAAGCGATTAGATTTAAATTCACGATAGCATGAAAACTAGTAAAACTGATAAATCTAGACAACTCATACACAAGCGGATGAATTTAGCCTAGTCAATTATTATCCCTACAATTCCTAACCTCACAAGCGGACGATTATTAATTGTAGTTGCTTCGCAAATTAGATAATTCGAACAATTACGGATTCAAATTCTAATTTAGCAGTAGATTATATATAAGAATTATCAGGTGATCAATCTAATAATCAAACATACAATCATGAAATAAATCAGAATAATACTTGATACTCAACAATAATCAAAATCTGTAAAACATGAATCTCTCGAATAAATTAATCAAGGGCTTCGTCTTCCTTAACCAAGTATTAAAAACTAGCCAACACAATTCATGAAGAACAAAGTAAAAATTATAAGAAAAGGTGGAATTCTAGAATTCTTAGAAAAAACCTAGTCTCCCTCCTACGTTTCGTCTCCCTTCTTCAATAATAAAACTCTCTATCTTGGTAGCAAATCGTCCAAAGATAAGCCTAGGAATTAAAACAAGAGTTTCCAAAACATAAAATTCTTCCAAAAATAAGTCTGTGCGACCGACGGGGCGGGCGCTCAATATAGTGGCGCGCGCGCCCAACCTCTACGCTCTTTCATTCCTCAGAATGGCGCGCGCGCTCATTGTTCCTGCGTGGGCGCTCAGTGTCTACGCACTTTCTCCTCTTTTCTTCTCAGCAATGGCGCGGGCGCGCCTTGGTATAGAGCGAGCGCTCAATCCTCACGCAAAAATTCCATGTTCCTCTAGATCATCGCGCGGGCGCGCCACTCAGCAGGGCGGGCACTCCTCGCTCTCGAATTTCTCCTTTTTTTCAATTCCTAAAGCCTTCAATTCTTGATCTTTTCTTCCCTCATTTGCACTTATATCCATCAACTCGATTCCCACGCCTCCGGTGCAAGCAAGGAACTTAATAGAGAATATGGCTGCCAATTCTCAGCAATTTGGCACCAACAGAACTGATCATGCACCGAGGAGAAACAATGAGGTGAATGTCTCTTCCCTTGAACAACAATTAATTGAATTAACCACTCTTGTGCGTCAGATGGCTGTAGGGAATGGGCAGACTACGAAGGCTTGTGGCATCTGCGCTGCAATAGGAAACGCCACTGATATGTGTCCTACACTTCAAGAGGAATCAATTGAACAGGTAAACGCTACTGGAGGGTTTCCTGGACCACCACAACGGAAGTATGATCCGTATTCCAACACGTACAATCCTGGTTGGAAGGATCATCCCAATTTTAGATACGGGAATCAGCAGGCAAATCAACATGGACCTCAGGCTCCACCGCCAAATCAAGCTTTTAGGCCACCCTTTCCACAGCAGCAGCAGAGACCTCAGATACCAACACCAGGTGAGTTTCTCGAAAATATAGTTAAGGAACTTGCAAGTAATACTGCATTTTTCAACAGGACACCCGAGCAAGTATCCAAAACTTAACTACTCAAATGGGACAGCTCGCTACAGCAATCAACAAGCTGGAAGCATAAAATTCCAACAGTCTGCCATCTCAAACTGTGGTGAACCCAAGAGAGAACGCCAGTGCAATAACTTTAAGAACTGGGAAGGAGTTGAAAATAAAGGAGAAGAAAGTTGAGGTTGAGCCCAAAGAGAAGCTACCCGAAGAAGAGCAAAAGGTAAGTGAGGAAAAATCATCCAAGGATGATTCGCCAAGAGGTAAGTTTCCTCTTCTATCTGAATATAAGCCTGTTGCCCCTTTCCCCTTAGCTCTTAAGGACTCTAGGAAAGGTGAGGGAATTAAGGAGTTATATGAAACTTTTTGTAGATGTGAGGTTAACATTCCATTGCTAGATGCCATTAAGCAGGTACCTCGATACGCAAAGTTTTTGATGGAGTTGTGCACAGCTAAGAGGAAACAGACTTTGAAGGGTTGTCAGAAAGTGGAGTTAGGTGAGAATGTATCTGCAGTGATCCAAAGAAAATTACCCGCCAAATGCAAGGATCCAGGTATGTTCTCCATCCCATGCACTATAGGAAATATTAGACTTGAAAAGGCCATGTTAGATCTAGGAGCATCAATCAATGTCATGCCATACTCTATTTATGCATCCTTGAAACTTGGCCCACTGAATAAGACTGGCATTGTCATACAATTAGTTGATAGGTCTAATGCATATCATAGAGGCGTGGTGGAAGATGTGCTGGTGCAAGTGAATGAGTTAGTTTTTCCTGCAGACTTTTATGTGCTAGACATGAAAAACGGTGATCATAATAGTCCTATTTTATTAGGCAGACCATTTTTGAAAACATCCATGACTAAAATTGATGTTCACAGTGGCACACTCACTATGGAATTTTATGGCGAGTTTGTGAAATTTAATATCTATGATGCTATGAAATTTCCTGATAGTGATGATTGTATATTTTCTGTTGACATTGTGGATTTCTTGGCCCAATATGTTTTTGAGCATGCAGAAAAGATGAGCTAGATGTGGCTATTACAGCACCCACTATGAAGACAGAAGAAGGAAATAGATGCAGCCGCGAAGTGGATGAAATTGAGGATATTCTGAACAGTGCTCCTGAGCTACCACAGTCAGGTGATGTATCTTATTTGTCTTTACCGATCTCTAACACTCGGCGCCTTCCATCTGTTTTGCAGGCACCAGTGGTTGAGCTAAAAATGCTTCCAACCCACCTTAAGTATGTGTTCCTTGGAGAAGGAGACACGCTACCTGTCATCATCTCCAGCAGCTTGGAAGCCGAGCAAGAAGAGCAACTGGTCAAGGTTCTAAAAGAAAATAAAACTGCTATTGGGTGGACCATAGCAGATATCAAGGGAATTAGCCCTTCCACATGCATGCACCAAATTCTGATGGAAGATGGTGCAAGTCCCTCACGGCAACCGCAGAGGAAGTTGAATCCACCTATGATGGAGGTGGTAAAAGCTGAAATTCTGAAGCTACTTGAAGTTGGGGTCATCTACCCAATTTTTGACAGTCAGTGGGTCAGTCCGGTACAGGTGGTACCCAAGAAAACTGGAATTACAGTGGTGAAAAATAAGGACGACGAATTGGTTCCCACCCATATTCAAAATGGGTGGAGGGTTTGTATTGATTATAGGAAGCTTAATGCAGGAACCCGAAAGGACCACTTCCCTCTCCCCTTTATTGATCAAATGATTGAGAGTTAGCATGTCATCCTTACTATTGTTTTCTTGATGGTTATTCTGGTTATTTTCAGATTGCAATTGCACCGGAAGATCAGGAGAAAACTACATTCACATGCCCATTCGAAACTTTTGCATACCGCCGCATGCCCTTTGGACTATGCAATGCACCGGCTACTTTCCAACGGTGTATGGTTAGTATATTTTCGGATTTTGTAGAGAACATATTAGAAGTCTTCATGGATGATTTTACTGTCTATGGTGACTCATTTGAAGATTGTCTGTCTAATCTTGCTCTAGTTCTTAAGAGGTGTGTCGAAACCAACCTGGTTCTTAATTCTGAAAAATGTCATTATATGGTTGGGCAAGGTATAGTGTTGGGTCATGTCGTCTCATCTAAGGGGATAGAGGTAGATAAAGCAAAAATTGATATTATTCAGTCTCTACCTTACCCCGTAAGTGTGCGGGAGGTGCGCTCTTTTCTTGGCCATGCAAGTTTTTACAGGAGGTATATTCAGGATTTTGCCAAGATTGCATCCCCTATGTGCAAACTGCTGCAGAAGGATGTGACGTTTGAATTCAATGAGTCATGCAAAACTTCTTTTGATAAACTCAAGGACTCATTGACTTCAGCACCAATCATCCAACCACCGGATTGGACTAAGCCATTTGAAATCATGTGTGACGCCAGTGATTATGCCGTAGGAGCGGTATTGGGACAAAAAGTTGGGAAAGCATCGCACGCTATTTACTACGCTTCGCGCATTCTGAACGATGCCCAACAAAACTACTCCACTACTGAAAAGGAGCTTTTAGCAGTAGTTTTTGCTTTAGAAAAATTTTGTTCATATTTACTTGGTGCTAAAGTTATTGTCTATTCTGATCATGCAGCTCTTCGTTTTCTGATGGCGAAGAAGGAGGCAAAGCCAAGGCAAATAAGATGGATACTACTGCTGAGCGAATTTGATATGGAGATTAAGGATAAGAGAGGAACTGAAAATCGTGTGGCTGACCACTTGAGTCGGCTAGTTCATGTTGAAGAAGAGCTGAAGTTGCGAGAAGAATTTCCTGATGAGTAGTTATTTTCAGTCAGCACGGAATTACCATGGTACGCAAATATTGTGAATTATTTAGTTACTAATGGATTTCCGTCTGAATTCTCTAAGGCACAAAAAGATAAGGTCCGAAGTGATGCTAAATATTATGTGTGGGATGATCCATACTTGTGGAAGCACTGCGCTGATCAAGTCATACGACAATGTGTATCTGCAAGCGAGGTAATCCCAATTCTCACATTTTGTCACTCATATGCTTGTGGTGGCCATTTTGGAGCAAAAAGAACAGCTAGGAAGATATTGGACTATGTATTTTTCTGGCCATCCATATTTCGAGATGCTTACATGTTTTGTAAGTCATGTGCTCAATGCCAAAAGACAGGTAATATATCCCAGCGTAAGGAGATACCTCAACAACCCATTTTAATATGTGAAATCTTTGATGTATGAGGTATCGACTTCATGGGTCCTTTTCCTAGTTCGTACGGATTTATTTATATATTACTTGCTGTGGATTATGTCTCGAAATGGATGGAAGCCAAAGCCACCCGTACTGACGATTCGAAAATGGTTGCAGATTTCATTCAACACAATATTTTTTCTAGGTTTGGAATCCCAAGAGCCCTCATTAGTGATAGAGGAACGCACTTCTGCAACCGGACTGTGGCTAGTTTATTGAAAAGATATCGTGTGATGCACAAACTCTCCACTGCGTATCACCCGCAAACGAATGGCCAAGCTGAGGTCTCAAATCGAGAAATCAAATCCGTTTTGGAGAATACAGTGAATCCTACTAGAAAAGACTGGAGTTTGCGCTTGGATGATGCACTGTGGGCATACAGAACCGCGTTCAAGACACCGATTGGGATGTCCCCATATCGGTTGATTTTTGGGAAACCATGCCATCTGCCTGTCGAATTGGAGCATCGAGCCTACTGGGCTATTAAAAATTTCAACATGCGGATGGATGAGAGTGGACCGCACAGGAAGCTACAGTTGCAAGAACTAGAAGAGATACACAATGATGCATATGCGAGCTCAAAAATTTATAAGGAAAAGACAAAGGCTTTCCACGACAAGATGATTTCTAGAAGGGTCTTTGAAGCCGGTCAAAAAGTTTTGTTATATCACTCACGACTTTGATTATTCCCAGGTAAGTTGCGTTCTAGATGGATTGGCCCGTTTGTTATCACTAATGTTTTTCCTCATGGTACAGTAGAGATAAAGGCTTGGAAACGTCGAAAATATTCAAGGTGAATGACCAACGCCTGAAGCATTACTTTGAAGGGGTCCAAGCGAATGAGGAAGAGGATGTGCATGATCTCACACTCGATGATCCGCCATAGATTGATTAACTCACAGCATCCAGTCGGGCTGACGACTATAAACCAAGCGCTTTTTGGGAGGCAACCCAAATTTTTATTTTTCTCGTCTTTACACCTCTGTTTCATTCATTTCTTTTGTCATTTTATCTTAGTTTTTACTTTATTAATTTTGCGTAACTTGAGAGCTGATATGGTTTTACTTTTCCACAGGTTTTGTCGCAGAAAATTGGACAATTCGAAGCCATAGAGCGCGCGCCCCACTCTATTGAGCGGCCGCGCAACCTCTATATCAGAAAATTTATATTTTTGCGTACGCCAAGAGCGCGCGCCCCACTCTATCGCGCGCCCGCGCAGCTTTAAAGTCAAGAAATTTCATTTTTGCGAAGCTAATGAGCGCGCGCCCCACACCATTGAGCGCCCGCGCAATCTCTGGGCACCAAGTCTTATAAAGTCGAAGCACATGAGCGCGCGCCCCACTTTCATGCGCGCCCGTGCGATCTAACATCTCGAGAGATAAATTGTGCGAAGCTTATGCGCGCGCGCCCCACAACATTGAGCGCCCGCGCAACGGGATATATAAAACACTTTTTCGAGTTTGTTGTCTCACTTTCTCTCCCAACTCTTGCAAACTTCTCTAAATCCCTAAATCCATAATCTCACGAGATCGATTTCATTCACCAAATCCCTTCTTTGGAGCGATTTGTCTACTACAATCTCCCAAATCTTTTCCCCAATTTCTCTCAACACGTCGAAGACGCGTGGATTTTGGTCGGATTGCTCATATTGTTAGTGGGATTTGTTTGGCGCTTTTCAAGTCGGACATCGAGTTCGTTCTTATATTGGGTAAGCGTTGGTTTTCATCTTTGGGTTTGAAGTTTTCCTTCAAGCCGATATTCATATTGTGAAGTGGTGAAGTTTGAATTTTGTTGAAGTTTGGGGGGGCATATTATTTATGAATTGGTTGTTTGGTGATTGTGGTGGAGTCGTGCCGTGGGTGTATTGTTGAAGTTAGAGGGAAGAAGGGTGTGGTATTGTGGTTTTTGTGAATTTTCAGGAGTGCACACCACGTGTTTGTTCTATGGCGCCCACGAAGAAAACTAAGTTTGGGGCCTCTTCTTCTTCTACTCCCGCCCCTTCCGCAGTTGGTAAGCGTTTTTGGAACGCCCAGGCGGCTGCAATTTATCAAGAATGGCTTGGGAAGAATATCCTCGCCGAACGAGAATTCGACGCATCTATTGGTTTTGACCCTAGTACTCATATGACGAGTGTTGGTCGGGAAATTGTTGCCCAAAAATGGCAGGAGTTTGCAAAGCAACCTCAGGACGCAGTTGTTCCTTTGGTTAGAGAGTTCTACGTCAACGTCAAGGTGAAACATGTTCAGTTGAAGGTACTCGTGCATGGGAAAATGGCTCCATTCGACTCCCACACCATCAATAATCTCTTTAAGATTCCTACGGTGTATCACGACGAATATCAAGAATTCAAAAACAGTGACATTGATTACGATGCTGTTATTCGTCGCATTTGTCGACCGAGGGCTGAGTGGCGCTATGGGCGAGATGGTATGCCATCCAAGTTAAAGAAGACTGAGCTGCAATATGAGGTCAATCTGTGGTATAATTTTATTTGTGCTCGTCTGAAGCCGACCAACCATGAGCACGAGGTTACACGGGATCGTGCTTTATTGCTCTATTGCATTGTGGAGGGGAAGTCCATTGATTTGGGACTCATTTGTCAAGAGACTATTCTGCACGTAGTAGGCGGCAAGACGAGTGGTGGTCTTGCATTGCCTGTCATTATTTCTGATCTTTGTGAGGAGGTCGGGGTGGAATGGAGACCCACGGAGGAGATTTTGAAGCCCATCACCGCCATTGCATTTGACTGTAACACCCGCTTGATACCTCCAGCGGTGCAGCAAGCGAGAGACGAGAGAGCTGCAGGACGTCGAGCACAGGCACCCCAGCAGCAGTCGGATCCTTCGATGACTGATCGATTGGCTAGACTCGAGGAGGAGGTGCGCCTATCACGACAGGAGCAGCAGCAGCAGAGAGAGGAGATTCGCACTATGCAGCAGACGTCTGGAACCTTTATGAACTACATGATGGACCTCTCTGCAGCTGTTCTCCCACACTACTTTCCTGATGGTGCCAGCTTCCTGCCCCAGCGACCACAGTGGCCTCCGATGTTTGACCCGACTGACCCTCCTGCTGATCCACATCCTGACGGTGATGGTGGTGACCACTGACGGTCATCACCCGAGGTACATATCCTGGTTCTGTTATTTTATCCTTTCATATCATTGAGGAC
The DNA here is from genome assembly GCF_033568475.1 of Henckelia pumila. Taxonomy (NCBI): domain Eukaryota; kingdom Viridiplantae; phylum Streptophyta; class Magnoliopsida; order Lamiales; family Gesneriaceae; genus Henckelia; species Henckelia pumila. The sequence continues at coordinate 89,722,329 of NC_133121.1, forward strand.
AATGTATGTACCTAAGTTTGGGGGGAGTTCCATAGGATGCTAGGTGTTGCTTTGTTTTGCTTTGTTTAATTGAGCGTTAGTTGTGTTTGTGTGTCCATGTCTAGTTTGTTAATTTATTGATTAGTGGTTTTTGTGTGAGTTGTATGAGTTGCATCACTTTTGAGAACAATGGCAAGATAACCAATGTTTAGTTTTTTTAATTGGGAAATTGAATCCTTGAATGTTTGCCTCCTGACAAACAAATTTTTTTGAAACTTCAACCAAGTGGACTTGAAACTCTTATATACTCTGTGAATTTCGTTTGACCCTGAATTTGAAATGGACAGAAATAGAAAGAATTGAGGCATCGTTTGGATCAATTGGGCCTTTACTTATTTATTCATGCATTATCCATAGTTACCCTTTGAGCTATCACATATACATGAGCACAAGAGGTGCATTTGCTGAGTTTTTGTTGTGCGAAATCACCGTTTACTGTTGGTGATTTCTTCTTTTTCTGCACTGGTTGAATTCATATGAGTTAATTATGGAGAGAGATTAATCTAGAACTAGCTTGAACATCCCTCGAGGCGCAATACGGGTATACTGTGACTTAGGAATGAGATAGACAATTTTTCTAATTCGATTGAGCCATTCAAGCCACCCTTAATACATTATGTCCCTAGTACCCCTTTTGAGCTAATTGAAAACGAATGGCATGCGTGAAAATGTGTGATAAAACCCCATTCGGCATTATTTCAAGGTCCTACAATTAATACCTGCAACTTAAACACTATTTCCTACCTTTAGGGAGTAATTGCATGTTTGATTTTTATACTCTTGATTTGAATACTTAAATGGATAGTATGTTGAGAATTGCAATGAAAAATCGACAGAAGTGTAGTAGTAGAGGAGAAATCTGAAAAAAAAAAAAAAAAAAAAGAGAAAACTGTGAATAAGAAAAAAAAAGCGTGATGAAAATGCAAAGAAAAAAAATGGAGTTGAAAAGAATGAAAAAGTTTGCCGTGTGAATGAAGAGGAGTGGATTTAAGAGATAAAATCATATTTTACTCCCTTTTTGAATTCTTTCCTTCGTTTGTAGCCATAAGCCCAGCTGTACATTATAAGCCGAATAAGACCTATGGACCAAGTCACAGTCGCCTAATATACTAGTGGAGAGGGGTTGTGAGAGTTTAGCCTATGGATTGTCGATTGACATTTTTGATGAATATGCATTTTGATCAAAACACGCACACACTTTATTCTTTCTTGAGCTAATTTGATTGTGAGCATTTTTGATTGAATGTATTTTGTGTTGATCCCGAGTTTCCTTGAAAGTCCTCATGATCTATAGATGTTTGCGTTGAGTTTGGGGGAGAATGTTGTGAACGTGAGTTGCGGAGTCTAAAAGCCTATAAGGTTGAGCTATGTTTCTTGCTTAAACAATTTTTCAATGTTAGGAGGATGTGATGTGATTGAATTTAAAAATTTTAGATTTCATTGCTGAGGTTATTGATACTCGATAATTCTTGATGATTCTGGGGTGTTGTGTAAGTTTCTTTTTAGACAGTTGGTTTTGTTCGGGACGAACAAGAGTTCAAGTTTGGGGGAATTTGATAAGTGCATTTTATGCGCTTATATTGTTAGTATTGTGCTTGACTCTTGTGTTTTATTGGTCGATTTTATGCGCTTTTCTGTTGTTTTTGTTATATGAAGGAAACAAGGCGTGGGAATCGAGTTGATGGATATAATTGCAAAAGAGGGAAGAAAAGATCAAGAATTGAAGGCTTAAGGAATTGAAAAAAAGGAGAAATTCGAGAGCGAGGAGCGCCCGCCCTGCTGAGTGGCGCGCCCGCGCGATGATCTAGAGGAACATGGAATTTTTGCGTGAGGATTGAGCGCCCGCTCTATACCAAGGCGCGCCCGTGCCATTGCTGAGAAGAAAAGAGGAGAAAGTGCGTAGACACTGAGCGCCCGCGCAGGAACAATGAGTGCGCGCGCCATTCTGAGGAATGAAAGAGCGTAGAGGTTGGGCGCGCGCGCCACTATATTGAGCGCCCGCCCCGTCGGTCGCACAGACTTATTTTTGGAAGAATTTTATGTTTTGGAAACTCTTGTTTTAATTCCTAGGCTTATCTTTGGACGATTTGCTACCAAGATAGAGAGTTTTATTATTGAAGAAGGGAGACGAAACGTAGGAGGGAGACTAGGTTTTTTTCTAAGAATTCTAAAATTCCACCTTTTCTTATAATTTTTACTTTGTTCTTCATGAATTGTGTTGGCTAGTTTTTAATACTTGGTTAAGGAAGGCGAAGCCCTTGATTAATTTATTCGAGAGATTCATGTTTTACAGATTTTGATTATTGTTGAGTATCAAGTATTATTCTGATTTATTTCATGATTGTATGTTTGATTATTAGATTGATCACCTGATAATTCTTATATATAATCTACTGCTAAATTAGAATTTGAATCCGTAATTGTTCGAATTATCTGATTTGCGAAGCAACTTCAATTAATAATCGTCCGCTTGTGAGGTTAGGAATTGTAGGGATAATAATTGACTAGGCTAAATTCATCCGCTTGTGTATGAGTTGTCTAGATTTATCAGTTTTACTAGTTTGCATGCTATCGTGAGTTTAAATCTAATCGCTTGTATTGGGTTGATTCATTGATAAGGGTTATCTTAGAACGCTTGTGTCTAGTTAACTAAGATTAAGGTAAAACAGAAATTTAATTTCTAATGATGAATATTCAACGTGATTAAAGATTTTTAGATAATTGATGATCGAACGAATGAAATCAAGGGTGTAGTTGACCGAAACCAAGGCTTGTCTCCTATTGAATTTCTCCAATCTTTATTTAATTTTTTGCATGCCAGTGAATTTTAGTTGCTTAAATTTCTTAGTAGTTAATCCAAACTTGAAAACCTCCCCTTTATTTTTTAAAGAACACTTTTAAATTTCCCTTTCCTCGTGGGAACGATCCCTACTCACACTACTACATTAATTTGTTTATCTGATTGAGTCGGGTAATTTGGGCGTACGCAATAAGCGCTACCATCACCTCAGTCTTGATTTTTTTCCGTCTTAGCGAGGGATATAATTATTTGGGATTAACGGATGTGTGGTGGTGAGATCATCGATATTGATCGGGCCATGAGAGTTTTTCATTGACCAGTGATTGTTTGATTAGGGTTGATACCGTCAGGCAGAGCAAGAGCCACAGTAGATCGACTTGATCGATCATATTATTCCAACCAGTGATGAGTTGGGATATAGTGAATCAGGAAGTACTGGGGATAATACTATAAGCATGGAATGCTTATATGAATATATTCAAATGCATTAAGAGAATTCTTCAGTCATTAAGGATCTCCAGGAATGCGGGAATCGGGACTATAGGGTTCTGCGGATCATGAAAGTGGTCATAGGTTGGCTCTTGTGATCATATTTTCTTGGTAGCGTCGCTGCGGTTACCAGTGACGGATTTTGGTATGAGCATTGCTTTGTGTTAGCAATTATTGACCCAAAAATGGGATTTAGTGATTGTTCCAGGATTGTCAGTGGACAATTTTTGGTGGAACTGTTAGTCGGAGTGTTTTGCTTGGGTGCTTCCAGCAGAATTCTCAAGAGTTGTTCTTGAGAAACGATTCGACAAGTGCTTATGGATTTCAAAGAGCGTTAGCAGATTAGAATCAGTTGTTTCATGGGATGATACAACAGCTAAAACTTGTGTTTCTGAGTCTGGCGGGATTGTTGTCGCTGATGTTCCAGTGTGTTCTGATGTGCTGCTCCATTAAGAGGTGGAGATAGTGGGATCGAGGTGAACCAATTTGGTTATCCCAGTTAGCGAGTCAAGGATTTTTGTTATCTAGGACAGGATAACCGGAATCGTTTTCATCGATACTATCCCTAGTGACGAGATAGAGGTAAGCGTTTGATACAGACTATTAATGTTAGGGATGGTGTTAGTCCATCTGAGAGTTTCAGCAGGATGGTAGTGTATTTCGAGGCTACGACCTCGAAGAGTGGATTAAGACAAGAAATTGTATACAATGATTTTGCCACAGTTGGGATTAGTAGACAGAGAGTTTGTCATCTGTTTACTTAGTTGGTGTTCTTTGGGAACATTCTTCGGCATCAGGCAAGGTAAGTACTGAAGGTACGCACTATGATGCTAGGAAATTGTCAAGATTTGGTTGTATCCTCGCAGGATGACTAGTGTGATCGAGTAGAGGCTATCTACGATAGCGAGATTCGGATCAAGGTTGATCACAATCAGTCTGAGGATTTCAGATGGTTAGAGTGGTGTGCAGCGGTGCGATTGTTTTGCGAGTTGGTGGCCGGTAGTTTCCATTTCTCTTCGCATAAGGTACTGTTTTGGGAATAAATATTTTATTCTTAGTGATAAGGAGTAACTCGTACGGGTTCTTGGAAAGAGATCTCTAGGATTTGACCGAGAGTTGAATATAGATCGATCATTTAGCGCTTTGAGATAACATCGAGGGATGCGATGTTAGCATTAGACCAGTGAGATACAATGTGTTGTATCTTATTTTTCTCATTGGGCAGCGATGGAGTTCGTGCGCGTCTAGAGATAACTGATGACTAGTTATGACCTTAACAGGAGTGTCATCGCTAACGATTTGTAGTCAGTGTGGCTGATACAGTCGGTAATTGGATCGAATGTGCCATGTCATTTGCGGATAGCAATGGATAACTGAGGATAGCCAGTAGTGTTACACAATTATATCAGGATTGCAGATAAGAAGGCAGTGATTTCCAGAGTGATCGTTAAAGGCATGCGAGTTTAGAATCAGCGCGGATTCTAAACAAAGTATAAGTTTTGATATGGTTCAGTGATTAAACAAACCCTGCAGATTGAGCGAGGTTTGGGGTTGTCGAAGGTTATTCTACCAGATGATTCAAACCAAAACTATTAGTGGATTGGACAAGTGGTCTATGTTACGTTCTCGAGGTTTACCCTAGATTTAGAGGACAAAATCCTTTTAAGGGGGGAAAATGTAGTGACTCGTATCCGGAATTAACGATTAATGAGTAGTTAATCGTGTGGTCATGTTTAGATTAAGTAAAACATGATTAAGGAAATTCCAAATGGATTAACGGACTACAAAAATGAATCCAAAACACTTGAAAATGGTCCAGAGAGTCCCAAGACTCGATGAGTATCGGAGCCGCCGATCCAGGATCGGAGCTTCCGATCTTGGTGAGTTCGGAACCACACCGGAAGCAGGATGATCGGAGCTTCCGATCAGCAATCGGAGCTTCCGATATCTTGTCGGTGACAGGTTTGTGGTTGCATGTAAAGGAATTGACGCGTGGCAATCGGAGCTTCCAAAGCAGGAACAAAGCTTCCGATCTACGGTGTTCGGAGCTTCCGATCGCTGTCTATAAATATAGGTGTGAGGGCCTCATTTCAAAGCGCACCGAGTTCCTCTCCATCGCCCACGCGGCTCTATTTTAGGGCGTTGGGTACTCTTATTTTATAGTTGTAGTAGGAAATATATTTTAGTATAGTCAGATAGTGTCTGACATAGTAGCGGAGCGGTGCTCTAGGCTGTGGAGCTGCAGCAGGGGTGTGCCCCTATGTGGGGACCTCGGGTTGCTAATCTTATATTAGGGCAATTAACGATTAATAAATAATTAATCAAGTAGTTAAAAGAATACTCAAACCAAATAATTTTTTTTTTTAAATCTTTCACCTCGCTCGATCGGTAGGATCTTACCGATCGAACGAGCAAGGAATCTCATCCCTCGGGTCTGAGCAAATCATGTCCTCACTCGATTGGTCAAATCTTACCGATCGAGCGAGCAGGAAAAATAAAGTTTCTATTCAAGAAAAATAGGCCTCGCTCGATCGGTGAAATCCTACCGATCGAGCTTCCACTCTGCCCAAAAAATCTGCAGAAAAGTTGTGCTGTCAAAGCTTGAATATTTAAGCCAAATCACCTTAAATCAATACAAAACATGATTGAATATATTAAGGAACGTGCATATAATGATATTACTAAACATCAAGCATAAATCCATGTCTTTATTACATCAAACTAATAGTATCAAAGGCAATAAACCATAGACTACACAAAGTGTACTTTAAGACATAATTCTTTCACAAGTTTGATGCTAGTTCAACTATAATACATCCTCTAAAACCCGAGTCCTCACTTGCTAGATCTCGTTCTCAAGCTATCAATGACATCGTTGACTAACTCCTGCTCCCTCTGTTGCCATGCACACATACAAAACAAAGCAACAGCCGGATAAACTCCGGTAAGAAATCATTCCCAGTATAATCGACATATATAAAGCGTTAAATAAATCATATCGACCATATTCATAATCGACTCAACAATAGAGTAAATAATGCATATATCGATTTATAATTGATTCATATAACGTCGTTTCCATCAAGATTCGTAAACTATCTTGACATAGATATCCATCTATCGAAATCATTCCGAATTCAAAAATAAGGTCACCCTCCGACCTCGGCATAGAACCAATTCAATATCATCTCGTAGCATAATCATATTGACTCAAATAAAAGATCCACTACCTGGAATGGATCGACAACATCAAAATCAAATCAAAACATAAACAAGTATGTGATTTTGGCGGGACAACTCAAGAATAATCGATCTTGAGTTTCAAACTCCCTAACTCATGATGTCGTCATTATATCTTCGTATTTCTCAGTTCGGAATGCTTCAAATCTGAAACACAATATCAAAAGACACATATCAAACTTCGTTCAAGTCTATCATTTCAGAATCAATCCAAAATCATCAAGAATCGTCAATCAAAACCACTTCAAACCTTCGTCACTTCTTCCTTCAACTTGAAGTTGAGGTTCTTGAGTCAATAGTCCCCGAATAAACTCTGAAACTGAAAATAACATTGCTAAAACATCAATAACATATCAATTAACATCTCAGCTCAATCATCGGCTATCAAATCGGTCGTAAAACACAAATCGACGACATAGCGATTGAAAATCGGTAACCGATGAAATATCGAAACCATTTCCGACTTCGAATACAATTCATACGTATATCATATCAGTCATAACAACTCAAAGAGCAAGATACCAGCAGCTCTAACCATTAGACACCAGCTGAAAATCAGGATTAAGTACAAGCAACATGAATTCTTCAACCTGGTTTCGATATCGGAATAAATAAACGTCGAAGAACATATACAAATCATCAATATCTGATATATACCAACTTTCGAGCTTCAAACCATGCTGAAAGATATAAAAACTTACACTAGATCGAAGCCCACGTTGCAAGGATTCCAGAACACTTTTCGGAATCGAAATCGGACGATCGAATCAAAAGTTACGACGATTTGAAAATCGAAGTTTCAAAGAAAACAAAGAAGATCTCGGCTCTGTTTCTCAATTTCCTAAATGAATTAAAGACAATACACGTGCACATGCTGATGAAGCAATATAATCTGATAACTTTCAAACCAAATTGCACTTTAGTCCCTAGAAACTTCATAAATTTCAATTCAGTCCTCGGCCCTTATTTTAATTCAATTTCAATCCTAAATAATTTAAGAATATTAAAATTTAAATCGAAACTCTAAATATTCTCAAATTAAATATACTCGGATTAAAATTAAATATTCTCGGATTAAATTAAATAATCTTGGATTAAATTAAATAATCCCGGGCCTTACATTTCTCCCCCACTAAGACATGAGTCCGTCCTCGAATTCATAAGCAGTACAGATATGCAATCTGTATACTCATAAGAAGAAAGAATAACAAAAACTGAATAAGAACTCACATCAGTGGAATAGATAAGGAAATCTCTGTCTCATGTCTTCTTCAACTTCTCATTTCGCTTCTTCAACTTCATGCCGACTCCATTGAATCTTCACCAATGGAATGGTCTTTGTTCGGAGTTGCTTTTCTTTCCTATCCAGAATCAGAATCGGTTGTTCAATATAGCTAAGAGTCTCATCCAACTCAGCTTCATCAAGTTGCAAGATATGAGATTCATCTGGTTGATACTTGCATAACATTGAGACATGAAATACGTCGTGGATACCAGATAAAGATACAGGAAGAGCGAGTCGATAAGCAAGATTGTCTATCTTCTCGAGAATCTCATACGGCCCAATAAATCGTGGAGACAATTTTCCTCGCTTTCCAAATCGGACTGTGCCCCTGAAAGGTGAAATCTTCAAGAACACTCTATCTCCCTGGTCAAAATATAATGGCCGTCGTCGAATATTCGCATATTTGGTCTGTTTGTGCTGCGTTGTTCTCATTCACTACTGAATCAACTTCACCTTCTCAGTCATCTATCTGATCATATCCGGACCTAACTCAGACACCTCTAACACATCATCCCAATACAATGGCGATCGACACTTCTTCCCATACAACGCTTCAAATGAAGCCATCTCTATACTTGTCTGATAACTGTTGTTATAAGAGAACTCCACAAGTGGTATAGAATCTTGCCATGTAACACCAAAATCAAGTATCACAGCTCTAAGCATATCCTCAAGAGTCTGAATAGTTTGTTCAGATTGACCGTCAGTTTGAGGATGATAAGCAGTACTCAAATGTAAGCGCGTACCTAGAGCTTCCTGTTGGAAAACGGTGATCAGATCAATTGGAATTGATACCCGGTGCAGCGGAAGTTTAAAAATTTTATATGGAACGATTCCATAATGGGTATCAAAACTTTACGATTAAATTGTGTGTGTAAAAATTAAATAACAATTATAAATTTTTACCTCCAATCTCGAAACGAGATTATGGACACCAACAGATTACTCTGCTCTTGTTGTATATCCCAGGAACTGATGGACGAACAATTCTTCAATCAGGTCCACGAACGGAAATTTAATCCCTCTGATAGATTGCACTAGAAAATCTATCAGAAGTTTCTATGAAGAGAATTAACGAATTTGATCCGTTAAACCAGACTGCAAATTCAAAATTCACAGGCTGGACTTTTCGAGCAGAGAGGGAGAGGGGGGCGGCCACTTAGAGAGAAAAACAGCTAGGGTTTTCGAAAATTGTGACCTCTGTTGTGTAATTTCTGTACTGCAATAACTTATTTATAATGTGGGCTGCTAACAGCTTAGGGCCCATTAGTCATAAGTTCAAGTCTGACAAGCAAAGCCCGCATGTTCAGAAATTAATATAAAATTCATCGTGACTCAGATTGATAAACCAATTTTACCAATGTGCACAGAAACCATTTCTGCATCTTTTAAAGTCAAGATAAATTTTCTGAATCCGAATTCAGTGATTTCCAAAAATGCCCATCCCTATGTCATTTTAGGAAATCTTACTCCCTCTACTCTTAAATAAGAAGTCCCACTTCTTTGTTCATTAAATTTAACTCTTTAAATTTAACTATCTCAACGGGGATTAAAAAATCCATTACTTGTGTGACCCTCAATGGTTCAGGGATACAGCTAGCCGTGGGCTCACAACTCCTTGTGACTCGGAACAATAATTTCCGACTTGCCCATCGAATCATAGTAAGAGCGCCTAGCAACATCGCCCCATGATTCCCTAGGTATCACTGATAGTGCCTGCAAGAACCAATAGATTTTGGTTAGCGTACAGTACGGTCCCTTCATCCATATATCCCGATCGAATCAACAACCATTGGTAAATCGAGAGTCGTTCGAGATTCGATAACTATGCAATGCATCTTGAAGATCAAATAGTGACATCGCATGTGCTACTAAGAAACCATTTCTTAAAACACATCATGTACTCTGGCCAGAGATTCGTCACACTAATATCTCCTCAGATTGCATAGGATATCCACACTCGCAAGTATGTGGTGAATCCTTGACAACAAAGCATCGACTCCTATATGTGTCGTAACTGTACCCAATCCCGACACCTGATGACCCCAATAGAGTTGGTAAACGAGTCAAAGCACAGTACTAGCATATAGAGTCTCAATGATGTTTCAAGTAGTAAGGACTAATGGTGTACAACCAAAACCGCGGACTTTATCCACTCGATAAGTGATAACCACTTGGAAAGTCCGGATAGGGTAGTTCGATCATTCATCGTATGAATATCCATTTGCATGGTTTGAACATCTCTATGTTCCATACCAATAAAACGTGGTACTCGGCATCGCAAATGCTAGTCTCAATCTCGAGCGATCCTTATCCTTATTAACGGACGGCTCAATCGACTAGGAACTGTTTAGAATATACAGTGACTATAAGATGTGTTTCATGATAGTCATCCCCATGTACTACCACATCTTACATACACTATAGTATATTCAAGGTCTTTATCAAAACAACAATAGTATATCACAATATAACAATATGAAGAAAGATAAAGTGATTGACATTAATAAAAGTGTAAATTATATTAAACAAAAGATTGTTTATACAAAGAGTCATCAAAGCCCTTAGCCACAAGTTGGCTCACCGGGCACCCACTCTTTCAATCTCCCACTTGCCCTAAAGCCAACTAGTCATACTACGTAGACCCATTGCTTCGCGATATTTGTCAAATAATGGTCCTGGCAAGGGCTTAGTAAGTGGATCAGTGATATTGTCTGCAGAGGCCACTCTCTCGACAGTGATGTCTCCTCTTTCCACGATCTCCTGGATGATGTGGTATTTCCTCAGTACGTGTTTGGATCTTTGATGAGACCTTGGTTCCTTTGCCTGAGAAATGGCACCCGTGTTGTCACAGTACACCGGGACTGGACCAACAACTTCAGGAATGACGCCCAACTCTTGGACGAAATTCCTCATCCAAATGGCCTCTTTAGCAGCAGCTGATGCCGCAATGTATTCTGCCTCAGTGGTGGAATCCGCTGTGGTGTCTTGCTTGGAACTCTTCCAAGAGACAGCACCGCCATTGAGCATGAACACAAATCCAGAGGTTGACTTCTAGTCATCCACGTCACTTTGGAAGCTAGAGTCGGTATAGCCTTCCAATTTCAGTTCTCTTCCTCCATATACCATGAACATATTCTTAGTCCTTCGTAAGTACTTAAGAATGTCCTTCACAGCTTTCCAATGCATTTGACCGGGATTAGCTTGATATCTGCTCATGACACTCAGAGCAAATGCTACATCCGGTCTGGTAGATATCATCCCATACATGATACTACCTATGGCTGACGCATATGGTACATGTGTCATTTTCTCTATCTCTTCATCAGTCTTGGGACACATGGACTTGGATAGTGAAACTCCATGACACATAGGTAGATGTCCTCTCTTGGACCCATCCATTGAAAACCTTTTCAATATGGTTTCGATGTAAGTTGATTGAGTGAGTCCTATCATTCTCTTAGATCTATCTCTATAGATCTGTATCCCTAGAATATAGGATGCCTCACCCAAATCCTTCATCGAGAATCTACCTGATAACCATATCTTTGTTGACTACAACATCCCTACATCATTCCCAATGAGTAGGATCTCATCAACATAAAGTACTAAGAATGTCACAGCATCCTTAACTACTTTCTTGTACACGCATGGTTCCTCCGGGTTCTTGATGAAACCAAAATCCTTTATTGTTTCATCAAATTTTTGGTTCCAACTTCTTGATTCTTGTTTGAGACCATAGATCGATCTCTGAAGCTTGCATACCTTATGCTCGCTTTCCATGGATGTGTATCCCTCAGGCTGCGTCATATAGATCTCTTCCTTAATGTTTTCATTAAGAAATGCAGTCTTCACATCCATTTGCCATATCTCATAGTCATACCAAGCAGCTATGGCAATAAGGATTCTTATGGACTTGAACATTGCAACTGGTGAAAAGGTTTCATCATAGTCAACTCCTTGTCTTTGAGTATAACCTTTCGCCACCAATCGCGCCTTGTAGGTCAATACCTTACCATCAGGCCCAAGCTTTCTCTTGTAGATCCATTTACACCCTATTGGAACAATTCCATCGGGAGGATCTACTAAAAACCAAACTTGGTTTGTATGCATCGAATCTATTTCCGACTGCATAGCTTCAAGCCATAAATTTGAATCCGCATCAGAAATTGCTTCCTTGAAGTTTCTTGGATCACATCCAACGTCGGGTTCATCTTGATCCCCTTCAAGAAGAAGACCATATCGAATAGGAGGTCTAGAAGTCCTCTCGGATCTTCTAAGTATAGGAGTGTCCTCTGAAGACTCTTGAGGTATGGGATCATTATTTTGTATTTCGGGTTCTTCTCGAATTTCTTCGAGTTCCATCATCTCGCCTTTCTTATCCAATAAGAACTCCTTCTCCAAGAAGGTGGCATTCCTTGAAACAAACACTTTTGTTTCAGTAGGATGATAGAAATAATATCCGATTGAATTCTTCGGATACCCTACAAAATAATATAAGGTGGATCGACTATTCAACTTATCTCCCACTGTCTGCTTCACGTAAGCAGGACATCCCCAAATCCTCAAGTACGAATACTTAGGAGCTTTGCCATTCCATAACTCGTATGGTGTTTTGTCCACTGCTTTGGTGTGGACGTTGTTCAACAACAACACCGCCGTTTCAAGCGCGTAGCCCCAAAACGAAGGTGGAAGCTCAGTGAAGCTCATCATGGATCGAACCATGTCCAACAAAGTTCGATTACGACGCTCCGATGCACCATTTAGCTGAGGTGTCATAGGAGGAGTCCACTGAGAGAGAATCCCATTCTCTTTCAGATAGTTCAAAAACTCGGTACTTAAGTATTCTCCACCTCGATCCGATCAAAGTACTTTAATACTTTTACCTAGCTTGTTTTCTACTTCAGCCTTGAATTATTTAAACTTTTCAAATTCTTCAGACTTATATGTCATTAAATATAAATACCCATACCTTGAATAATCATCAGTAAAGGTAATGAAGTAGGTGTGGCCATATTGAGTACCAATTCTAAATGGACCACAAACGTCTGTATGGATCAAATCCAACAGATTTTGACTACGCTCAGGTTTCCCCTTAAAAGGAGATTTAGTCATTTTTCCTTTCAGGCAGGACTCACAAGTAGGTAGAGAGTTAATATCAGACATATCAAACATGCCCTCTCCCACTAGCTTGTTCATCCTCCTTGAGGAAATATGACCTAGCCTAGCATGCCAAAGGTTTGCCGGGTTTTGACTATCGATTTTCCTTTTGTTTGTTGTTACCGGTTTATCAACATAATTTATTGGAACGTCTTTTAATTTTAAGTTATATAGATCGTTTTTAAGTTGTCCATTTCCAATCAAACATTCATTCTTGTAAATATTTCAAATCCCATTCACAAAATTGCAAGAATAACCATCTCTATCAAGCATAGAAACAGAAATAATGTTTTTAATCAAATCTGGAACAAATAAAACATCTCTCAAAAGTAACTTAAAATCGTTCTGCAAAATTAAATAAACGTCTCCCACAGCTTTGGTTTCAACTCTAGAACTATTTCCGAGCCTCAGCTGGGTCTCACCCATTCTAAGCTTGCGACTTCTTGTCATCACCTGCAAATCATTGCAAATGTGAGATCCACATCCGGTATCCAATACCCAAGAAGTAGTATTAAGTGAAACATTTATTTCAATATAGAACATACCCTTCGCAGTTCGCAACTGCTCTAGATATTCCTTGCAGTTACGTTTCCAATGACCGGGTTTCTTGCAGTGATGGCAAACATCCTTGGACTTTTCCATGTTTGAAGTCTTTGTCTTGTTCTTCTTCTCGGGTCCGGTTTTCTTGGGTGGGGCAGAAAGTTTCTTACCCTTTGTACTTGGCCCCTTCTTAGCAGAGGAAGAGGAGCCCACCAAGAGAACCGGTTTATCCTTCTTTAAAGTGGCTTCATATGTTACAAGCATATTGACCATCTCTTCAAGGGAGGCCTCTATCTTGTTCATATTGAAATTCACCACAAATCCGTCAAACGAAGAAGGAAGAGAGAGAAGTAATAAATCCACGTTGAGTTCATGCTCCAACACCAAATCAAGCGTTACCAACTTCTGTATGAGCCAAATCACTCGTACCCCATGATCACGGACCGAAGTCCCTTCACGCATGCGACACGTCATTAGCTATTTTACAGTAGTGAACCTTTCAGCTCTCGATTGAGCCCCAAAAAGTTCCTTGAGTTGTACGTGAATGTCAGCAGCATTCACGGTATCCTCAAATCGCCTCTGGAGTTCATCAGACATCGAAGCTTGCATATAGCATTTGGCCTTGATATCATGGTCCCACCATTTATCAAGTTTGGCCAACTCTTCCGGACTTATATCAGCTGGTGCTTCCTTCGGAGGAGATTTTTCTAACACGTAGAGCATCTTCTCCGAGGTCAAGACAATCTTCAACTTACGGAACCATTCTGTATAGTTTGCGCCAGTCAGTTTATTTTGTTCGAGAATAGAGAATAGTGGATTGCGCGAATTCATCTTTATGAAATACTGAAAAGAAACAGACAATTATCAGTGATTGTTTAATTAATTTACTAAGACATAAAATAGGCGAAATTTATTTTATGAATCTCACTCCCACTATTTTAACGATTTCACTACCCTCTAGTGAAAACGGGAAACTGTTTTCCTTAGTGGGAACATGGAGTCCAATTGACAAACTATGGTCCCGAATAATATCAGCCAACCATAATTTTCAAAAGGTAGAGCCCAATTGCTTCCAAAGCAACCTCCACGTTTTTACCTCATGTCCAATAAGGGCCCAATAATATGACGCCGTTTATTGTGACATGTCAAGATGACCCATCAATATTAAGTTATGATGGACGGTCGCCATGTGTATCCCCCAATAATATGAGCCGATCCCATGGGAGTTCCACCCAACTTACAACATTTGTCGATCCAATGTACAGCTTTCCGACGAACCCCAATAATATGAGCCGGACCGTATCCGCGGGTAGCATCTCATACATTGATCGTTGATGGAAGGTAGGAACATTTAAACAATATTTAAATTTCCTTTATTTATCTTGATATCAATTTTAAATCATATTTAAAACGAGGGATTTTAATTTTGAAAATTTGTCTCATCATTTATAATTTGTATGCTTGCGGGATTCATACAATTTAGTCTAAAACATGCATACAACGATAATATCATATATTATATAGGATGATCGATTCCATTTCTAATCGACCCGTGGTTGCCAATCACGAGTCTAAGTCCAATCCTAGGTAATATGCAGGTATGCAATGCAATCCTATTACATTGAGCTTCCAATTTACATTTCTTCAGTCTTTATTGTCTGTTGGGCCCACCCCCGTCTTCAAATCTTCATCTCCCACTAAGTCTAATGTATTTACAATAAATAACTATGACAAGTAGGGGATACATTTTAAGGGGTGGGAACGGGCCATAAACCAGGCCCACTTTTATTACATATGACAATTCATTTTGGGCCATAAACCAGGCCCATTAATAAATCCAACAACAATAAAAACAAATGTAAATTCCTAACATACACCTACAAAATTGGTCATGGCAATCGATCATCCTTATCCAATAATATTTAATTCAAAATTAATTTATTGGATAACATGCAATGACAATTTAAATTAAAAGGATAAAATCATATTCCATATATAAAATCTTATTTTACATACAAAATCATATTTTATCTTTTTATCAAATAAAATCATATTTTACATATAAAATCCAATTTTATACATAAAATCATATTTTACTCAATATTTCCATAAGATCATATCTTATCATCAATTGTACCAAAAATAATTAATTTCATAAAATCTGATTTAACGGATAAAATCTATAAATTTTCCAAAAATTCAAATTTATCCAAAAATCAATTTTAAAATTTTCGGACTCGAACAATTCGATCCGACGCCTCATGGACCAATCAAAAACAATTTTCGATCGGACCAAAAATAGAATTTTAACATATTAAAATTTTAATTTAAAAATAAAAATTAATTTTCCCGGGCTGCCCGCGCCCCAAAGGGGCTCAGGCCGGGCTGCCCGTTGCTGCCCTAGGCAGCGACGATCGCTGCCCCCCCCCCCCCCCCGGGCAGCGATCCAATCGCTGCCCGTGTTTTGCCCGGAAAAAAAAAAATTTATTTAAAAAAAATTTATTTTGTTTCAAAAACCGAGGCTTAAAATTTTTTGTACAATCGATTAATTTAATCGCTTGATCTGAGCAACCTGGCTTTGATACCACTGTTGGAAAACGGTGATCAGATCAATTGGAATTGATACCCGGTGCAGCGGAAGTTTAAAAATTTTATATGGAACGATTCCATAATGGGTATCAAAACTTTACGATTAAATTGTGTGTGTAAAAATTAAATAACAATTATAAATTTTTACCTCCAATCTCGAAACGAGATTATGGACACCAACAGATTACTCTGCTCTTGTTGTATATCCCAGGAACTGATGGACGAACAATTCTTCAATCAGGTCCACGAACGGAAATTTAATCCCTCTGATAGATTGCACTAGAAAATCTATCAGAAGTTTCTACGAAAAGAATTAACGAATTTGATCCGTTAAACCAGACTGCAAATTCAAAATTCACAGGCTGGACTTTTCGAGCAGAGAGGGAGAGGGGAGCGGCCACTTAGAGAGAAAAACAGCTAGGGTTTTTGAAAATTGTGACCTCTGTTGTGTAATTTTTGTACTGCAATAACTTATTTATAATGTGGGCTGCTAACAGCTTAGGGCCCATTAGTCATAAGTTTAAGCCTAACAAGCAAAGCCCGAATGTTCAGAAATTAATATAAAATTCATCGTGACTCAGATTGATAAACCAATTTTACCAATGTGCACAGAAACCATTTCTGCATCTTTTAAAGTCAAGATAAATTTTCTGAATCCGAATTCAGTGATTTCCAAAAATGCCCATCCCTATGTCATTTTAGGAAATCTTACTCCCTCTACTCTTAAATAAGAAGTCCCACTTCTTTGTTCATTAAATTTAACTCTTTAAATTTAACTATCTCAACGGGGATTAAAAAATCCATTACTTGTGTGACCCTCAATGGTTCAGGGATACAGCTAGCCGTGGGCTCACAACTCCTTGTGACTCGGAACAACAATTTCCGACTTGCCCATCGAATCATGGTAAGAGCGCCTAGCAACATCGCCCCATGATTCCCTAGGTATCACTGATAGTGCCTACAAGAACCAATAGATTTTGGTTAGCGTACAGTACGGTCCCTTCATCCATATATCCCGATCGAATCAACAACCATTGGTAAATCGAGAGTCGTTCGAGATTCGATAACTATGCAATGCATCTTGAAGATCAAATAGTGACATCGCATGTGCTACTAAGAAACCATTTCTTAAAACACATCATGTACTCTGGCCAGAGATTCGTCACACTAATATCTCCTCAGATTGCATAGGATATCCACACTCGCAAGTATGTGGTGAATCCTTGACAACAAAGCATCGACTCCTATATGTGTCGTAACTGTACCCAATCCCGACACCTGATGACCCCAATAGAGTCGGTAAACGAGTCAAAGCACAGTACTAGCATATAGAGTCTCAATGATGTTTCAAGTAGTAAGGACTAATGGTGTACAACCAAAACCGCGGACTTTATCCACTCGATAAGTGATAACCACTTGGAAAGTCCGGATAGGGTAGTTCGATCATTCATCGTATGAATATCCATTTGCATGCTTTGAACATCTCTATGTTCCATACCAATGAAACGTGGTACTCGGCATCGCAAATGCTAGTCTCAATCTCGAGCGATCCTTATCCTTATTAACGGACGGCTCAATCGACTAGGAACTGTTTAGAATATACAGTGACTATAAGATGTGTTTCATGATAGTCATCCCCATGTACTACCACATCTTACATACACTATAGTATATTCAAGGTCTTTATCAAAACAACAATAGTATATCACAATATAACAATATGAAGAAAGATAAAGTGATTGACATTAATAAAAGTGTAAATTATATTAAACAAAAGATTGTTTATACAAAGAGTCATCAAAGCCCTTAGCCACAAGTTGGCTCACCGGGCACCCACTCTTTCACTTCCTGTAGGCTATGCCAAAAGTGCAAAGTAAATCTAGGATCTCGATCAGATACAATCGACTTTGGCATACCGTGCAATCTTACCACTTCTCGAATATAGAGATCTGTCATTTGATCATGATAATAAGTCATTCGATAAGGAATAAAGCACGCAGATTTCGTCAATCTGTCTATGATCACCCAAATAGCGTCGCAACCTCGAGATGATCGTGGAAACTTCGTTACAAAGTCCATAGAAATGTGTTCTCATTTCCATTCAGGAATAGATAGACTCTGTAATAAGCCACCTGGTTTCTTTCTCTCAGCCTTCACCTGTTGGCAGTTCAAGAATTTTGATACAAATTCTGTCACATCAGACTTCATTTGTTTCCACCAGTACTGATTCTTCAAATCGTTGTACATTTTTCTACCTTCAGGATGAATACTGAATCGACTACAATGTGCTTCCTTCAGAATATTCTGTCTCAAATCTGAAATATCGGGAACAACGACTTGGTGATTCACATACAGAATATCATCATTACTAACCTTGTACTCAGACTGATGTCCAGATCTGATCATTTCAATCGACTTCTGTACACTCAAATCAGATTTCTGTGCTTCTTTGATTTGAATCAAAAACTCAGGCTCAACACTGATAGCACAAATTCTCATCGGTCTTCTATCTGTCTCAAATATATATCAAGAAATACAGCAATCTTCAGTCAAATTAGATACACCTATAGTAGATAAGGATAAGGCACATACCTTCCTACTTGGGGAATCAGCTGCTGCATTTGACTTCCCTGGATAATATTTGATTTCACAATCGAAATCTTTCAATAAATCGAGCCATATTCGTTGTCTCATGTTCAGTTCAGATTGTGAAAACAGATACTTCAGACTTTTGTGATCAGAAAAGATTTCGAATTTCTCACCATACAAATAATGTCGCCAGATCTTCAATGCGAAAACAATAGCTGTCAATTCAAGATCATGAATTGGATATCTGACTTCATGGGGTTTCAGTTGTCGAGAAGCATAAGTGACAACATGTCCTTTCTGCATCAAAATACATCCCAAACCTCGGTGAGAAGCATCACAATAAACAACAAAATCACCAGTACTTGAAGGGATTGTCAAGACTGGTGTTGTAGTCAACCTCTTCTTCAGCTCAAGAAAACTGATTTCACATGCTTCAGGCCATACAAACGGTGCATTCTTTTGTGTAAGCTGTGTAATAGGTTTTGCAATAGACGAGAAATCTTGAATAAATCGACGATAATATCCTGCCAAACCCATAAAACTTCGAATTTCCGGCACAGATGTCGGTCTCTGCCAACTAATCACAGCGCCAACTTTGCTTGGATCAACTGAGATAACCATCTCCTGATATAATATGACCCAGAAATACCACCTGTTTCAACCAAAACTCGCATTTGGATAGCTTAGCATACAATTTTTCTTCTCTCAATGTCTTCAAAACTGTTCTAAAGTGGTCAGCATGATCACATAAATTCTTTGAGTAAATCAAAATATCATCGATAAATATGATCACGAAATCATCTAGATACTTTTGAAATACCCTATTCATCAGTCCCATAAATACTGCTGGTGCATTCGTTAAACCAAAAGGCATGACTATAAATTCATAATGGTCATACCTGGTTCTTAATGCAGTCTTAGGGATATCTTCATCTCTTACCCTCAGTTGATGATAGTCGGATCGCAAATCAATCTTTGAATATACTGACGAACCCTGCAATTGATCAAATAAATCATCGATATGAGGTAAAGGATAGCGATTCTTTACCGTTGCTTTGTTCAATTGCCGGTAGTCAATACATAATCTCATCGATCCGTCTTTCTTTCTAACAAACAATACCGGAGCTCCCCAGGGCGAAACACTCGGTCTGATATATCCCTTGGCCAACAATTCTTCAAGTTGGTCCTTCAACTCTTTCAACTCTATCGGTGCCATATGATAAGGTGCTTTCGATATCGGCTGTGTACCTGGCATCAACTCAATGCTAAAATCTACCTCTCGATATGGTGGCAATCCCGGAATCTCGTCAGGGAAAAAATCATTGAATTCACAAACCACTGACAAGTCAGCCAATTTTGGACTAGTCTTCAGTATATCAACTGCATAAATAAGGAATCCTTCTACCCATTTCTGTAATAAATCAGTCATAGAAAGAACAGATATCAAAGGAATTCTGGCTCGTGATCCCTTACCATAGAATTTTCACTCGTCAGCCATCTCCGGTCTGAACCTCACAATCTTTTGAAAACAATCAACTGTAGCTCTGTACTTGGTTAACATATCAATACCGATTATACAATCAAAATCAGACAAACCGAGTACAACACAATCAACCTCAATCTCATGACCCTCAGACTGTAATATACAATTTTGTACAGACTTCACTGATATGATCCCTCTTCCCAACGGAGATGAAATAGATACTACAGTCGCTAAAGGTTCAACAGGAAACTTGTGTAATGCAACAAATTTCTCAGAAATAAATGTGTGTGATGCACCAGTATCAAATAATACATAGGCAGGATAACCATAAAAAAACAGTTACCTGCAATCACATCATCTGGTGCGGCTTGTGCTTGCTCTTCAGTCAGTGCAAACACTCGAGCTTGTTGCCTCTGTTGCTGGCTCCTAGCTTGATTTCCTCCAGTACGGCTCTGTACTAATGGCTGAGGTTGGAATGAATGCACTGAGGATGCTTGCCTCTATGGATATGTCACTGTTCGAGATCCACTTGCACCCTGTGCACCTCCAGAACCTTGCTGTGGGCATACTCTCGCAAAATGACCTGGTTGTTGGCAAATGTGACAAATGTCAAACACTCATTTGCATTGCTCATTGACATGACGTCCCCCACACTTGGAACAGTAAACATCAGAAGTACCGGATTTCTGTCCACCTCTGAACTGTCTAGATCCACTGGAACTAGAAGAACTACCACCTGGACGCTTAAACTATTTGCTTTTGCCTTTAAAGAAACTTTTCTTACCACTACTACTACTTCCAGCATCAAATCGAGGTGGTGGTTGAATCTATGGCTGCTCTTGCGGTTGTCTCATCGACTGTGGCACAAACTGTATTCCTCGTTGCCTCAGTATCCCTGCTTCAGCTCCCTTTGCACGATTCAGAGCATCGGCAAAGTTATTCGGTCTTCCCGAATTTACAAGGGTGAACACATCAGGATTCAAGCCATTTATAAACTAATCAGCTTGAGCTTCATCACTTTCAGCAACATGTGGAGCAAACATCATTAGGCTGGTAAACTTTGCAACATATTCTTCAATATTCATTTGACCCTATTGCAAACTTTCAAACTCCGCTCCCTTGTCCCTCCAATAAGAAACAGGAAAGAATCGTTGATAGAAAGCAGTTTTAAATACAGCCCATGTAATAACTGTACCTCGATGCTCAAATGCTCTTTTCGTTGCTATCCACCAACTTTTTGCAAGGCCATGTATTTGATGAATTATCAGTCTCACACGACGATCATCTGTATAGTCGAGGGATTCGAATAACTGCTCGATATCATCTAACCAGTTTTCACAGTCAACAGAATTTTCAGTTCCTTGCAACGTTGGTGGTTTGAATGACTGGAATCATTTCAGAAGTTTCTCCATCGGATTAGCATCGCCAAACACATCAGCAG
Organism: Henckelia pumila; assembly: GCF_033568475.1. Classification (NCBI taxonomy): domain Eukaryota; kingdom Viridiplantae; phylum Streptophyta; class Magnoliopsida; order Lamiales; family Gesneriaceae; genus Henckelia; species Henckelia pumila. The sequence continues at coordinate 89,743,984 of NC_133121.1, forward strand.
AAGTACTACTCTATCCATGTTCAGGTGCTGTCACTGGTATATGTGCAGTATTAGTCTGTTCTGGCTGATTCATTGCCAAAGTGTGTCTAGTAGTCGGTGCTGGTCGGGGAGGCATATATGATAATCAAACAGATTAGTGTACAATTCATCATCACATCATAACACAACTCTGTTTCAGTCCCTCCTCTGATAAGCACACAATGCCTTTTTCAAAAGATCGAGTTCTGATTCAGTCGCAATCAAGACATGTTTCCAATCACATCAGATAAATAGATAGCATGCAATTCTTAAAGCTGTAAATCAATTCAGATAATAAACATGATTCAAGATTAAATAAATCAGAATAGAAGACTCGATCTACCCCGCTCATCTATTCTCAGTCCGAGAAACTTAACGCTCTGATACCACCTGTTGTGGGGACCTCGGGTTGCTAATCTCATCTTAAGGCAATTAATGATTAATAAACAATTAATCAAGTAGTTAAAAGAATACTCAAGCCAAATAAAAAAAATTTAAAAATCTTTCACCTCGCTCGATCGGTAGGATCTTACCGATCGAGCGAGCAAGGAATCTCATCCCTCGGGTCTGAGCAAATCATGTCCTCGCTCGATCGGTCAAATCTTACCGATCGAGCGAGCAAGAAAAATGAAGTTTCTGTTCAAGAAAAACAGGCCTCGCTCGATCGGTGAAATCCTACCGATCGAGCGGCCACTCTGCCCAGAAAATCTGCAGAAAAGTTTTGTGTTGTCAAAACTTGAATATTTAAGCCAAATCACCTTAAATCAATACAAAACATGATTGAATATATTAAGGAACATGAATATAATGATAGTACTAAACATCAAGCATAAATCCATGCCTTTATTACATCAAACTAATAGTATCAAAGGCAATAAACCATAGACTACACAAAGTGTACTTCAAGACATAATTCTTTCACAAGTTTGATGCTAGTTCAACTATAATACATCCTCTAAAACCCGAGTCCTCACTTGCTAGATCTCGTTCTCAAGCTATCAATGACGTCGTTGACTAGCTCCTGCCCCCTCTGTTGCCATGCACACATACAAAACAAAGCAACAGCCGGATAAAATCCAATGAGAAATCATTCCCAGTATAATCGACATATATAAAGCGTTAAATAAATCATATCGACCCTATTCATAATTGACTCAACAATAGAGTAAATAATGCATATATCGACTTAGAATTGATTCATATAACGGCGTTGCCATCAAGATTCGTAAACGATCTTAACATGGATATCCATCTATCGAAATCATTCCGGATTCAAAAATAAGGTCACCCTCCGACCTCGGCATAGAACCAATTCAATATCATCTCGTAGCATAATCATATTGACTCAAATCAAAGATCCACTACCTGGGATGGATCGACAACATCAAAATCAAATCAAAACATAAACAAGTATGTGATTTTGGCGGGACAACTCAAGAATAATCGATCTTGAGTTTCAAACTCTCTAACTCGTGATGTCGTCATTATACCTTCGTATTTCTCAGTTCGGAATATTTCAAATCTGAAACACAATATCAAAAGACACATATCAAACTTCGTTCAAGTCTATCATTTCAGAATCAATCCAAAATCATCAAGAATCGTCAATCAAAACCACTTCAAACCTTCGTCACTTCTTCCTTCAACTTGAAGTTGAGGTTCTTAGGTCAATAGTCCCCGAATAAACTCTGAAACTGAAAATAACATTGCTACAACATCAATAACATATCAATTAACATCTCAGCTCAATCATCGGCTATCAAAACGGTCGTAAAACACAAATCGACGGCGTAGCGATTGAAAATCGGAAACCGATGAAATATCGAAACCATTTCCGACTTCGAATACAATTCATACGTATATCATATCAGTCATAACAACTCAAAGAGCAAGATAACAGCAGCTCTAACCATCAGACACCAGCTGAAAATTAGGATTAAGTACAAGCAACATGAATTCTTCAACCCGGTTTCGATATCGGAATAAATAAACGTCGAAGAACATATACAAATCATCAATATCTGTTATATACCAAATTTTGAGCTTCAAACCATGCGGAAAGATATAAAAACTTACACTGGATCGAAGCCCTCGTCGCAAGGATTCCAGAACACTTTTCGGAATCGAAATCGGATGATCGAATCAAAAGTTACGACGATTTGAAAATCAAAGTTTCAAAGAAAACAAAGAAGATCTCGACTCTGTTTCTCAATTTCCTGAATGAATTAAAGAGAATACACGTGCACATGCTGATGAAGCAATATAATCTGATAACTTTCAAACAAAATTGCACTTTAGTCCCTAGAAACTTCATAAATTTCAATTCAGTCCTCGGCACTTATTTTAATTCAATTTCAATCCTAAATAATTTAAGAATATTAGAATTTAAATCAAAACTCTAAATATTCCCAAATTAAATATACTCGGATTAAAATTAAATATTCTCGGATTAAATTAAATAATCCTGTATTAAATTAAATAATTTCAAGCCTTACACCCTAGTTGCGGGATAGTCGTCATCAGTGGGCTGACGACGGACGCAAGTATAGCTATGGTTTCCTTAAATTATTTAGGAGTATGCAATAGCTTAGTTAAGGCTTTTAGAGCTTATTGAATGATGCATGGGTATTTACATTGTAGAGTTGATGATAGGCTTGGAACCTAGAGTGGGACTGCTAGGAACTTCCTGTAGTAGAGGTACGTAAGTACTGACTGAGATTGCCAGCGGATATGCATGCTTATATGTTGAATTTATGTGTTTGCATGATTGTTATTGTTATGTGACATGTGCATATCATCTTGTACATGTACATCTTTTGAGATGAGCCAGTTAGGGTTGCTCAGCCCTGTTGGGACATTTTGATACCGAGTACCCTTAGGTACTGGTATCTAGAGGACTCCGTGGTCCGCGTTCGAGATTCGGGAGTGAGTGGTCGCGCACAGTGGTTAGCTACCCCGATGTGACGAGCTCATATCCCAGGAGCCAGTCTGAACAGTTTGTATACAGTTATCCCAGATATGGATACACTGTCATTTGCATGCATCATATTTTTATATTTATCTGTATTTGCGTATTGAGCTTAGAGCTCACATTCAGTCTTTTCTGTGTATCTGGACACCCCATTCGATGGAGCAGGTGTAGGTGCATGATTGAGCAACAGGAGCTTGGAGAGGCCAGTGACCCTTGAAGATAGCAAGATTAGCTGTAGGTTTTATTTAAGTTTATTCGATTGAGTTGTATAATTGAATTTGTTTAATCGGTTGTATTCCGCCGGTCTGCTTGTATTTAAGTCTTCCGCAACAATTTATTTAATGCATGCTTAATTATGCTCTAAACTCTGATTAAGTAGTGGATCCGGGTCGGGACGTTACATTTATGATGAGATGTTTAAGATGCAGCATTATGTAATGTTTTAAGATCATGCATGTATAAGTATATTCATGATATTTTATAAGATATGTGTTTGTATGTGGTTTCATGTTGTTATATAAGGATAGAACGTGTTGAGCCTCTAGGCTCACTAGATTTAAATGGTGCAGGTGAGCAAGAGTCTAATGAGGATGTTGTCCCAACTGGCGACGAGCGTGTATGAGCATTCTTGGTAGCAGCTAGTACACGTGACCATAACTTATTTTATGATATTGATGTTTTGTGATTTAAACAGTTCAGTTTTCGCACATGAATAATATTTTATGGTTTTGCATGAGTAAGAGATATTTTAAGTATGTATGGATTTTAGATTCACGTATTTATTTTCAAGTTTTCATGGATTTGTTGAAGAAATATTATGTAAGTATGTAATTGTGGGATTTTTATGCATGAGATTTTATCATGATTAGTAATTAATTCTATTGCATGTAATATACTTATATATTTATATAGTGTATATTAAGTTATGTAAAATTATTTTAAGTATGGTATATATATATATATATATATATATATATATATATATAGTTTTGATATTGTGAGCACCTATCATGTGCACTTATGTGTGCATCTGCTGATGTGGCATTCACCTATTGGATGTAGAGGATGTCACGTTAGCGGGGCACACGTAAGTGCACATCATGGGTGCTCACAATATCAAATATTTATATATATATATATATGGGCAGATATATAGTATAAAAAAATTCAGTAGTAGTTTGGGCCGTTTCATGAGGCCTCTATCAGTTACCGTGGCCGAACTGTTAGCTATTGAGGGTGGGCATAGGATTGCTCTAGACCGTGGTATTCAGGTGACGATAGTGGCTAGGAAAGGAATAGACCATCGTCAGAAAATCTTTAAAAATGGAGCCCTTGTGCTGTACCTGCATGAGAACATCACGAAAGGACAGTGGTGGATTACCGTCTTCCTTTGATCGCTTTTCTGATTCTCTTCTAGCAGTGCAAGCAGTTACTTGCCTGTAAGAGGATCGTAGCTATGTTGGTTCCATTGTGAATGGTGTTCGAAACTTATTGGAGCAACAAGGACAAATCAATTTTATTCATGTTCGGATATCGACCAATACGATCGCTCACTCATTAACTGCTTTTGTTATTTCTTCCTCTTCCCAATTTGTGTGGGAATCGAGAAATTTTCCAGTATGGTTGAATAATCTTGTAATGAAGGAAAATTCTATTTCTCAATAAAGTTACAAGAGTTTTCACCGTAAAAAAATAATAAAATAAAAAAATTAAAATACATTTGAATTTCTTCTATCCAGCACAACCTGAGTGATCATATAACTTATAATTTGAAAATTTGTTTCTTTGGTCTGATATGTTTTCTTATTCGCGATTTTATCTTTTTATGTTGTAAAATTTCAATTTTAGTCCACTAATTTGTAACACCCAAAATTTAGGTGATCGACCTGACCGAATGCATGACATTTAATTGATTTTTAAAGATTTAAAAGTTTGAATTTTATATGTGCTAGACTTTAATGATTTTTATTTCGAATGTTTAACTGTCACTTCTGAGGTTTTTAATTTTAGGTAATGATTTTTGGATGCATTCTGGAGAAGAGATACCCGAGCACGGTAAGAAGTTTAAAAATATATTTTAACTAGTTATTAGGCACTTGGGTTACCTATATATATATATGTATATTTTAGGGAGTGGACTCGGCCTTTGGGTTATTAGAATATAGATTAATTTTAATATATCGTTGGACCAAGCTTGTGAGTCAATAAGAGAGAGAGAGAGAGAGAGAGAGAGAGAGAGAGAGAGAGAGAGAGAGAGAGAAGCGTGAAAAAAAAGAGAGAAAGGGATGCAGGAACAGAAAAGAACGAGAGAGGGAGAGACATAAGATAGGAGAGGCGGCTATGGCAGAGTTTTCTTTCTACTTGCTTTTGATTAGTTTCGATCATGTTTCAGGTACGCTCCGATCGCAGAATCATCTCCGAATCATCTCTATTCCGGTATAAGGCAAGTAAAAATCCTTTTTTTATGTATCGTTGAATTCATATAATTTTTTTTGGAAATAATTGAATGAAAATGGTTGAAATAGAGTTGGAAAATGCAAAAAACAGAAAAGGTCGCACTCGAGCATGCAAATTTGGCACGCTTGAGCATGCCTGGCCCAAGTGAAAGGGGTTTTTTTTATTATTAATTTTAAAAAATAAATAAATTTCAAAAATACCTACTGCAATCCAAATGCAGCGTCACCTTTGACTTTGGGACCTGCAAAAATGCAAGTTTCCAAGTCACTTTCTTTTTTTTTTTATTTTTAATTAATTATATAATTAATAAATATTTTTATAAAATCATTATTTAGATAATCTTTATATTTTATATAAATTTTGTAAAAGTTTGATTTATGTTCGGATCGAGTTCGGTTTGAAAAAAATTTTAATAGTATTTTACGACAATCCGATTCGAATATAATCCGTTTAATTTTTTTAACCATTAAATTTTTTATTTTCGTTTCCTTAATAATTTTTTTAGTTGCACATCAAATCCGAAATTTAAAATTAAAATTTAGAATTTTTTAGAAACAAAATTATATATTAATAATAAATAAATAATGATTTAATAAAAAAATTATGAATTATATAATTAATTAAAAAAAAGACCCGAATATATATATCCGAATTAAATCCTTTAGGTTTGTTAATATAACTGAAAGACCTCCATAAATCCAAACAAATTAAAATAAATCAACAAATGTGCTAACCAACTTTATATGTAACACCCAGTATTTTTAGTACGTAAATTCGCATGCATAATTAGGGATTTTATTTATTTAAAATTTTAGATTTTGGGTTAAATAATTATGTGAAACTATTTGTGCATGTTTTAAGTTATTTTGAAGCATTTAACCCATAATTAGAGATTTTTTTCATGATTTATGGAAATTTAGTTATTTTATCGCGTAGACGGGACCGTGGACGGACGAGATGACAACTTTCTACCCAAATTATTTTATGAGTCTTTTTAGAGCCCAAAAATATTATTTTGAGTTTTATTTCCTCAAAATTTTCAGTATTTGATTTTATATAATTTTAGGAGTCCCTTTTTATCCAAATTTAGCCAAAATATTTACTTTTAATTACCTTTAAAATTCCCTAAAATTTATATTTCGGGATTTTAAATTTGTTATCAGATTCTTACTTATTATTTAGAGTTTTTAAGTTATATATATTTTATATTTAAAACCCTTATTAATATTTTAATTATCCAAAACCTTATTTTATTGAAATTACACCCTAAATCTACCCAAACACTCGCCTTCAAGCTTTCAGCCGCCACCCCCTCCCTTTTTCTTCACCTCCTTCATCGTGCCAGCCCAGAAAACCCCATAGGAGATCGATTTTAAGCTTCCAAGGTGGTTGATCATCGTCCCGTCGTCCCGAAATCGTCATCTACGCCTACTTCTCTTCAACCTTCGGTGCTAGGCATGTTTCTTTTTGTTTTTCTTTATGCCATATCAGTGTTTATGCGTGTGTGTGTAAGCATCAGTTTTATTCAAGAATTTTCAGAGAAATCGAGATTGGTTTGGATGTATGCGCCTTGTTCATGTATTTGTTGAATCATGCTCACGTTTTATTTGCCATGGGTGCGTCCAGCTGCTGGCCAAGGGTTCCTAGGCTGTGTGAGGATGGTCTAGACTCGAGTGGCTCGAGTGGTTCGAGCCAAACGAGCCCAGGTAAGGGTTGGTGCAAGATCGGGTCCCTTTTGTACGCAGTTTAGGGTTCAGAGGAAGGGGTGATCGGCTAGGTGGCTAGGGCTGCATGGGGCTGGGGTTGTGGTCAGGTTATGACCGCCCAGACGTGGGCTACGTCTGGGCGGTGGAGCTCCGGCCAGGGGCGGCCGGAGCAGGCCGGCAGCAGCCAAGGAGTGGCTGCTGCTCGCGGCCGAGGGCTGCGCAAGAGAGGGGGTATCGGGTTTTAGGGTTAGAGTGGATCCGGGTCGGGTTGTTGGGTCCGGGTCGGGTCTTGAAAGTCATGGGTTATGTTAGTTGGGTTCGGGTCCGGGTTAAGTGAGTCGGGCTCGGGTATTTTTATTTTTAAGTTTTAAGTTTAATTAAGTGTTAAATGGGCCTAACTAAATCCCAAAAATTTAATTGGGTTCCATTTAATTATTTGGGTTGAATTTAATTTTTATTGGGCTTAATTAAATTAAATTAAGTTAGCCCAATAATTTTATGGGCTTGGGAGTCCATGGAAATTATTGGACAAGTCATTGGGTTTTTGGGCCCATTGGGCCAGATTAAGTTGTTATTGGGCCAAGTATGTGCTAATGGGCTTTAATAGATTTATTGGGCTTAGAAATGTGTTAATGGGCTTAAGTATGTTAATGGGCCAGTCTCAGTGTTAATGGGCCAGAATTTAAGAAAATGGGCTTGAGTGTTAGGGCCAGCAGTTCAGTACAAACCATGAGAATTGCATGTGTCCTAATTATATATTTAATTATTTTATGCATGAAAGTTATTTTAGTATTTATATGTTAGTATAAAAAATTAAATTAAATATATATGAAGGACACACATTTTATTTAAATACACGCATTCATGAAATAATTTTATGGCATGATTTCATGTTTAAGGTTGAGCAAGAAAATAATTTTATGTTGGAAGTTGAAGTAGTGTGACAATTTAAGGGGGGCAAGTCTCCACATGTTAAGGGCAGTTTACTGTCAATTTAAGGGTAGTTTACTACCAGCAAGAGGTGATTCGTCACCGCCGCGTACGTTGGTTTTAAGAGACTGATCAGTCGAACCATTTAAGTTTAAGGTTACACTATGGATATGACCATGCGATGTTAGAAAAATGTTATGCTCAACAATGTGTAAGTATGTATTATATGATTATATTTAAGATCAAGTTTAAGCAAGATTTTAAGTTATGATTCATGATTTGTTTTAAGCATGCCCATTCATGTATATGTTATGTATTAGTATTTCAGTGATTTAAATTATTTTAAATCCTTGTTATGTTAGCATGTTGGGCCTCTAGGCTCACTACACTTATATGGTGCAGGTGAGTACGTAGAGGAAGATGTAGTACCTACCGGCGGCGAGGACGTATGAGCAGACAGGCAGTGATCCCCCGCGGCCGTCGTCTGAGTCATTATGAATATTTTTAAGAATTTTAAACTCTGTTATTTATTGATTTCTTTTAAGTCTTTTCAGTGGCGAATTTTAATACTATTTTTATTAAGTAATTTTATTGCATGCAAACTTTTAAGTTAATTGTTTTAACAGTATTTTATTTAAGTTTGACTCAGATATTTAAGTATGAAATGTTGCATTTTATTTAAGTTATTTTTAAATCTGTTTATTGTTGTGCATATATGTATGGGCATGTATGTACATTTATTTTTCTTAGTATTTAAAAAAAAAAATTTCCTCATATGTTATTTTAGAAAATTTGGTCGTTTCAATTGGTATCAGAGCCGCATTCTTGGAGGGGTCATCACTGCTATGCGAGCTCAGAAATCCATGCTACCGGTCTGTAAGTTTTAATTGCTTTTAGTATGATTTAGTAGTAGCATGTTTAAGACTTAAGCATTTATGTTAGCAGAAAATTTTTAAGTACTTAGTTATGCATGGCGATTTACGTAAAAAAATATGTGGTGGTGCAGAATGCCTCCGAGACCAGTTAACAGGCGTGGGGGATCCCCACCTCCGCAGAACCCTCTTTCAGCATTGGAGCAGGCCAATGCAAACATGATGGCTGGATCCGTTCTTTGGAGAGCATCTTTGATTATATGGGGTTGACTGATGCGGACAAGGTGAGATGCGCAGTGTATATGCTGAAGGGTGATGCAGACTTATGGTGGGAGAGTGCATCACGAGGAGTAAATCTGACTACTATACTATGGGCAGACTTCCGGAGAATGTTTTACTCTAAGTATTTCACTGAGGACGTACGCAGCCGCATGATTCGAGAGTTCATGAGTCTCCGACAGGGGGACAAGACCGTTGTGGAGTACATCCGACAGTTCGAGAGGGGCTGTCACCTTGTGCCGTTGATTGCTGGGAGTGCACCTGAGAAGATGAGACAGTTTATTGAGGAGCTCAGGGCAGAAATCAAGCATGACCTTCGCATGTCAGATGTCCATACTTATGAGGCTGCAGTCAGTAGAGCCTTGCGTTCTGAGGAGGGTAGGAGAGAGATCCAAAGGGAACAGCAGAGTAAGAGGCAGTTTCAGTCTGGGTTTCAAGGACCATCTTCGCAGCCTCCTGCGAAGAAGCAGTTTACTGGGCCGTCTAAGGGCCCGAACCAGCAGCAGAGACAGCAGCCTAGGGGTGGGGCCCCTAATACTAGAGGACATCCTACTTGCCCGAAGTGCTAGAAGATGCATCCGGGACCATGTATTCTAAGAGCAGGCGTCTGTTTTCATTGTAAAGAGCCAAGGCACCAGATGGCCAATTGCCCGAGGAAGAAGAACACTACATGGAGAGTGTTCGTGATGCATGCTGAGGAGGAAGACCCAGATACCTCCTTGATCACCGGTATATCTTACCCCTAGCATTTTATGATTTCTTCTTTTGGGTAAGATTTTCGATTTTTGTTTGTGGAATAATTTGTTATTTGGGTTACCTATCTGCATGTTAGAATAAGAAGCATTTTTTACTTGTGATTAGAATTAAGGGTTATTAGTGACTCATCTTTGGGGGAAAGTTTAGTAGTAGTATGAAATTGTTGGGATTCTTCTGCGTGCAGGGAGAATTCTAGTTGGAGGCAACTCCACGTTTGCGTTGCTAGATTCAGGGGCTACGCATTCGTTTATCTCCCTGGAGTTTATCAGATGGATAGGCATCACCCCTGAGATTGCCGACAATGGTTATGATGTCACTATGCCGTCAGGACAGATTATTACTACCTCTAGTGTCATCCGAGAGCTGGAGTTGGAGCTACAGGGGCACTCCATTCGCGCAGATGTAGTGGTTTTGCCGTTGAGCGGATTTGATTTGATATTGGGTATGGACTGGTTGATAGTCAATGGAGCTTCGATTGATTTTCGTCGGAGGACAGTGTTAGTGAAACCGTCGAAAGGCGACCCGTTTACTTTCCATGCATCTCAGAGCAGTGATATTCCTCAGGTGATATCTTATATTCAGGCGAGGAAGCTGTTGAGACGGGGTTGCCAAGGTTTTCTAGCGAGTATTGTCACGGCCTCAGAACCATCAAGCAGATCATTATCAGAGATAGAGGTGGTTCGTGATTTTTCGGACGTCTTTCCGGATGTTGTTGCAGGAATTCCACCAGTGAGAGATGTGGAGTTTAGTATCGACTTAGTGCCAGACACCGTGCCTATCTCAAATGCACCGTACCGACTTGCTCCTACCGAGATGAAAGAGTTGAAGGAGCAGATTCAGGAGTTATTAGAGAAAGGCTTTGTTCGTCCTAGCTTTTCTCCATGGGGAGCTCCAGTGTTATTTGTGAAGAAGAAGGATGGTAGTATGAGACTGTGCATCGATTATCGAGAGCTCAATAGGGTCACAGTGAATAATAAGTACCCACTGCCGAAGATAGAGGACTTATTTGATCAGTTGCAGGGAGCTTCGGTGTTCTCCAAGATCGACCTGCGATCTGGTTATCATCAGCTGCGAGTTAGAAAAGCAGATGTGTCCAAGACTGCTTTCCGGACACGTTATGGGCATTACGAGTTCTTAGTGATGCCATTTGGGCTGACCAATGCTCCAGCGGTTTTCATGGATCTCATGAACCGGGTATTTCATCCGTATCTTGATCAGTTCATCATAGTCTTCATTGATTATATCTTGATCTACTCTAGGAGCATTGAGGAGCATAGGCAGCATCTACAGACAGCCTTGCAGACTTTGAGGGAGCAGCGTTTGTATGCCAAGTTTAGCAAGTGCGAGTTTTGGCTTGAGCAGGTGGCATTTCTTGGCCACAATATTTCGAGAGATGGGATTGCAGTGGATCAGTCGAAGGTTGAGGCAGTGCAAAAATGGGGTATTCCGAGAAATTCTTCGGAGATTCGCAGTTTCTTGGGTTTGGCAGGATATTATAGGAAGTTCATCAAGGGTTTTTCCTCTATTGCAGTACCCTTGACTTCCTTAACCAAGAAGAATGCTAAGTTTATTTGGAGTTCGGACTGTCAGAGGAGCTTCGATCAGCTGAAGGAAGCACTCACTACCGCACCGGTTTTGGCGATGACAGTACCACACGAGGAGTTAGTGGTGTACACCGACGCATCTAAGCTAGGTTTAGGTGCAGTACTTATGCAGGGTGGTAAGGTTATTGCTTATGCATCGAGGCTGTTGAAGATTCATGAGCAGAACTACCCGACACATGAATTGGAGTTAGCAGCAGTGGTCTTCGCTTTGAAAATCTGGAGGCACTATCTGTATGGCGAGAAGTGCAAGATTTTCACTGATCATAAGAGCCTCAAGTACTTCTTCACTCAGAAGGAGTTGAACATGAGGCAACGGAGATGGTTGGAGTTGGTGAAGGATTACGACTGTGACATTAGCTACCATCCAGGTAAAGCTAATGTAGTGGCCGATGCTTTGAGTCGGAAGTCGTCAATGGCATCGTGTTTGATAGTGCAGTTACCACTGCAGAGCGAGATTCAGAGGTTTGATTTGGAGTTTTACTCGAGTGGTCATGCACCGAGCTTGTCAGTGTTGACGGTGCAGCCGATTCTACGAGATCGGATCAGAGATGGACAGCCTACTGATGAGGAGTTACAGCATTGGAGGCAGAGAGATGAGGCCAAGGGTGGTCTTCTTTATACAGTTGTGGATGTCATTGTTCAGTAGCGTGGTAGGATGTGGGTACCGAACGTTGATCAGTTGAGAGCTGAGATTTTAGCAGAGGCTCACACATCTCCGTACTCCATTCACCCCGGAAGTACGAAGATGTACCGAGATTTGCAGCTATTGTATTGGTGGCCCGGGATGAAGAGAGACATCGGGAGAGTTGTGTCAGAGTGCTTGACTTGTCAGCAGGTCAAGGCAGAGCATCAGCGTCCAGCAGGACTTCTTAGACCTCTTCCTATTCCGGAATGAAAATGGGAGAACATTATGATGAACTTTGTAGTTGGTTTACCGAGGAGTGCCAGAGGTTGCACAGCTATTTGGGTGATCATGGATAGACTCACCAAGTCAGCTCATTTCTTGCCAGTGAGGACTACTTACTCATTGACAAAGTATGCGGAGCTTTACATCAAGGAGATTGTTAGACTGCATGGCATACTAGTGTCGATTATGTCAGACAGAGATCCGAGATTTACGTCTGCGTTTTGGAAGAGTCTACATACAGCATTGGGGACTCGACTACTGTTTAGCACAGTTTTTCATCCCCAGACAGATGGTCAGTCTGAGAGGGTGATACAGATTCTTGAGGACTTACTGAGAGCCTGTGTCATCGATTTTCAGGGCTCATGGGAGACGAGATTGCCATTAGTGGAGTTTACCTATAACAACAGCTTTCAGGCGTCTATAGGTATGGCTCCTTACGCAGCTTTGTATGGGAGGAGATGCAGATCTCCTATTCATTGGGATGAGGTTGGAGAGAGGATTCTATTCGGTCCTGAGATAGTGTAGCAGACTGCTGATATTGTGACTCAGATTCGGGATCGCATGAGGACTGCTCAGAGTCGTCAGAAGAGTTATGCAGATACTCGACGACGAGATTTGGAGTTCGCTGTAGGTGATCACGTATTCCTGAATGTGTCACCTATGAAGGGAGTAGTGCGATTTGGCCGGAGAGGCAAGCTTAACCCTAGATATATAGGGCCATTTGAGATCTTGGAGAGAGTTGGCACTTTGGCATACCGATTAGCACTATCGCCGGGGCTTGCAGCAGTGCACGACGTCTTCCATGTATTCATGCTGCGGAGATACGTTTCAAATTCGGCACATGTACTAGATCACGAGCCTTTGCGGTTAGCACCGGATCTAGTATTTGAGGAGAGGCCCGTTCGGATCTTAGCCAGAGAGGAGCGGAGATTGAGGACGCGGGTCATACCGATGGTCAAAGTCCAGTGGTTGAATCACTCCGAAGAGGAAGTCACTTGGGAGACCGAGGCAGACATGAGAACTCGTTACCCAGAGCTATTCGGGTAAGTACTTTAATTTCGAGGACGAAATTCAAATTAAGGGGGGAAGAATTGTAATACCCAGTATTTTTAGTACGTAAATTCGCATGCATAATTAGGGATTTTATTTATTTAAAATTTTAGATTTTGGGTTAAATAATTATGTGAAACTATTTGTGCATGTTTTAAGTTATTTTGAAGCATTTAACCCATAATTAGAGATTTTTTTCATGATTTATGGAAATTTAGTTATTTTATCGCGTAGACGGGACCGTGGACGGACGAGATGATAATTTTCTACCCAAATTATTTTATGAGTCTTTTTAGAGCCCAAAAATATTATTTTGAGTTTTATTTCCTCAAAATTTCCAGTATTTGTTTTTATATAATTTCAGGAGTCTCTTTTTATCCAAATTTAGCCAAAATATTGACTTTTAATTACCTTTAAAATTCCCTAAAATTTATATTTCGAGATTTTAAATTTGTTATCAGATTCTTACTTATTATTTAGAGTTTTTAAGTTATATATATTTTATATTTAAAACCCTTATTAATATTTTAATTATCCAAAACCTTATTTTATTGAAATTACACCCTAAATCTACCCAAACACACGCCTTCAAGCTTTCAGCCGCCACCCCCTCCCTTTTTCTTCACCTCTTTCATCGTGCCAGCCCAGAAAACCCCATAGGAGATCGATTTTATGCTTCCAAGGTGGTTGATCATCGTCCCGTCGTCCCGAAATCGTCATCTACGCCTACTTCTCTTCAACCTTCGGTGCTAGGCATGTTTCTTTTCGTTTTTCTTTATGTCATATCAGTGTTTATGCGTGTGTGTGTAAGCATCAGTTTTATTCAAGAATTTTCAGAGAAATCGAGATTGGTTTGGATGTATGCGCCTTGTTCATGTATTTGTTGAATCATGCTCACGTTTTATTTGCCATGGGTGCGTCCAGCTGCTGGCCAAGGGTTCCTAGGCTGTGTGAGGATGGTTTGGACTCGAGTGGCTCGAGTGGTTCGAGCCAAACGAGCCCAGGTAAGGGCTGGTGCAAGATCGGGTCCCTTTTGTACGCAGTTTAGGGTTCAGAGGATGGGGTGATCGGCTAGGTGGATAGGGCTGCATGGGGCTGGGGTTGTGGTCAGGTTATGACCGCCCAGACGTGGGCTACGTCTGGGCGGCAGAGCTCCGGCCAGGGGTGGCCGGAGCATGCCGGCAGCAGCCATGGAGTGGCTGCTGCTCGCGGCCGAGGGCTGCGCAAGAGAGGGGGTATCGGGTTTTAGGGTTAGAGTGGATCCGGGTCGGGTTGTTGGGTCCGGGTCGGGTCTGGAAAGTCATGAGTTATGTTAGTTGGGTCCGGGTCCGGGTTAAGTGAGTCGGGCTCGGGTATTTTTATTTTTAAGTTTTAAGTTTAATTAAGTGTTAAATGGGCCTAACTAAATCCCAAAAATTTAATTGGGTTCCATTTAATTATTTGGGTTGAATTTAATTGTTATTGGGCTTAATTAAATTAAATTAAGTTAGCCCAATAATTTTATGGGTTTGGGAGTCCATGGAAATTATTGGGCCAATCTTTGGGTTTTTGGGCCCATTGGGCCAGATTAAGTTGTTATTGGCCCAAGTGTGTGCTAATGGGATTTAATTGATTTATTGGGCTTAGAAATATGTTAATGGGCTTAAGTATGTTAATGGGCCAGTCTCGGTGTTAATGGGCCAGAATTTAAGAAAATGGGCTTGAGTGTTAGGGCCAGCAGTTCAGTACAAACCATGAGAAATTGCATGTGTCCTAATTATATATTTAATTATTTTATGCATGAAAGTTATTTTAGTATTTATATGTTAGTATAAAAAATTAAATTAAATATATATGAAGGACACACATTTTATTTAAGTACACGCATTCATGAAATAATTTTATGGCATGATTTCATGTTTAAGGTTGAGCAAAAAAATAATTTTATGTTGGAAGTTAAAGTAGTGTGACAATTTAAGGGGGGCAAGTCCCCACATGTTAAGGGCAGTTTACTGTCAATTTAAGGGTAGTTTACTACCAGCAAGAGGTTATTAGTCACCGCCGCGTACGTTGATTTTAAGAGACTGATCAGTTGAACCATTTAAGTTTAAGGTTACATTATGGATATGACAATGCGATGTTAGAAAAATGTTATGCTCAACAATGTGTAAGTATGTATTATATGATTATATTTAAGATCAAGTTTAAACAAGATTTTAAGTTATGATTCATGATTTTTTTTAAGCATGCTCATTCATGTATATGTTATGTATTAGTATTTCAGTGATTTAAATTATTTTAAATCCTTGTTATGTTAGCATGTTGGGCTTCTAGGCTCACTACATTTATATGGTGCAGGTGAGTACGTAGAGGAAGATGCAGTACCTACCGGCGGCGAGGACATATGAGCAGACAGGCAGTGATCCCCCGCGGCCGTCGTCTGAGTCATTATGAATATTTTTAAGAATTTTAAACTTTGTTATTTATTTATTTCTTTTAAGTCTTTTCAGTGGCGAATTTTAATACTATTTTTATTAAGTAATTTTATTGCATGCAAACTTTTAAGTTAATTATTTTGACAGTATTTTATTTAAGTTTGACTCAGATATTTAAGTATGAAATGTTGCATTTTATTTAAGTTATTTTTAAATCTGTTTATTGTTGTGCATATATGTATGGGCATGTATGCACATTTATTTTACTTAGTATTTAAAAAAAAAATTTCCGCATATGTTATTTTAGAAAATTTGGTCGTTTCATTATAATTAAAATATAATATAAAATAATAAAAAATAAAAAATATGTCTTAACCAATAATTCTGTAAATATAAATGATCACAAATAAATTTATTTAATCGGTTTAATTTTTATAATCGTTAATTTTTTTATTTTTTGTTCTTTAATAATTTTTTTGGTTGAATATCAAATCCAAAATTTAAAATTAAAATTTAAATTTTTTGAAAAACAAAATTATATATCAATTATAAATAAATAATGATTTTATAAAAATATTTATTAATTTTATAATTAATTTTACAAAAATTAACGATTAAAATAATTAAACCGATTAAATGAATTTATTTGTGATCAATTATATTTATTGAAATATTGGTTAACACAGATTTTTGATTATTTTTTATTATATTATACTTTTTAATTACAAAGTTGGTTAGCGCAGTTGTTGACTTATTTTAATTTTTTTGGATTTATGGAGGTCTTTCAGCTCTATTAACAAACATAAATGGGTTAATTCGAATATATATTCGGGTCTTCTTTTTTTAAAATTAATTATATAATTGATAAATATTTTTATTAAATCATTATTTATTTATTATTAATATATAATTTTGTTTCTAAAAAATTCTAAATTTTAATTTTAAATTTCGGATTTTATGTCCAACTAAAAAAATTATGAAGGAAACGAAAATAAAAAATTTAATGTTTAAAAAAATTAAACCGATTATATTCGGATTAAATTGACGTAAAATACTATTAAAAAAATTTTCAAACCGAACTAAATCCGAACATAAATCAAACTTTTTCAAAATTTATATAAAATATAAAAATTATATAAATAATGATTTTATCAAAATATTTATTAATTATATAATTAATTAAAAAATTTAAAAAAAAAAGAAAAGAAAGTGACTTGGGGACTTGCATTTTTGCAGGTCCCCAAGTCAAAGGTGCTGGCAGCGTCCGCTCTTTGCAACGGAGGATTGCAGTAGTTTTGCAATCCTCCGTTATTTAGAGTATTTTTGAAATTTATTTATTTTTTAAAATTAATAATAAAAAAACCCAAGCGAAAGGGCCATGCAGAAACTTGCGCGCTCGAGCGTGCCTGGCCGGGCTCCAGCGCTTGGTTTTGTGTTCTGGAGCGCGAGGACCAATGCATCTACACCCGGAATGATGATGGGCTACAACTACTGATAATTGTGCCATGCGTATGTGCATTCTTATATTCTTGTTATTAAATTATCGTACATTGAGGACAATGTACATTTTTAAGTTTGGGGGATGTTTGATTTTAATTGTTCTTGTTTGCTTGAATTTTTGTGGTTGTGTTTTTAGTTTATTATTATTTTTGTGAAAAAAATTGAACTTTTTAAAAAAATAGTCATTATTGTGTTTATTTAAATTTTTTGTGTGAGTTAAAGTCATGTGTTAGTAACCACAACCGGCTTATGATAAGAAAATAAAAAATTATTGTTTGTTGATGTTTTATCTGAGAAGTACATTCGGTGTTAGTTGTGTCTTATCTTGAGTTCTCACAAAAATATGCACGTAATGCCATGACCGTCAATACTCCTGATACTTAGAGATCAATTATGTGAATTTATTGATGTGGATTAGAGGAATTTATTCTTAACTCTTGTGATTTTTGTTTGAACCTGAGGTAGATTTTTATGAGCACAAAAGTGATTTAAGTAATTTTTGAATCAATTGAGCCTTTTTAGCCACTCCATAATCATGGAAATACAAAACAAAATGAGTAGCTAAAAATTGCAAAGAAAAATGTAATGGCAGAGAAAATAAGGTGAGGGGAGGACTTGAATTGAAATTCTAATCCTATAAAACAGAAGACTATAGAGAAGAAGAATGTATGGAGTAAAAGGAAGATGGATGCAAAATCTGGAAGCACAAAAACTTACTTTTGCTACTCGTACTTCCCACTCCGAAGCTTAAATAGATAATTTGATCTAATTCCTTTGCTATAATCCTGATTCTTTGATTAATCTTGATGTATTCTTGGATGCATGATATCCTGCCTATCTTGATTTAACATATGATAATCGAAAAATTCATTTTGATCTGTGCAAATAAAGATTGAACTTGGTTGATTGCGTTTTGAAACTTGAGGGCGGGATGAATGAATTTTTGAAGCTGACTGATTGCATAATTTTATCCGGGTGTTAGGTTGGGTAGATGAGATTGAAAAATCACACACACGAGAACTCTTGAGAATGATGTAGCAAACAAGTGGACTACATGATGAAAAATAAACTCTGAGTTCGAATGCATTAATTGATATCATGACTTGCATTGTTTGTGTGTTAGTTGTTTTGTTGGTGTCGTTATATTTCTCTCTTATTTTTATTATATTTTTTCTCGAGACTAGAAAAATTTTAAGTTTGAGGGGATTTGATAAATGTAATTTTTTCACTTATATTGTATATGATTTAGATTGGCCTTTGTTATGTATCGAGCGATATTATGCATGTTTGTGTTTGTTTGTGTCGTTTGCAGGAATTTAGGTAACAATCAATTTTTGGCATGTAAAAGAAGTTAAATAGATGAAATAAGGAGAAGGAGATAAGATCGAAGCGAAAATAAGTGCGAATATCAAAGTCTGAGTACTGAAAAGAGGTGCAAGAAAGAATCATGAAGCAGCAAGTGTCGAGAAATTATTGGTGACCCTAGATATATACGAATATGATCTCCACCATTCAGAATGTAGCATAAGATGTTATAAATATACTGTCAAAATTTCAGCTCGATTCAACGGTTATAACTCTAGTATGATTTTTGCAAGAATTTTGAACATATATAGAAAAGAGGGAGGCTGAAGGCCGGTGCCCCAGTGCCATATTTATAGCGCTCCAGAGCCCGTCATTCCAAGAACTCGGCACCCCAGCACCTGACGTCTTTTTTCGAAAAAATAAAGTTTCGGCGATCGGCAACCCAGTGCCAAAAAAGTGCCGCTCAAAGTATTCAATATTTTTGGAAACTTTTCTAGTCGGTTTAAAAAGGATGTTTTGGATATTTTTGGGGGACTTTTCGAGGGTTTTCAGGTAAATATGGCTTGGAGAGTTTTGGAGAAGAAAAGAACAAGCAATCTTGGCACGAAGACAGACGAAGCGACTTCTGGGAACGGAGAAGCATCATCTACCTTTGTTTTTATTTTATTCTTTCTCCTAATTTTTTATTGTTGTTCAAAAACATGTTTTGTTTGATTTTTATTTTCATTATGAACTAATTTCTAGAGGGACGACGTAGCTTGAGTTGAGACTATGTTTTTGATATTTTGATTGATATATTAGAATGGATCATTTGGTTTATTTGTGTTTTCATTAATTGCGTTCAATTAACTGATCACTAGTTGATTTGTTATATTTATTTGAAATCTAGCACTCGGGAGAGGACATTTTTAATAGGACCATAGGAAAATATATCGTTGGTGTTTATAGAGTTAGGGAGGCATATAACTCCGTTGAAGCCATTAAAATTTTTTTGTTCTTATTACCAAATTTGATATCTAAACTTTGATAGGAATGTTGAGTTTGATATTAGATATGAATTTCTACTTGTCATTTGGAAAATGGAATAGAAAATATTGATAATTCTTGGTTAGTAAATTAGAAGAATTTATGATATAGATTTCTTTAGGAATTAAACTCGTTGATAGTCAAGTGAAATCGAACCTATATAATTTGTCTCTAATTGAACTTTCGTCTTGCGAATTCATCTTTAATTAATTTTATTCATTACTATTTTTTGTTAATCAAATTCAAACCATCATCGCAATTCTAAATAGGATTAAGATTTATTAGTTACATATATTTAATATAATTTTATTCATTCTTTTTGGGAACGACTTGGACTTAAATTTTATATTTAAACTTGACATCGAACGCTTGCGAGCGAAAATACCACAACACAAACCTTTGACTATCTATATATAGGGACAACCCCTTGTGACACTACTCATTTTTTCGTGTTTTATTGCATCATTTTGCATTTGTTTTGCATTTGTTTTGCATAATTTCATGTTGTTAAGGCCATTCATGTTTATTTATTGCATATTTGTTTCATTCGGATAACTCCTCATTATTTTTGGTTGGTTGAAGGCAAAAGATGTTGAAAAGGAAGAGTTTTGAGCACAGAGAAGTGGCACAAGTAGGAATCACAAAGCATTAATGGTCAAAAAATTATTTTTGATTTTAGATTGATCCAAATCCAATCTCCACCGTTCAGATTGTAGTTTAGGATTTTTTAAAGCTGCTGTCAAAATTTTAGCTCTATCCGTCAATTAGAACTCAATTTATGAATTTTTTAAAAATATTGCGCTCTGGGACAGAACAGGGACGCGCCCGGGCCGTCAATTTTTATCGCCCGGACGCACCTGTGGTCAAAATTCACCCCAAAACAGTGTACCCTCGCGCCCGGGCCGTCATTTCTTACCGCCTGGGCTCTCTCGCGATTTGGAAATGTTGTTATTTTTTCGGGTGTTTGACATGGAAATGACTCTTAGGCACTATAAATAGATAAAAGACTGACGAAACAAGGGTTCCAAACATTAGATTGAAGGGAGAGCGGCCGCCATCAAGTAGAAGAACGTGAAGAGAGAGAAAACTTTAAAAACTCAAGAATCGCACAAACTAGTTTTCTCTTTACCTTCTCTTTTATTTGTTGGAATTTAGGGGATCCTACCCCCAAACTATGTTTTGATTTCTTCTTGAAGATTGAATTTGGTATTCAACCGTTCTTGATTATATTATTGTGTTTATTGAAATTTTGGAGATTGATCAACTTTGAAATGATTTTATGTGTTATAGTTGATATCGAAAAGAGATTTTATAACATGATAGAGTAATGTAATCCATGGATCTATAACTTGCATAGGGATATGAGGTTGAGTACATGTTGATAGTCATAGTCCACCAGGTCGAAAGCTAGAGGATTCCACAAATCGTTAATGCAATTGCAATTGTTAAATAACACAAGGAAATTTGGTTATTACAATTCATTAATTAGATTAATATAGCTCGAGAGAGTATATTGATAGATTAAGAAATTTCGTCAAAAGCACAACTTGAGAATTGAAATTCAATCATTATAGAAGAAAAGTGGTAGGTGAATCGAGATCCTGAAAATTATTTATTTATTTTCTGAACTTATTTTATTGTTTTTCTTTTATTTCATCTTTTTATTTTATTTTACTAATTTATTATCTTTATCTTTTAATTAACTAAAGAATTATACTTGAGGTGAATTTGTCAAACATCAATCTCTGTGGGACGATACTCATACTCATGTACACTATATTATTACTTGACTCGCGCACTTGCGATTCATTCGACCTTAATTGATAGACATATTTGAGTTGATATTTTTTGGTAGTATTTGCTCGATCACCTTGTCTGTAAAATATATACAACACACAAGAACATACATATTCCTGCATAATTTATCTTCTCTTCACTTAAAAGTTCCTCATATAAGAGTTTGCAGAAATCAAGTAATTGTTGTGCTTCGATTGCTTGATAAACAAAAGTCGTTGTATCTTAGAGACGATTATCGATATCGATTTAGCATATTGTAACCGGGCAATTTCGTCTTGCAAAAAAAGAGTTATACTCTTGTCTCGACAGTCCTTTCCGTTACTTCAATCTACATACATTTTCAACAAGAGTTGATATCGTGGATAACAGATTTTAAAGAGATTTAATGATGTTTTTAATGATCTAGACGCGATTTGATTACTTATATATATGTATATGAAAATTTTAGTGTGTGTATTGTGTGTACTGTGTGCGTGAGTGTGTGTTCTGGTGTTTGTATTTGAGTGTACTAGTGTGTGCATTGTGTGCGGGCAGTGTGTGTGCGAGTGTGTACTGTGTGCATGTGTGAGTGCGTGTGTGTGTTGTGTGCATGAGTTAGTGTGTGTACTGGTGTGTGTATTTGTGTGTTGGTGTGTGTGTGTATTTGCATGTGAGTGTGTGCTGTGTGCGTTAGTGTGTGTGGGTGTGTGTATTTTGTGTGGTTTTTGGTGTGTCGTGTTGAGTATTGAAGAGAAAAAAATGTGTAAAATATTTTATAACTTGTGGTGAAGTTACGAATAAAGAAGAGGGCGTGTGGATGTAGGTCTTCGGATCATGATGTCCCGCCACTAAAAAAATTACGTGTGGATGTAGATCTTCGGGTCATGATGTCCCTTCAAACATGGATTCCTTGTATTAGCTTGATCAAACGTTCATTATAAATAAAAAGAAAAGTTTCCGAACCACATGTCAAAAGAAAGAAAATGTTTGAGGTGTAAGTATTTATTTTATTGAGGTGTTATGAGAAAAGTGTGGAGATGTAAAGTTTTAAAAAAGAAATGGAAGATTGTATGAATGTGTGTGCCTGCTTGCATGAGTTAAAGTTGAGGATTTAAGTAATTAAACTGCATTGAAGTTTTTAAGTTATTATTTATGTATTTGTTATTTCCGATATTATTTATTGGGCCTTTAGGCTCACTAGACTTTATCGATGGAGGTGAGAATGACTAAAATGATGCAGACTAGCTAGAGTAATAGTCGTGAGCAGACGTCTATCCAAGACCATGAAGTTCCGCACTAAACCTATTTATAATCTAAACCTATTTATAATCTTTATATATATATATATATATATATATATATATATATATATATTTGTTGTTTATTATTGTTGAAGTTTGAATTTTAAGGTTTTGAGATACTAGAATGTTTTCTTGGTTGTTTTTATTAGACTTTTATTTGGTTGATGAACTGCTGAATTTTGTTGGAAACTGATAATTTTTATTAAGGATTTTGTAATTTATTTTATGTTTCTCCTTTTCTCACTTTAAAAAAAAATTAGCATTTTAATATATTTTAAATTATATTATTTTTAAATTATAAGAAAAATGAGAACTTTACAAATTTTTTGGTTAGTTTTAGTCATTTTTTCGAGGTGCCGCTGACATAGAATCAATGTAGTGCTGATGTGACGGTGACGTGTATAACATCAGCACTCCCGTCTCCCATTGAGAAAATGAAATTGCCAAAATAAAAAAAATATATTACTAAAACTGAAAATTGATAATATAGATGACCAAAGTTTATGATATTCATCAAGAATTATACTTCATCATGTAATAACTATTGTATTACAAAAGTTCCACATATTTTCACAGTGCTCAATTTCTGACCTTGAAATCTAATACCTGAAATTTTGCTACACAACATATGATGTTGCTTACATTAGGTGTGATGGGTAGAGGTGCCAATTTAAGTGAGTTCGGGTAAGATTGATGCAAGGTACAAAACTTAAAAAATTCTCAACACGAAATCAACCCAAACCCGACCTCACTCAAAAATGGTCAACCCAAATCCGAGCCCGAGTAGCCTGACCAACTAAAACCAACTTGATTTGATTTTTTTTTTCTTTTTAACAAAATAATTAAATATAAGTCAAAACACAAAATTATTGTGATATTTTAATTTAAACAAATAATAACAAAATTTTATTTATATTTAATTTCAATATGAATGTATAATTGTAGAAAATTTAAAGTATAATTATTACAATAAATAAAAAATTGTTTATGAAAATAAAAAATTTACAAAATAATATTAAATGATCTGATTTTTTTTCTTTTTAACAAAATAATTAAATATAAGTCAAAACACAAAATTATAGTGATATTTTAATTTAAACAAATAATAACAAAATCTTATTATATTTTATTTCAATTTAAAATATAATTATAAAAAATTTAAAGTATTATTATTACAATAAATAAAAAATTGTTCATGAAAATAAAAAATTTACAAAATAATATTAAATGATCAAAATATAGTATATCGATATAAAATAAAAAATTTCAAACACAATATATTAAAATGTAGTCCATGCATGCATCTTGTTAACTCTATATAGAAAATAATAATAATAAAAATTTTTGGATCATCTTGTGTGTAACCCGAGGTGACCCGAATCCGATCCGAACCCGATCATTTTTTTCCTTTTCGAGTCAGCTTTTGGATTTAATCGGATTTGATTTAATCGGATTTGACCTAAACCCGAGAACTTTTAACTCTAATACAATATTTTTCGGATCGACTCAATTGAAATCAGCGAATCGGGTCCATTTTTCCACCCTGGTTGACAAAGAGAAATCCTCGCCCACATGCATCATATTTTGACTCACCCGTTAGAAAATTTATTCTTTTCGAATATAAATTCATGCCAAAAAAATAAAATAAATAAATAAATATTGGTATGTAATGGTGCCCCCAAAACCTCCTACGTGTATGGACCACGAGTGATGTGGCCAAAATGTCTCGAATCCTTTGCACTCCTCCACACTCCACAAGAGGATATCCTATATCACTATGCCCTTTCACCTTTTGTTGATGCTTCCATTTATGGAGTTGATCCCCAAATTTTAATTGATTTATTTAATTCGAAGCCAACTGTCATATAGTTTTATGAATCAATTTTCGTAAGATGAGTTAATTGTGTTCTTATTTGAAGTGAGAAATATTATTTTTTTCATATGTCGAGTGAGTATGAGATTCGTCTCATAAAATTGATGAATATAAGGAGACAATCTTATTGGAGTTTTTGTGTGACTATAATTAAAATATACACTTTTAATATCAATGAATGTATATTTTATATTTAAATCCAAAATTTAAGTTTTAACCACTATAATGGTTGGCTAAAGTAGTGCTTTAAATGGGATGGGGTCAACCCTTTAAAAAAATAAAGTAGTGCTTTAAAATAATTTTTTTTTTTAGAAAAGTAGTGCTTTGTTTTTTTAACCCGTTCGGACCCCCAAAGGTCGGAACAAGCGACAATATTCGCTCTCTTCTAGACTTTCTTGTGTAGAAAAAAAAAATGATATTATCTGATTGGAGACAATGATTTGGATAATTTGTGGAGATTCGGGTGGTTGGATTAGTACTCAAACAGTTCTAGAAAAAAAAACTTTGTAGGTTGTTACATGCATCACAAAGCAAAGTGAGTGGCGCCGGAAGTTGCTCGGCGAAGACATTGTGACGCTCAAATCGGTATTTGCCCAATAAAAATTCTAGAGAACTAGAGCATGTGACTATAGAGAGCGTACCTTAAAATTGAGAGAACTTGAGATATTTATAGATAATCGGAGAGTTTCATGGGTTTGAGCCTCTTATGGGCTTTTAAAAATTTATGGGTCTTGATAAAGTGTCCAAATAAATAACTATAACTAAATAATATGGGATCCAAATGAATTGAATCACTGGGCTTGAGCCCGAGAGAAAGTCAAATTGGATAATAACCCATCACAAGTTCCTCACTCTCGGGCATATCGTGTTAGCGAGATCACCGAAAGTAAGAGTTTTCAAAATAGACTGTCAGTAGACATATAGCATGAATCTGATTACAAGAGATAATAAATTTGGGTAGAAACCATCACTTCCAACATTGGGTGAAGGTGATTCCATAAATATTTTTCTGCCTTCTTATAGATAAATTAATTACACTTACCTTAATTTTAATCGCTCCATCAAGTTTAAACACTTGACAATTTTTTTTAATGTGCTCTAGTCAATCTCGATGAAGCATAAAAAATTTGAGTTCGACCTTAATCTTTATTATTCATAAGTTCACTAATTAAGTAATAACTTACATTGCTTCAAAAAAAATTAATAATTTACATTGATATTTTGTATATAATTAATTAATATTTTAAGATTCGAAAATATTTAAGCAAAAAATTATTTTCTGTGCCCAATAAAATCAATGAAATATTATTATTCACAAGGTTTGAGTGTACAAGGATTCCACACGTTTTTTTCCCCCGAGGATTCCATTCCACACGTTTTAATATGACATTAAATCTTTGTTGTTGTGCTAGTTGACTTGTTTTACTTGATTAAAATTTTAAAGAGGGGGACTCATGGTAATTTTTTTTTGCATTTTCTAAACAATGAATATATATATCTGCATCAAAGCTTATTAAAGAGTTGATGAATTTATCTGATATATTATTTCTATAAATTTTATTTCATTGATCTATTTCTAATAAATAAACATGAAATATTATTAGTTAATATAATGTATGTCTTCTAAAGGCAATATTAGTTAATCAGCATATGCTGAAACGTAACAACTACGAATTCTGATCACGTCATAAAAAAATGTGTACATTTGAATGCAGCTAGTCAATTGGAAATCATTGAGTATAACTCAAATCAAATTAAACAATGTATTTTAGTTAGGACAAGATCGTCGACTAAGACGTCTCTGTTTAGATTTTAATTAGTTGTAGACAGTATCTAGTTTACTTCAATGTTGGTGTACCAACTTCATTCGTGCGTGTAACTATAACTATAAATTAACCAAATTACAATTTAATTAGGTTTCTAGAAATTTTATTTTATTCCATTAATTAATTTTCCTGATAATGGAAAAATATGTTGGGCTTGTATAGTAAAAAAATTAGTACTTTTGTTCGTTTTTATCGAAGCATACTTGAGTCAACTATTTGGATATAAATATCAACTATAGAATTAAGTCATGTAATTTAGTTTTTATTTTCATTTTTAAGGGTTTAGGGTAATTAAAGACACATTATTTAACGTCATATATTTTTGGTTTAGTTCAACCTACTTTATGGGTATTAGCTTAATAGGAGATCTAACAACTCATGATTTGCTATGTCAATTCTATAATATTAATTATGCATATGTGTTGAGATGTGAACCCTTGGATGAATGATTTGGACATTACCCATATGGAAGAATCTCATTAACCAATATTTGCATCAGTTAAAAACATCATCCACCATATATAAGCAATCGGTGGTATTCGAATTAGTAAAGTAAGCGAACAATTGACTAGTGATCATGACTTCGATAATTTATTTTATCAACATTTTTTCGGGCGATTTTATCGCACAGAATTTATATAGTGTAGTTCACTTGCCAAACATGATTTACAAGTTACTGCGTAACCGATGTTTTATCTAGTGTGTATCGAAAGATTGCTGTCACCGATTCCATTCATATAGAAAAACAAATCACGATCTACGGTTCATCTCATGTATGTTAAGTGAAACTAAGGATGGGTCGCCAACTTAACTATCCACATCTTTAAGATTTGTTGCATAATCAAGAAAGTGAAGCCACAATAAATATTATTCCACGACTATCACGAAAAGCAGTAAGAAATATCATCTTCAAAGCGATTTTAAAACACATTATATTCAAATTCCAACTATACAACATGACGTGTAAGTGGATTTCCTACGTGGACGAACGAACGATCGACACATGTCACGGGCATAGGCTAATCCACGATCTGAAACTACAAGGCCTCCATTACCCACGCGCCTTACCATGGCTAACATAATTCACCTTTTCCAGTTTCCTATATATAAATGGCCTCTCCATCCCCATACTTGATTCCTCAACAAACAACCACACAATCCTCCTCTTCTTGTACATTTCTTTTTCTACGCATTCAAATTTGCTAGAAAAATGTCCATGTCTGATCGGAACCAACGTGTCGTGGGTACGGTGGATGGGTACTATTACCCACCACATCTCATTGAAGAAGGCGATGGAGATGACGATGACGGAGGCTATGATTATGCTCCTGCTGCTTGAAATTATTTATTGTTCAATATCGATCATGCATGATTTTTGTTTATGAGTAATCCATTTTCGTAGTGCTATTTTATGTTATTGTTGTAGTATTTAATGCTGATGGTCAATTGCATAATTTAGGGTGGTTGTCTTGAACCAAAAATATTGCTCCATACCTGAATGAAGTATATATATATACATATTTATTGTATGTGTTTGTGTCACATTTTAAGATTACCGTTCAACATTACCGCGACATTTGTGTAGTAAAAATGTGATAGAACCTTATATACCATAAATTAAGGTGTTTTATTAATTAAAACAGTTAGGTAGTGTTTGCAACCTCTAAAAATAAGTGATTACGGAATTTTAACAAATTTCGCAATCACTTATTTTTAGAGGTAAATTTTTTAAGAAAAATTCTGTAATCACTTATTTTTGAAGTTGCAAATTTTCTCAATAAACTACGTTGATAAATGGTAGATGAAATAGATGAAGTAGACATCAATTAATAATGTAGAAGAATTGGGCATATACTCGAAACTCATGAGGCTCGAGGTGCATTGGCTTTTTGAGTAAATTAAGAAATTGTAAAATTATTATTATTATTATTATTATTATTATGGAAACATACAAGTATAGAAATATTTTTAGTTTTCAATGTTAACGGTGAATATTTTAAGACTCAATATTTTATATTTAAAAATTTATATTCGATGGTAAACGTTCACGTTGATATCTACAATATTCACTTCTATTATTTTTATTTTTTTGGTAAAATCAAAATTTCGAAAATCAAATAATTTTAAATTTAAATGTATAACAAATATCTATTCTACTCATTTATAACAACAGTTTATACACTTATTCTAACCGTTTGTAAATGCTATATAGAACATGAAAAAAATACAATTACTTGAATCTTCAAAATTACGTAGTTTTTGTTTATATATTTATTCTATTTTTACTTTGGACATTAAAGACTATAATAAAAATTACAAAATTTTGTTTATTTAGTTAACCATAGCTCTATTCACAAAGTTTAAATGGAGAATAAAATAAAAGAAACACAAAATATTATTTTTTTCATGTCAAAAGAAATATTTTTTATTTTATATATTAATCAAATCGAATTTTCTCACGAATAAACATACGTGACACTATTTCGGAGTTGAATTACACGACGAAAATGACACGTTTCAATTTTCTAATACCGAGTAAATTTTTAATGTTAACTGCTACATGTGTCAATTTTTTAATGGTTAAAACAAAATTATAATAAAGAAAAAATTTGACACGTGTAAAAAAATGAAAGAGATGTGGAACTCGGCCACCGGGTGTAGTATAAAATGGACCCATTTTCATCTAAGAGGTCCTTGAGTTGAATTCAAATCAAATTAAATAATTTGTCTTTTGAAGATTCTGTCATTTTTCTTATTAGGACATGAAGGTTGTCGACTAAGACTTCTATATTTAGAATTCGTATACAATATCAACTATCAAGCTTGCTTTAATGTCGTTGTGTGTACCAACTTCATTCGTGCATGTAAATTAATAATAAAACTTTACATTCAATACTAGTGTACTAAAGTGTAATTTGATATAGTACATGACCTCATGTACTATCAACTTCATTCTATAATTTTATAAAATAAAGTGTAATTTGATTTTGTTAAAGAGACTAAAGTTTTACTCGATTATTCCATCTCTCTTTTTTTTAATAAAAAAAAAATATCATTATACATTGCTATTAATTAATGGGAGAGACCATTAGAGTTACTAATTTGGTATGGTTGGTGAACCCTTATTTTAAAACTCTATATATATCTCCGCTCCTCTTTTTAAGGAGTTTATTTTTAAATTTTAATTAAAGTAACCCATCATGTATCTTACTATTTTACTATTTAAGTAAAATTGAGGTTCTTACACTAACTAACTCTTAATTGATTTGGTTTATCCTTATTTAAAATTATGATTATTTTCTTATTATATAATTTTATTGATTAAATTTTTATTTTATTTTTCAAAAATAAACTTTCTTTTTAAATTCTCAATCCCATATTTTATATATGTTTTTCAAATCAATCATAACTGTGACAGGTTCAACTGGTTGAACAGATTTTCGAATTTTTGTATTTATTTTGAAAATTTAATTTAATTTTCTTATAATTTTTAAAACTTTAAATTTAATATTTTATTATATATATATATATAGATGATTATTTATAATTTTTTACTTCGTTGAAAATATTATTTTAGTAATACTAAAGTTTTTTAATTAATTAATTTTTTATTTAAAAATATATAACTATAATTGATATTTTGAATATTTATATAGTTATTTAGTTTTCAAACCATAGTAAATAGATATTTTATATTTTTATACACATTTTTTGGATTTTTAAAATTTAAAAATATATTGTTCATTATATTATATTATATTATATTATATTATATAAACGATTTTCCGGTTTGATCGTCCGGTTAAAACGTTATGACCGATTGAAGCGTTTTTCAAAGTCGACCGGTTCGATCATTAGTTCGATTATGACCGTCACTACATGTTTAGTCCATCACTGCTAATTAGAAAAATGAAAAAAAAAATCTTCAATTTAAAAACAACAAATTTTATCATGTTTATATAAACATTTCAACTATACAAGCACGCAATACGTGCAAAAAAATACTAGTATACGCACATTATTTTACACTCACAATGTATGCATAAAAAGATTTGTAATCTACCGTTATATCCACATCTTTAAGATTTGTTGCATAATCATAAAGTGAAGCCAAAATAAATAATATTCCACAACTATGAAAAGTGATGATAAATATCTTTTTATAAAGAAAACGATATTAAAAAAAATAAATTCATTATATTCAAATTCCAACTATACAATCTAACGTGTCAAATGGATTTCATACGTGGACGAATGAACGATCGGCACATGTCACGGGCGTAGGCTCATCCACAATCTCAATCTTTAAGACCGCCATTAACCACGTGCCTCACCATGGCTAACATAATTCGCCTTTATCAGTTGCTTATATATAAGCGGCCTCTGCCCCTTCACTTCATTCAACAAACCACCACACAATACCAGAAGTCCAGAATCCCTTTATTGCCGGGCCCTCCTATTCTTGTACAATTTTTCGTTTCTCCATATTTAAGTTTGGGAGAAAAATGTTGTGGTCTCGTCGGAACCAACAACTTGTAGGTGACAATAATTCAACGGTGGACGGGTACTATTACCCTCCACGTCCGATTGAAGAAGGCGATGGAGATGACGACGATGGAGACTATGATTATGCACCTGCTGCTTGAAATTTTCAATATCATTCACATTGTTGTCTATGAGTAGTTATCGATTATCCTAGTTATCGTTGTAGCTAGTGGTATTGATAATTATTTGCATAATTTAGGACGGTTATGTTGGTTTGTACCAAAAGTAATTCTTCGTACTTGAATGAATTAATTTTTTCAAGAAAATGTGTCAGTTATGAAATATAAGCGCACACACACGGACACACCTATATAACCTTGTTAGAAAATTAAAATAAGTTTATTCAAATACCCTCAAATATTTAATATGACGATCATTCTCTGTTTAAACACTCTCTGGCCTTTTCTTGTTCTTGCATTGGGTACATTAGTGTATGAATTTTGGAGTTCTTCTCACTCTTTATTAATGTTAAAAAACCGAGAATGTTAAGAAAATTTGATCAATTTTAATATATATCAAGATATAATTTTAAATTTATCATTTGATTCTGATAACTCGTTATTACTAAATAAGTAAATGGTAGCAACAAAGTATAAAAAAGAATATATATTTTCAGAGAAATAATATGATGAGCAACTATTGTGAACATCCATGTGAGAACCTACTGACGTATCACTCACATATTAGATGTGTATGATGTCACGTCATCAGGTGCTCACATGAGTGCTCATTATAGTTGTTCACCATATCATTTCACATAATTTCAAATCTAAAAATGAAATAGGAGGAGTAAATATTGATAGTGTACGTAGAAGAATTAATTGGGCATATACGTACTCTGAATTGAGGCTCGAGGGTGCAATGTTGGTTTCTTGAGTAAATTAAGACATTTTATATGACTCTTCTCAATTTTGTGAATGTATATACTTTAATTTTGAAATATGTCTTTTGTGAAACGGTCTCATGGATATACATCTTACAACAAAAAAACCCGGCTATTTGCGACGGTTTGTTTGTAACCGTGGCACTTTTTGCCACGGTTTGACATAAACGTCGCAAATTGCGACGGTTTTTTAATAACCGTGGCAATTTGCGACGATTTTTTATCACCGTGGCAAAAAAAATGTCACGGTTCTTCAAACTGTCGCAAATTCAAACCGTGGCACAATTCCGCAACGGTTTTAATTAACCGTCGCAAATTGTGTGGCAAAAACATTGCCACATTTAATAGAACCGTCGCAATTTGCGACGGCTTTATATCAACCGATGCAATATTTTGCAACGGTCATTTAACAACCGTTGCAAATAATTTTCTACGCGTCAACCACGTGTCTATTATGCGGCGTCTCATTTAGAGCGCACATATTTAATCTTTATATGGCAACGTTTTTTCATAAACCGTGACAAAAAATTTGGCTATAAATCTCCATTCGCACACTGCTCGATTTCACATATTCAAGAAAAATATATATGTAATATATATATATATATAATTATTACACCATAAAAGTTTATTTCTTATTCTCTGCCTCAAAATCCGAAAGCTAAAAAAAGAGGTACGTCATTTTTATTGTGTACATATTTAATATATAATATCATATTATTATATAAAAGGAGTCTTTGACACCTCATTATAATAACGTGATGTGATTATATTATTTTACTATTTATTTATTTTTATTGTGTACATATTTAATATATAATATCATGTTATTATATAAAAAGAGTCTCTGACACCTCATTATAATAACGTGATGTGATTATATTATTGTACTATTTAGTCATTTTTATTGTGTACATATTTAATATATAATATCATGTTATTATATAAAAGGAGTCTCTGACACCTCATTATAATAACGTGATGTGATTATATTATTTTAATGTTTAGTTATTTTTATTGTGTATATATTTAATATATAATATCATGTTATTATAATAACGTTATATGATATTATTATTTTACTTTAGTCATTTTTATTGTGTATATATATTTAATATATAATGTCATATTATTATGTAAAAGGAGTCTCCGACACCTCACTATAGTACGAATATTCAAGTATTATATTTAATCTACTGTAGGACCGCATGGCTTATGACCGGAGTTGGATGGATAGGCGAATTGTTAATGGATTATTGACTGATGAGTTCGTTAATGAGGTGGAGGTATTTGTGTTAGAGTAGATGCCCTTCAAGCCAATTGTTGGCTAGGCATTTTATTGACTCAAGTGTAATAAAGAATCTTTATTTTAATATAATTAATCTTTTATTCAATTCTGGCATTTACTTTATAAGAATCTTTATTTTAATATAATTAATATTTTATTCAATTCGGTCATTTACTTTATCTGTATACCCATGCAAGCTAAAGACCTTGAATATACTATAGTAAATAAATATGAGGTTGTACATGTGATGTAAATCATGAAACACATATTTTAATTACTGTATATTCTAAATGAAGTTCCTAGTCGATTGGGCCGTCCAAAATAAGGATAAGGATCGCTCGAGCTCGAGACTATAATATGTGATGTTGTGTACCACGTTTCATTGGTATGAACATAGAGATATAAAATCATATAGATTGGTGCTCATACGATGAATTTACTGAACTATCATCCCTCGGACTTCCCAATTGGATATTATTCATCGAGTGGATAAGTCCGTAGTTATGGTTTTACACCATTAGTCTTTACGACCCGAGACAACACTGAGGCTCTAAATGCTAGGACTGTGCTTTGAATCATTTACTGAATCCATGAGGGTCATCAGGTGGCGAGATTGGGTACAGTTGCGACACACGTAGAAGCCAGTGCATTGTAGTTGGTAATTCACCGCTCACCTATGGTGTGGATATCCTATGTGATCTTATGAGATAGTAGTGCATGAAATCTCTGGCCAGAGTATGAAATGTGCATTAGGGTAAATTGGTTCCCTAGTTGCACATGCGATGCCACTATGTATTCTCTTAGATGAATCACATTGTTATCGAACTTCACATGCAACCCTCGATGAACTAATGGTTGCAGATTCGATCGGAATATATAAGATGAAGGGACCGTAATGTACGATAACCATAATCGATTGGTTCTTGCAGGCACTATCAGTGATACCTACGAAATCATGGGGCGATGCTACTAGACGCTCTTACCATGATTCGATGGGTAAAATCAGAAATGAATTCTGACATTCTTATGATCAAGGTGTTGATGCATAGAATGGCGCAAGTTAGGGTAAGCCCGTATAAAGGATAATGTCCTGAATCACAAAGAGTTGTGAACCCATGGCTAGCTGTATCCCTGGATCATTGAGGGTCACACAAGCACTGGTTTTCCTGTTCCCATTGAGATAATAAATTCAAAGAGTTAAATTTATAATAAATAAGTTTGATAGGATCAAACGATAAGCTTATAAATGAGTTTATAAGAGTTTATAGAAATTTCAGTGCACTTGCTTAATTTACAGTGAAAGTGTTACAAAATTAACAGTTGCCTTTTGGTGATTTCGAAAATCAAAATGTGCATCATAATAACAAGGGAGTTAAAATTGTCACATCAATGATGTTGGATCATTGATCGGTATTATGATGAGAACATTGTAATGGGCATATGATTTATGGAATTGTAAGAATACAAATCCATAATGCAAAACAATTAAAGTCTTAAATAGATTTAATTAATTTTATTCTAGTTGGACTTGGAATAAAAGGGCCCTGATGCATACATATAAATGCATATACATGTATATGGATATATATATATGATATATATAGATATATAGATATATATAGATAAATATATGTATATTTGGATATACATATATGTTGGGAAATTCAGTTTTGGTATTTAAAAAATAAAGCCAAACTAATTGAGCAACCACAAAAGAGCTAAACTGATATTCGGAAAAGATGATGTCACTATCAACGACCACATGATCGATACGATAAACTGAATCACTCAACTTGCTAAGGGATGACACTCAACTGGCTAAGGGATACAAATCAGTTTACCCCACTAAACTGAATTAGGAATGCAAATTAGTTTACCCCTCTAAACTGAATCCATCAGGTTACCCCTTCCGAACTGACTACATCAGTTTATCCACAACAGTTTTACTACCGTGTCATTTTTGGATAAGATCATCCATACTCTGACATCTCTACAGAAGGTAGTGCCGCGATACTAAGGGAATGTCGGCTCCAGAAATCATTGATGATGGTGACAAATCCAACAGGAATAATTTAAATTCTATCTGAAGGACAATTTGAATTTATGACCGTTGGCAATCCAAAGGGTATAAATAGAGATCTTGATCAATCTCCGAAACAAATAATGATCTAAAAACTCTGTCATTCTTGCGAGAACATTAAAAGCTTTTACGCTCAAGATTTGATCAAGGAACTCGAAGCACAAATGCTCAAGCATTATTTTGATCATTGAAGGATCTATCTTTGTGCTAAGGATTTTGAGTTGTATTCACTCTATTTTACTATCAGTCTAGGACTGAAACTAAGGTTTTATACTAGGAGTTCTTGTTTAAACAGTGTCTAAGTCCTAAAGTGGATTGGGTTTGTGCAAATTACTTGTATAAATCAAATTTTTCTAGTGATATCCTTCCGAAGTGGAAGAAGGAATGATGCATGAGTGTTTGAAATTTCCGAATATCCATAAACAATTACTTGTGTTATTTCAGTTCACTCACCACTACCACACACACCCTAAACTGGTTCTCACTCAGTGTTTTAAATCTGCAGCTTGACATATTTTCGCACATACTTTGTTTTTCAAACTGCATTTGACACTAAGATAAGCCTTGGACTCATTCATTAAACCGATCGAGTTCAATATTTCCTACTAAACTACTTGAAATTATATTCACCCCCCTCTAGACTTTCAACCGATCCTAATAAGTGGTATCAAAGAGGTTATTATCTTATTCTTAAAACACTATACCAAAATGACTTCGTTGAGCAAAATTCCTATGTTCTCAAAAGAAGACTTTGATGACTGGAAGATTTGTATGCAAGCACATCTATCAGCACTAGACGATGACATGTGGTTTGTCATCACTGATGGACCTCTTGCGATCACAAAGATCAATACTGCTATAGCTCTTTTTGGAGGTGGTTCACAATACATTGAGAAACCAAGAATCGAATGGACTGCTGAAGAAAAAAATAAGGCAAATCTTGACAATGTGGCTAAAGATATCTTGTATAAAACTCTTGACAAAAACACCTTTAGCAAGATCAAGACATGCAAAACAGGGAAAGAAATTTGGGAGAAGTTGATTCAACTCTGTGAAGGAAACGAACAGATGAAAGAAAACAAAATGTCTGTCGCCACTCAAAAATTTGACAACATCAGAATGAAACCGGGTGAATCAATTACAGAGCTTGACGAGAGAGTAAGCAACATTATTATTTAGCTTAATGGATTGGGAAAAACATATTCCAACAGGGAAGTTATTCTCAAAATAATTCTAGGCCTTCCCAAAGAATGGGATGTAAAGACAATGGCCATGAGAGAATCGAAGGACTTGAACAAATTAGAGCTACATGATCTGTTTGCAGATTTGAAGGCCTATGAATTCAAGTTGCAAACTCGAGAAGAAGAACAGTCTGCATCACAACTGACCAAGGCCTTGACTGAAGTAAAAATAGAGTCACCAGCTAAATCAGAAAAATCTGCAGAACAACTGAGCAGTGATGCCATGTCCTTGTTTGTGAAGAAGTTCGGCAAATTCATCAGAAAAAACCAAGAAGGATCCTACAGAAGAAATATCCAAAAGAAAGATGCAGTCGAAGAACCAAGAAGTTACTTCAACTGTGGGAAAACAGGACATTTCATTGCTGATTGTCCCAAACCAAAGAACTTTGACAAAAGGAGAAAGTCAAGGGATGACAGACACACTTCGAAATAGAAACATGAAGCATTGGTTGCAAAGGATAGCAAAACCAAGTGGGCAGAAACAGATAGTGATTCAGAGGGATCCAATTGTTCCTCCAGTTCCAGTGATGATGAAGAAGAGGTCAAGTGTCTTATGGAAAATGATCGTGTGCTTCCATCCAGTAGTGAACAGGTATTTGATTTCAGCTCTGAGGAATTTACCAAAGAGGAACTGATCAAAGCTCTTCATGATATGAAAAATGAGTATCATCAACTGTCCTTAGCATTCGATGAAGTCAGAGCCAAGCAAAAGGATCTGCAAGATGCCTCAACTGAACCCTCCTGGGAACAATCAGTTGAGATAAACTGTCTTGGAACAGAGATTGCTGTGCTCCGAACTGAGAATGAACAACTTAAGATCAACATCATGAATCTTACAACAGAAAAACATAACATGGATGAATTAGTAAGATCATGGAATAAATCTTCGAGTCTGTTGACAAAAAGGAATGATTCACAAAGACCTCTCCATGACAAAACTGGTCTTGGATATGGTAAAATAGTAGAAACTGGTGAATCAAGTACTCTACCCAAACTAAACATGTGCAAAGGTAAATACATAAACTTTATAGGAGCAGTAAGGGAAAATAAAAATGAAAAACCTATCCTAATGACTTGGCAGCAAATAGAGCAGATGAACAGAAAAAGATTTGGTATCAGCTTTAATCCTCAGGAAACAAAGGTAGAAATTGCTAAAAGTCCTGAACGGACTAATGCATATCATCCTAATCCTATGAGAGGAAATCGAAGTCAATATCATAATCAACGTCCAGTTCAAAAGCGATATAGAAACTTCAAGGATACAGGAAAAGGCAAACACCATATGGTCTCACAAGCACATTACACTCCACCATCTAGAGCATCTAACTTAGTACGCACCTATAGGAACACAGTAACTGGTAAACTGGTTAAAGTATTCCAGGTTTGGGTTTCTAAAGGATTAATCCCTCGTGGACCCAAATAGATGTGGGTACCAAAAGTTATTCAACCTTGTGAATGCAGATAACAGATACCAAGGAAAAGGAAGATGAATCATGGTACTTAGACAGTGGATGTTCAAGACACATGACTGGAAATGTTAAACTACTGTCTGAACTCGTCAAATACCATGGTCCCACCATCACATTTGGTGATAACTCAAAGGTTAAGACCGTGGGTAAGGGTAAGATTATCCACGGCAACACTATCATTCAAGATGTTCTATTGGTTGAGACTCTGAGATATAATTTAATTAGCATTAGTCAGATGTGTGACTATGGGCATTCTGTTGAATTTCAAAAGCTAAACTGCATTGTTAAAGATTCCTCAGGTAAAATTATTTTGACAGGAAACAAATATGGAAACACATATAAAGTATGCTGGAACGTTCAGACTAACAAACCAGTTTGCCTCGTAGCTTCCAATTCCAAGCGCAAATGGATTTGGCACAAGCGACTGAATCATCTTAACTTTAAATCAATTGCCAGTCTGAGTAAGCTCGAGCTAGTAACAGGCCTATCTAAAATTGATTTTTCCAAAAACAAAGTTTGCTCAGCTTGTCAATTTAGGAAGCAAGTTAGGTCATCTTTTAAAAACAAGGGTTATAACTCATCTTCCCGATGCTTGAAACTATTAGACATGGACTTATTTGGTCCAATTCCAATAACAATCTTAGGGGGAATGAGGTTTACTCTTATCATCATTGATGACTACTCACGTTTTACCTGGGTCATTTTCTTAAAATCAAAAGACCAAACTGCTTCTCAACTGATAAAATTTTTAAAAGACTTTTTAACAAAAAATAAAGTAAGATTGACAAAATCAGAAGTGACAGAGGAACTGAATTTGTCAATCAAACTTTATCTTCATTTTTAGAGCATTATGGAATCAAGCATGAATTCTCAGCATCTAGAACACCACAACAAAATGGTGTTGCAGAAAGGAGAAATCATACTCTTAAAGAAGCTGCGAGAACCATGCTAGCTGAATTCAAAGTCTCTCAAAGGTTTTGGGCAGAAGTTGTGAACACTGTTTGCTACACTCAGAACAGATCAATGATATGCAAGAAATTTTTTAAAACCCCATATAAGATCTGGAATGGCAGACAACCTAATGTATATTACTTCAAGATTTTTGGGAGTAAATTTTATATCCACAACAATGGTAAAAGTCATCTGACTGCATTTGATGCAAAGTCAGATGAGGTTATATTTCTGGGATACTCCTCTATTAGCAAAGCATATAGAGTTTTCAACAAATGAACCTTAAATGTTGAAGAATCAATTCATGTTATATTTGATGAAAATTTAACTGCTGACATTGCAACTAATACTCATCAACTCCCATATATATTTTAGGAAATGCAACTAGACAATGATGGCCAGGATGAAAGTGAAGACGAAGTTTCACCACCTACCAGAACACTTCAATCTCCTGAACTTGAATTAGTGGACCCAGTAGTTGAGGAAGATATAATTGATCAACCAGTTGATATTCACCAAACTCACACCGTCGAGAATACTGAAGAGCAGCATCATGAGACTCAAGATCATCACACACATTATGAAGACACAGAGCTTGATCAAGACAACATGACTAATCAAGATCTAGAGACACAAGTGAACAATGGAAATCAGCCTAACACTAGACTCAAATGGTCCAAAAAACATCCACTCAGTTCGGTGATAGGTAATCCTATAGCACCACTAAGGACCCGAGGACAAATGATTAAAGAACTTCTTCATGCAGCCTTTATATCCCAAGAAGATCCAAAGAGAATTGAAGATGCACTGGCTGACAGCTGTTGGATAGAGGCTATGCAAGAAGAATTAAACCAGTTTACTAGAAACTCAGTCTGGGATCTTGTTCCAAGACCAACACATCAGTCAGTCATTGGCACTCGATGGGTATTCAGAAACAAACTTAATGAACAAGGAACTGTAGTCAGGAATAAGGAAATATTAGTAACTCAAGGGTACAGGCAATAAGAAGGAATTGACTATGATGAAACTTATGCACCAGTAGCTAGACTGGAAGCCATCATAATATTTCTTGTGTATGCCTCCTTCAAAGATTTCAAAGTTTATCAAATGGAGATCAAAAGTGTTTTCTTAAATGGAAAACTTCAAGAGGAAGTATTTGTTGAACAATCACCAGGATTCACAAATCATCAATTTCCAGACCATGTATACCATTTAAACAAAGCTCTATATAGACTGAAACTGTAACACCCGGTATTTTTAATACGTAAATTCGCATGCATAATTAGGAAATTTATTTATTTGAAATTTTAGATTACGGGTTAAATATTTATGTGAATTATTTGTGCATGATTTAATTGATTTTCAAGCATTTAACCCATAATTAGAGATTTTCATGATTTATGGTAATTGAATTATTTTATCGCGTTGACGGAACCGTGGACGGACGAGATGACAACTTTCTATCCAATTTATTTCATGAGCATTTTAGAGCCCAAAAATATTATTTTGAGTTTTATTTCCTCAAAATTATTAGTATTTAATTTTATATAATTTTAGGAGTCCATTTTTATTCAAAATAAGCCAAAATAATGACTTTTTATTATCTTTAAAATTCCCTTAATTATTTATTTCGGGATTTTTAAATTAGTTATCAGATTTTAATTATTAGTTAGAGCTTTTAAGTTATATATTTCATAATGAAAAATCCTTATTAATATTTTATTATCCTAAAAACCTATTTTAATTAAAACCTTACCCTAAACCTACCCAACCCTCACGCCTCCAAGCTCTCAGCCGACACCTCCACCTCTCCTTCATCTTCTTCATCGATCAGCAGGCTCTAGGACTCCATAGCCGATTTTCTTCGAAGCTTCAAGGTTGCTCGTCGTCCCGTCGTCCCGGAATCGTTCCACGCGCCTTTTTCTCTTCAAACATCGGTGCAAGGCATGATTTTCTTCCCTAATTTTCGTACTATATCAGATATTATGGTGTGTGTATTGTGTATGCATCGAAATTTCAAAGGTTTCAGAAAAAGGGTTCGTTTTATGATTGTAGGCGCACGGTTCTTGTTGTGTTGGTTGTTCATGCTCATGTTTTCCTCCATGGTTGCGTCTAGGCTACTGGTCAGTGTTCCTAGGTGGTGTGGGAGTGGCCTGGACTCGAATGGCTCGAGTGGTTCGAGCCAAACGAGCCCAGGAAACCACAATGTTCAGACGGCTCCCTTGGATGCGCAGATTAGGGCTTCGTGGAAGGGGGCTCGGGGTCGGCTCTGTGGGTTGCATGGGGCTGGGACAAGGACTAGGTTCGAACCGCCCAGACATAGCCCACGTCTGAGCGGCGGCGCTCCGGCCAGGGGCGGCCGGAGCAGGCTGGCAGCAGCCAAGGAGTGGCTGCTGCTCACGGCCGCAGCTGAATTGGGAATAGGGGCGACGGGTTTAGGGTTTTCAGGGCGGGTCCGGGTCGAATTATGGGTCCGGGTCGGGTCTGGAATTAAGTGGGTTAAGTTAGTTGGGTTCGGGTCCGGGTTAAGTTAGTCGGGCTCGGGTATTTTATTTTTAAGTTAATGATTAAGTTTAAGTGTTTAATGGGCCTAATTAAATCTCAAAATTTAATTGGGCTCCATTTAAATTCTTTTGGGTTGAATTTATTTGTTATTGGGCTTATTTAAATTTAATTAAGTTAGTCCAATGATTTTTATGGGCTTGGGGGCCCATGAAAATTATTGGGCCAGTCTTTGGGCTTTTGGGCTCATTGGGCCAGAATAGGTTGTTATTGGGCCAGGAATGTTTTAATGGGCTTGAATTTATTAATTGGGCCTAGAAATGTATTTTTGGGTTTAAGTGTGTTAATGGGCCAGTCTCAGTGTTAATGGGCCAGAATTTAAGAAAATGGGCTTGAGTGTTAGGGCCAGCAGTTCAGTACAACCCATGAGAAATTGCATGTGTCCTGAATATATATTTAATTATTTTTATGCATGGAAGTTATTTTTAATATTTATATGTTAGTATGAAATTAAATTAAATATATATGAAGGACACACATTTTATTTAAGTACATGCATTCATGAAATAATTTTTTTATGCATGATTTAATGTCTAAGGTTGAGCATAAGAAAATAATTTTATGTTGGAAGTTGAAGTAGTGTGACAATTTAAGGGGGATTCGTCCTCATATGTGAACTATTGAAGGGCAATTTACTGCCAATTTAAGAGGTGATTCGTCACCGCCACGTACGTTGGTTTACCACGCTGATCAGTATTTAATGTATGTATGGTTACACTATGGAGACGACCTTTCGATGTTAGAAAATACTTTGCTCAACAATGTTTATGTATTATTATGATATTCAAGTTTAATTTATATTTATGTTATGTTCATGATATTTTTAAGCATGCTCATTCATGTATATGTTATGTATTAGTATTAAAGTGATTTAAATTATTTTAAACCCTTGTTATGTTAGCATGTTGGGCCTCTAGGCTCACTACACTGATATGGTGCAGGTGAGTACGTAGAGGAGGATGTAGTACCCACCGGTGGCGAGGACCTATGAGCGGACAAGCAGTAACCCCGTGACCGTTGTCTGAATCTACGTCATGTTTTGAATATTTTTATCGTGTTATACATTTTTATTTATTTTCAGTGGTGGTTATTATTACTCGTCTTATTTAAATATTTTCAGTGCATGCAAATTTTATTTATTTTGCTTATGTCAGTATTTTATTAAATGTTAGACTCAGATATTTAATTTATTAAAGGTTGCATTTTTATTTAAGTTATTTATTTTTAAATCTATCTATTCTGTGCATATATGTATGGGCATGTATGTACATATTATTATTTAGTAAGTAATAAAAAAAAAATTCCGCATATTTATTTATATTTAGAGAGTTAGGGTCGTTTCACTTGGTATCAAAGCACGGTCCTTGGAGGGGTCATTACTGCTATGCGAGCTCAGAAATCCACGCTACCGGTCTGTAAGTTTTAAGTGTTTATAGCATGATTTACTTTTAAGAATTTAAGTTAGCATTAATGTTAAACCACTTAGTTATGCATGGTGATTTACGTAAAGAAATATGTGGTGGTGCAGAATGCCTCCGAGACCTATGAACAGACGTGGGGAATCTCCACCTCCACCTCCACCTCCGCAGAACCCTCTTGCAGCATTGGAGCAGGCCAATGCTAATATGATGGCAGGGATTACTGCTCTGCTGGAGCAGCAGGCTACACGTCCTAGACTATCCCACGAGGAGGACGTAGCTTAGCGGTTCCAGAAGAAGGGGCCGAAGGAGTTCACTGGTACCACCGATCCATTGGTGGCTGAGGGGTGGATTCGCTCTTTGGAGTCCATCTTTGCATACATGGGGATTACTGACGCCGACAGGGTGAACTGTGCGACTTATATGATGAGGGGAGATGCAGCTCTTTGGTGGGAGGGTGCTGCCAGGGGAGTACATCTTCCTACATTGACTTGGGCGGAGTTTAGGCGTATCTTCTACGCCAAGTATTTCACGGAGGATGTGCGCAGTCGCATGATCCGGGAGTTTATGAGTCTCCGACAGGGGGACAGGTCAGTGGTTGAGTATGTGAGACAGTTCGAGAGGGGCTGTCATTTTGTGCCTCTGATTTCAGATAGTCCACCGGACAAGATGAGGCAGTTTGTGGAGGGACTGAAGGCGGATATCAAGCATGACATACGTATGATGGACATCGCTACATATGAGGCGGCAGTTAGTAGAGCACTGAGGTCAGAGGAGGGTAGGAGACAGATACAGCGAGAGCAGCAGGGGAAGAGACAGATTCAGTTTGGATTTCAGCGATCATCTTCGCAGCCTCCTGCGAAGAAGCAGTATACTGGGCCGTCTAAGGGCCCAAACCAGCAGCAGAGGCCACAGCAGCCGAGGGGCGGGGCCCCTAATACTGGAGGTTTTCCTACTTGCCCGAAGTGTCAGAAGATGCATTCGGGACCTTGTCTTTTGGGAGCAGGAGTTTGTTTCCACTGTAGAGAGCCGGGGCACCAGATAGCTAATTGCCCGAGGAAGAAGAACACTGCTGGTAGAGTGTTCGTTATGCAGGCAGAGGAGGCCGACCCAGACACCTCCTTGATCACCTGTATATCTTACCCCTAGTATTTTATAATTTCTTCCTTTGGTTAAGAATTTCGATTTTTCTTTGTGAAATAATTTGTATTTGGGATTTTTCTATCTGCATGTTAGAATAAAAAGCATGTTTTACTTGTGATTAGAATTAAGGGTTATTAGTGACTTATCTTTGGGGGAAAGTTTAGTAGTGGTATGAAATTGTTGGGATTCTTCTGCGTGCAGGGAGAATTTTAGTTGGAGGAAACTCCACGTTTGCGTTGCTAGATTCGGGGGCTACGCATTCGTTTATCTCCCTGGAGTTTATCAAACGGAT
The DNA here is from genome assembly GCF_033568475.1 of Henckelia pumila. Classification (NCBI taxonomy): domain Eukaryota; kingdom Viridiplantae; phylum Streptophyta; class Magnoliopsida; order Lamiales; family Gesneriaceae; genus Henckelia; species Henckelia pumila. The sequence goes on from NC_133121.1 coordinate 89,788,427, forward strand.
AGGCATCACACCTGAGATTGTTGACAGTGGTTATGATGTCACTATGCCGTCAGGACAGATTATTTCTACCTCTAGTGTCGTTCGAGAACTGGAGTTGGAGCTTCAGGGGCACTCCATTCACGCAGATGTGGTGGTTTTGCCGTTGAGTGGATTTGATTTGATATTGGGTATGGACTGGTTGACAGTCAATGGAGCTTCGATTGACTTTCGTTGGAGATCAGTGTCAGTGAAACCATCAGAAGGCGACCCGTTTACCTTCCATGCACCTCAGAGCAGTGATATTCCTCAGGTGATATCTCTTATTCAGGCGAGGAAGCTGTTGAAACGGGGTTGCCAAGGTTTTCTAGCAAGTATTGTCACGGCCTCAGAACCAGCCAGTAGATCATTATCAGAGATAGATGTGGTTCGTGACTTTCCGGACGTCTTTCCGGAGGATGTTGCAGGAATTCCACCAGTGAGAGATGTGGAGTTCAGCATCGACTTAGTTCCAGACACCGTGCCTATCTCTAAGGCACCATACAGACTTGCTCCTACCGAGATGAAAGAGTTGAAGGAGCAGATACAGGAGTTATTAGAGAAAGGCTTTGTTCGTCCTAGCTTTTATCCATGGGGAGCTCCAGTGTTATTTGTGAAGAATAAGGATGGCAGTATGAGACTGTGCATCGATTATCGAGAGCTCAACAGGGTCACAGTGAAGAATAAGTACCCACTGCCGAGGATAGAGGACTTATTTGATCAGTTGCAGGGAGCTTCAGTGTTCTCCAAGATCGATCTGCGATCTGGTTATCATCAGCTGCGAGTTAGAGAGGTAGATGTGTCCAAGACTGCTTTCCGGACACGATATGGGCATTACGAGTTCTTAGTGATGCCATTTGGGATGACCAATGCTCCAGCGGTTTTCATGGATCTCATGAACCGGGTTTTTCAGCCGTATCTTGATCCGTTCATCATAGTCTTCATTGATAATATCTTGATCTACTCTAGGAGCGTTGAGGAGCATAGGCAGCATCTACAGACAGCCTTGCAGACTTTGAGGGAGCATCGTTTGTATGCCAAGTTCAGCAAGTGCGAGTTTTGGCTCGAGCAGGTGGCATTTCTTGGCCACATTATTTCGAGAGATGGGATTGCAGTGGATCAGTCGAAGGTGAAAGAGTGGGTGCCCGGTTAGCCAACTTGTGGCTAAGGGCTTTTATGACTCTATATAAAACAATCTTTTGTTTAATATAATTTATACTTTTATAATGGCATTGACTTTATCTTTCTTCATAATGTTATATTATGATATACTATTGTTGTTTTGATAAAGACCTTGAATATACTATAGTGTATGTAAGATGTGGTAGCACATGGGGATGGCTATCATGAAACACATCTTATAGTCACTGTATATTCTAAACTGTTCCTAGTCAATTGAGTCGTCCGCAGATAAGGATAAGGATCGCTCGAGATTGAGACTAGAATTTGCGATGCCGAGTACCACGTTTCATTGGTATGGAACATAGAGATGTTCAAAGCATGCAAATGGATATTCAGATGATGAATGATCGAACTACCCTATTCGGACTTTCCAAGTGGTTATCACTTATCGAGTTGATAAAGTCCGCGGTTTTGGTTGTACACCATTAGTCCTTATTACTTGAAACATCATTGAGACTCTATATGCTAGTACTGTACTTTGACTCATTTACCGACTCTATTGGAGTCATCAGGTGTCGGGATTGGGTACAGTTACGACACATATAGGAGTCGATGCTTTGTTGTCAAAGATTCACCACATACTTGCGAGTGTGGATATCCTATGCGATCTGAGGAGATATTAGTGTGACGAATCTCTGGCTAGAGTACATGATGTGTTTTAGGTTACTCGGTTTTCCTAGTAACACATGCGATGTCACTATTTGATCTCCAAGATGTAATGCATAGTTATCGGATCTCGAACGACTCTTGATATACCAATGGTTGTTGATTCGATCGGGATATATGGATGAAGGGACCGTACTGTACGCTAACCAAAATCTACTGGTTCTTGCAGGCACTATCAGTAATACCTAGGAAATCATGGGGCGATGTTGCTAAGCCCTCTTACCATGATTCGATGGGTAAGTCGGAAATTATTGTTCCGAGTCACAAGGAGTTGTGAGCTCACGGCTAGCTGTATTCCTGAACCATTGAGGGTTACACAAGTAATGGATTACTAAAACCCCGTAGAGATAGTTAAATTTAAAGAGTTAAATTTAATGAAAGAGAAGTTGGACTTCTTAACTAAAGGGAGTGAGATTTCCTAAAATGACATAGGGATGGGCATTTTTGGAAATCACTGAATTCGGATTCAGAAAAATTATCTTGACTCTAAAAGATGCAGAAATGGTTTCTGTGCATATTGGTGAAATCAGTTTATCAATCGGAGTCACGATGAATTTTATATTAATTTCTATAACAACAGGCTTGGCTTGTTGGGCTTAAGTTATGGATTGTGAGATTTAAGGAGTTAGAGTCCTGATACAATTATAACTAGAAATTATCTATAAATAGAGGTGTTGGGTTCGAAAAAAAACACATTGTATATTGCAATTTTCGAAAATACACTCTAGAATTTTCAAGGGGATTTTCGAAATCCTATATCCCTTTTTGGAGAAAATTCGACTTGTGATTTTTGTGAAAAATTACAAATCGAATTAACAGATCATATCTGTTTATTCTCTACGTAAAACTTCTGATTGATTTCTAGTGCAGTCAATCAGAGGGTTTCTGTTTTTCATTCGTGGACCTAATTCCAGAGTTAGATCGTGACTGTCATCGGTTCCCGGGATTTACAAGAAGAGCAGATTAAATTCTGTTGGAGTCCACGATCAAGCCTTTGCTTGACGAGGTAAAAATTTAATTGTGATTTTATTTTTACTTGAACAAATTTAATCGTAAAAGTTTTTGATACCCATATATGGAATCGTTCCATATAATAAAATAAAATTTTAAACTTCCGCTGCACCGGGTATCAATTCTTAATTGATCTGAACACAGTTTTCCAACAGTGGTATCAGAGCCAGGTTGCTCAGATCAAATGATTAAATTAATGTACAAAATTTTAAGCCTCGGTTTTTTTGAAACAAAACGAAAATTTAAAATTAAATTTTAATGGGCAAATCGGGCAGCGATTGGATCGCTGCCCAAGGGGCAGCGACGGGCTGCCCAGCCCGGGCCCCTTTTTGGGGCGCGGGCTGCCCGGGATTGTCCCGGGCAGCACGGAAAAATTATTTTTAATTTTAATTAAAATTTTTAATTTTTGAAATTCTAGTTTTTGATCCGGTCAAAAATTGTTTTTGATTGGTTCACGAGGCATTGGATCGAATTGTTCGAGTCCGAAAATTTTAAAATTGATTTTTGGATAAATTTGAATTTTTGGAAAACTTATAAATTTTATCCGTTAAATTAAATTTTATAAAATTAATTATTTTGGTACAATTGATGATAAGATATGATCTTATGGATGGATAAGATAAAATATGATTTTATCTTTTAAATTATGATGTCTTTGCATGTTTATCCAATTATTTAATTATTGAATTAATTAATGGATAAAGGATGATCGATTGCCATGACCAATGTTTTAGGTGTATGTTAGGTGATTTATATTTGTCTTATTGTTGTTGGTGTTTATTAATGGGCTTGGTTTATAGCCCAATATGATTGTCATATGTAATAAAAGTGGGCCTGGTTTATGGTCCGTTCCCACCCCTAAAAATGTATCCCATATTTGTCATCGAAATTTATTGTAAATTTATTAGACTTAGTGAGAGACAAAGATTTGAAGAAATGGTGGGCCCAGCAGACAATGAAGACCGAAGAAATGTAAATTGGAAGCACAATGTAATAGGATTGCATTGCATACTTACATATCACCTAGGATTGGATTTAGACTCGTGATTGGCAACCACGGGTCGATTAGTTAATGGGATCGATCATCCTTAAATAATAAATGATATTATTGATGTATGCATGTTTATACTAAATTGTATGAATCCCGCAAGCATACATAAATTGCATGATGAGACAAATTTTCAAAATTAAAAATCCCTCATTTTAAATATGATTTAAAATTGATATCAAGATTAATAAAAAGGGAATTTAAATATTGTTTAAATATTCCTACCTTCCATCAACGATCAATGTATGAGATGCTACCCGCGGATACGGTCCGGCTCATATTATTGGGGGGGCCCATTCGTCGGAAAGCTGTACATTGGATCGACACATGTTGTAAGTTGGGTGGAACTCCCATGGGATTGGCTCATATTATTGGGGATCCACATGGCGACCGTCCATCACAACTTAATATTGATGGGTTATCTTGACATGTCACAATAAACGGCGTCATATTATTGGGCCCTTATTGGACATGAGGTAAAAACATGGGGGTTAATTTGGAAGTAATTGGGCTCTACCTTTTGAAAATTATGGTTGGCTGATATTATTCGGGATCATGATTTGTCAATTGGACTCCATGTTCTCACTAAGGAAAACAGTTTCCCGTTTTCACTAGAGGGTAGTGAAATCGTTAAAATAGTGGAAGTGTAATTCATAAAATTAAAATTCGCCATATTTTATGTCTTAGTAAATTAATTAAACAATCATTGATTATTGTCTGTTTCCTTTTCAGTATACTATTACAATGACTTCTCGCAATCCACTGTTTTCAATTCTCGAACAAAACAAATTGACTGGCGCAAACTATACGGAATGGTTCTGTAAGTTGAAAATTATTCTTACTTCGGAAAAAGCTTTCTACGTGTTAGAGAAGCCGCCTCCGAAGGAAGCCCCGGCTAATACAAGTCTGGAAGAGTTGGCCAAACTTGATTTATGGTGGGACCATGATATCAAGGCCAAATGCTACATGCAGGCTTCGATATCTGATGAGCTTCAAAGGAGATTCGAGGATACCATGAATGCTGTTGACATTCACAAGAACCTCAAGGAACTTTTTGGAGCTCAGTCAAGGTCGGAGAGGTATGCCACCGTCAGAGAGCTCATGACGAGCCGCATGCGAGATGGGACTTCGGTCCGTGAGCATGGGGTGCACATGATTGGGCTCATTGAAAAGTTGGTAACACTCGACTTGACTTTGGAGCATGAACTTAGCGCGGACTTGTTGCTTCTATCACTTCCTTCATCGTTTGACGGTTTTGTGATGAACTTCAATATGAACAAGATAGAGGCCACCCTTGAAGAGATGGTCAATATGCTTGTCACATATGAAGCCACACTAAAGAAGGATAAACCGGTACTCTTGGTTGGCTCCTCTTCTAACTCTAAGAAAGGACCAAGTGGAAAGGGTAAGAAACGTTCTGCCCCGCCCAAGAAGATTGTACCAAATAAGAAGGGAAAGGCCAAGGCTTCAATTGGGATAAAAGATGAAAACGTTTGCCATTACTGCAAGAAACCCGGTTATTGGAAACGTAACTGCAAGGAATACCTCGAACAGTTGCGAACTGCAAAGGGTATGTTTTACATTGAAATAAATGTTTCGCTTAACACTTCTTCTTGGGTATTGGATACCGGATGTGGATCTCACATTTGCAATGATTTGCAGGTGATGACAAGAAGTCGTAAGCTAAGGATGGGTGAGACCCAGCTAAGGCTCGGGAATGGTTCTAGAGTCGAAGCCAAAGCTATAGGAGACATTTATTTAGTTTTGCAAAACAATTTTAAGTTATTTTTTAGAGTTGTTTTATATGTTTCGGATTTGGTCAAAAACATTATATCTATTTCTATGCTTGATAGAGATGGTTTTTCTTGCAATTTTGTAAATGGGATTTGCAATATTTATAAGAATGAATGTTTGATTGGAAATGGACAACTTGAAAACGATCTATATAGCTTAAAATTAAAAGACGTTCCAATTAATTATGTTGATAAATCGTGACAACAATTAAAAGGAAAAACGATAGTCAAAACCCAGCAAACCTTTGGCATGCTAGGCTAGGTCATATTTCCTCAAGGAGGATGAACAAGCTAGTGGGAGAGGGCATGTTTGATATGTCTGATATTAACTCTCTACCTACTTGTGAGTCCTGCCTAAAGGGAAAAATGACTAAATCTCCTTTCAAAGGGAAACCTGAGCGTAGTCAAAATCTGTTGGATTTGATCCATACAGATGTTTGCGGTCCATTTAGGATTGGTACTAAACGTGGCAACACCTACTTCATTATCTTTACTGATGATCATTCTAGGTATGGATATTTATATTTAATGAAATATAAGTCTGAAGCATTTGAAAGGTTCAAAGAATTCAAGGCTGAAGTAGAAAACAAACTAGGTAAAAGTATTAAGGCACTTCGATCGGATCGAGGTAGAGAATACTTAAGTACCGAGTTTTTGTACTATCTAAAAGAGAATGTGATTCTCTCTCAGTGGACTCCTCCTATGACACCTCAGCTTAATGGTGTTTTGGAGCGTCGCAATCGAACTTTTTTGGACATGGTTCGATCCATGATGATCTTCACTGAGCTCCCACCTTCATTTTGGGGCTACGCGCTTGAAACGGCGGTATTGTTGTTAAACAACATCCACACTAAAGCAGTAAATAAAACACCATACGAGTTATGGAATGACAAAGCTCCTAAGTATTCGTACTTGAGAATTTGGGGATGTCCTGCTTACGTGAAGCAGACAGTGGGATATAAGTTGGATAGTCGATCCACCTTATGTTATTTTGTAGGGTATCCGAAGAATTCAATCGGATATTATTTCTATCATCCTGCTGAAACAAAAGTGTTTGTTTCAAGGAATGCCACCTTCTTGGAGAAGGAGTTCTTATTGGATAAGAAAGGCAAGATGATGGAACTCGAAGAAATTCGAGAAGAACCCGAGATACAAAATAGCGATCCTACACCTCAAGAATCATCACAAGATCCGAGAGGACTTCTAGGCCTCCTATTAGATATGGTCTTCTTCTTGAAGGGGATCAAAGTGAACCCGACATTGGATGTGATCCAAGAAACTTCAAGGAAGCAATTTCTGATGCGGATTCGAATTTATGGCTTGAAGCTATGCAATCGGAAATAGGCTCGATGCATTCTAACCAAGTTTGGTCTTTAGTAGATTCTCCCGATAGAATTGTTCCAATTGGGTGCAAATGGATCTACAAGAGAAAGCTTGGGCCTGATGGAAAGGTATTGACCTACAAGGCACGATTGGTGGCAAAAGGTTATACTCAAAGACAAGGAGTTGACTATGATGAAACCTTTTCACCAGTCGCAATGTTCAAGTCCATAAGAATCCTTATTGCCATAGCAGCATGGTATGACTATGAGATATGGCAAATGGATGTAAAGACTGCATTTCTTAATGGAAACATTAAGGAAGAGATCTATATGATGCAGCCTGAGGGATACACATCCATGGGAAGCGAGCATAAGGTATGCAAGCTTCAGAGATCAATCTATGGTCTCAAACAAGCATCAAGAAGTTGGAACCAGAAATTTGATGAAACGATAAAGGATTTTGGTTTTATCAAGAACCCGGAGGAACTATGCATGTACAAGAAAGTAGTTAAGAATGCGGTAACATTCTTAGTACTTTATGTTAATGACATCCTACTCATGGGGAATGATGTAGGGATGTTGCAGTCAACAAAGATATGGTTATCAGGTAGATTCTCGATGAAGGATTTAGGTGAGGCATCCTATATTCTAGGAATTCAGATCTATAGAGATAGATCTAAAAGAATGATAGGACTCACTCAATCAACCTACATCGACACCATATTGAAAAGGTTTTCAATGGATGGGTCCAAGAGAGGACATCTACCTATGTGTCATGGAGTTTCTCTATCCAAGTCCATGTGTCCCAAGACTGACGAAGAGATAGAGAAGATGACACACGTGCCATATGCGTCAGCCATAGGTAGTATCATGTATGGGATGATATCTACCAGACCGGATGTGGTCTATGCTCTGACCGTCACGAGCAGATACCAAGCCAATCCCGGTCAAATGCATTGGAAAGCCGTGAAGGATATTCTTAAGTACTTGCGAAGGACTAAGAATTTGTTCATGGTTTATGGAGGGAGAGAATTGAAGTTGGAAGGCTATACCGACTCTAGCTTCCAATGTGACGTGGATGACTCGAAATCAACCTCTGGATTTGTATTCGTGCTCAATGGCGGTGTTGTCTCTTGGAAGAGTTCCAAGCAGGACACCACAGCGGATTTCACCACTGAGGCAGAATACATTGCAGCATCAGCTGCTGCTAAAGGGGCGGTTTGGATAAGGAAATTCATCCAAGAGTTGGGTGTAATTCCTGAAGCTGTTGGTCCAGTCCCAGTGTACTGTGACAACACGGGTGCCGTTGCTCAGGCAAAGGAACCAAGGTCTCATCAGAAGTCCAAACACGTACTGAGGAAATACCACATCATCCGGGAGATCGTGGAAAGAGGAGACATCAGTGTCGAGAGAGTGGCCTCTACAGACAATATCGCTGATCCGCTTACTAAGCCCTTGTCAGGACCATTGTTTGACAAACATCGCGAAGCAATGGGATTACGTAGTATGACTAGTTGGCTTTAGGGCAAGTAGGAGATTGAAAGAGTGGGTGCTCGGTTAGCCAACTTGTGGCTAAGGGCTTTTATGACTCTATATAAAACAATTTTTTGTTTAATATAAATTACACTTTTATAATGGCATTGACTTTATCTTTCTTCATAATGTTATATTATGATATACTATTGTTGTTTTGATAAAGACCTTGAATATACTATAGTGTATGTAAGATGTGGTAGCACATGGGGATGGCTATCATGAAACACATCTTATAGTCACTGTATATTCTAAACTGTTCCAAGTCAATTGAGCCGTCCGCAAATAAGGATAAGGATCGCTCGAGATTGAGACTAGCATTTGCGATGCCGAGTACCACGTTTCATTGGTATGGAACATAGAGATGTTCAAAGCATGCAAATGGATATTCAGATGATGAATGATCGAACTACCCTATTCGGACTTTCCAAGTGGTTATCACTTATCGAGTGGATAAAGTCCGCGGTTTTGGTTGTACACCATTAGTCCTTATTACTTGAAACATCATTGAGACTCTATATGCTAGTACTGTACTTTGACTCATTTACCGACTCTATTGGGATCATCAGGTGTCGGGATTGGGTACAGTTACGACACATATAGGAGTCGATGCTTTGTTGTCAAGGATTCACCACATACTTGCGAGTGTGGATATCCTATGCGATCTGAGGAGATATTAGTGTGACGAATCTCTGGCCAGAGTACATGATGTGTTTTAGGTTACTTGGTGTTCCTAGTAACACATGCGATATCACTAATAGATCTCCAAGATGTTATGCATAGTTATCGGATCTCGAACGACTCTCGATATACCAATGGTTGTTGATTCGATCGGGATATATGGATGAAGGGACCGTACTGTACGCTAACCAAAATCTACTGGTTCTTGCAGACACTATCAGTAATACCTAGGGAATCATGGGGCGATGTTGCTAGGCGCTCTTACCATGATTCGATGGGTAAGTCGGAAATTGTTGTTCCGAGTCACAAGGAGTTGTGAGCCCACGGCTAGCTGTATTCCTGAACCATTGAGGGTTACACAAGTAATGGATTACTAAAACCCCGTAGAGATAGTTAAATTTAAAGAGTTAAATTTAATGAAAGAGAAGTTGGACTTCTTAACTAAAGGGAGTGAGATTTCCTAAAATGACATAGGGATGGGCATTTTTGGAAATCACTGAATTCGGATTCAGAAAAATTATCTTGACTCTAAAAGATGCAGAAATGGTTTCTGTGCATATTGGTGAAATCAGTTTATCAATCGGAGTCACGATGAATTTTATATTAATTTCTATAACAACAGGCTTGGCTTGTTGGGCTTAAGTTATGGATTGTGGGCTTTAAGGAGTTAGAGTCCTAATACAATTATAACTAGAAATTATCTATAAATAGAGGTGTGGGCTTTATGGATTGTATATTGCAATTTTCGAAAATACACTCTAGAATTTTCAAGGGGATTTTCGAAATCCTCTATCCCTTTTTGGAGAAAATTCGACTTGTGATTTTTGTGAAAAATTACAAATCGAATTAACAGATCATATCTGTTTATTCTCTACGTAAAACTTCTGATTGATTTCTAGTGCAGTCAATCAGAGGGTTTCTATTTTTCATTCGTGGATCTAATTCCAGAGTTAGATCGTGACTGTCATCGGTTCCCGGGATTTACAAGAAGAGCAGATTAAATTCTGTTGGAGTCCACGATCAAGCCTTTGCTTGACGAGGTAAAAATTTAATTGTGATTTTATTTTTACTTGAACAAATTTAATCGTAAAAATTTTTGATACCCATATATGGAATCGTTCCATATAATAAAATAAAATTTTAAACTTTCGCTGCACCGGGTATCAATTCTTAATTGATCTGAACACAGTTTTCCAACAGAAGGTTGAGGCAGTGCAGAAATGGGGTATTCCGAGGAATGCTTTGGAGATTCGCAGTTTCTTGGGTTTGGCAGGATATTATAGGAAGTTCATCAAGAGTTTTTCCTCTATTGCAGTACCCTTGACTTCCTTAACCAAGAAGAATGCGAAGTTTATTTGGAGTTCAGACTGTCAGAGGAGCTTCGATCAGCTGAAGGAAGCACTCACTACTGCACCGGTTTTAGCGATGATAGTACCACACGAGGAGTTAGTAGTATACACTGACGCGTCTAAGCTAGGTTTAGGCGCAGTACTTATGCAGTGTGGTAAGGTTATTGCTTATGCATCGAGGCAGTTGAAGATTCATGAGCAGAACTACCCGAAACATGACTTGGAGTTAGCAGCAGTGGTCTTCGCTTTGAAAATCTGGAGGCACTATCTGTATGGCGAGAAGTGCAAGATTTTCACTGATCACAAGAGCCTCAAGTACTTCTTCACTTAGAAGGAGTTGAACATGAGGCAACGGAGATGGTTGGAGTTGGTGAAGGATTATGACTGTGACATTAGCTACCATCAAGGTAAAGCTAATGTAGTGCCGATGCTTTGAGTCGGAAGTCGTCAGTGGTATCATGTTTGTCAGCGCAGTTACCACTGCAGAGTGAGATTCAGAGGTTTGATTTGGAGTTTTACTCGAGTGGTCATGCACCGAGCTTGTCAGTGTTGACGGTGCAGCCGATTCTACGGGATCGGATTAGAGAGGGACAGCCTACAGATGAGGAGTTGCAGCGTTGGAGACAGAGGGATGAGGCCAAGGGTGGTCTTCTGTATACAGTTGTGGATGGCATTGTTCTGTACCGTGGTAGGATGTGGGTACCAAATGTTGATCAGTTGAGAGCTGAGATTCTAGCAGAGGCTCACACATCTCCGTACTCCATTCACCCCGAAAGTACGAAGATATACCGAGATTTGCAGCTATTGTATTGGTGGCCTGGGATGAAGAGAGACATCGGGAGAGTTGTGTCAGAGTGCTTGACTTGTCAGCAGGTCAAGGCTGAGCATCAGCGTCCAGCAGGACTTCTTAGACCTCTTCCTATTTCGGAATGGAAATGGGAGAATATTACGATGGACTTTGTAGTTGGCTTACCGAGGAGTGCCAGAGGTTGCACAGCTATTTGGGTGATCGTGGATAGACTCACCAAGTCAGCTCATTTCTTACCGGTGAGGACTACTTACTCGTTGACACAGTATGCAGAGCTTTACATCAAGGAGATTGTTAGACTGCATGGCATACCAGTGTCGATAGTATCAGACAGAGATCCGAGATTTACGTCTGCGTTTTGGAAGAGTTTTCACACTGCATTGGGGACTAGACTTTTGTTCAGTACAGCGTTCCATCCCTAGACAGATGGTCAGTCTGAGAGAGTGATCCAGGTTCTCGAGGATCTACTGAGAGCTTATGTCATCGACTTTCAGGGCTCGTGGGAGACTAGACTGCCATTAGTGGAGTTTACCTATAACAACAGTTTTCAGTCGTCTATAGGTATGGCTCCTTATGCAGCTTTGTACGGGAGGAGATGCAGATCTCCTGTGCATTGGGATGAGGTTGGCGAGAGGATTTTACTTGGTCCTGAGATTGTGCAGCAGACAGCTGACATTGTGACTCAGATTCGGGATCGAATGAGGACTGCTCAGAGTTGTCAGAAGAGTTATGCAGATACTCGACGACGAGATTTGGAGTTCACAATAGGTGATCACGTGTTTCTGAGAGTGTCACCTATGAAGGGAGTGGTACGATTTGGCCGGAGAGGGAAGCTTAATCCGAGGTATATAGGGTCATTCGAGATCTTGGAGAGAGTTGGCACGTTGGCCTACCGTTTAGCTCTACCGCCAGGGCTTGCAGCAGTGCACAACGTTTTCCATGTATCCATTCTTCGGAGATATGTCTCTAACCCGTCGCATGTGTTGGATTTCGAGCCCTTGCAGTTGCAACCTGATCTAGTTTATGAGGAGAGGCCAGCGCGGATCTTGGCTAGGGAGGAGCGGAGACTTAGGACGCGAGTCATACCGATAGTCAGAGTCCAGTGGCTGAATCACTCAGAGGAGGAAGTTACTTGGGAGACCGAGGCAGAGATGAGGACTCGTTTCCCGGAGTTGTTCGGGTAAGTACTTTAATTTCGAGGACGAAATCCAATTTAAGGGGGGGAGAATTGTAACACCCGATATTTTTAATACGTAAATTCGCATGCATAATTAGGAAATTTATTTATTTGAAATTTTAGATTATGGGTTAAATATTTATGTGAATTATTTGTGCATGATTTAATTTATTTTCAAGCATTTAACCCATAATTAGAGATTTTCATGATTTATGGTAATTGAATTATTTTATCGCGTTGACGGGACCGTGGACGGACAAGATGACAACTTTCTATCCAATTTATTTTATGAGCATTTTAGAGCCCAAAAATATTATTTTGAGTTTTATTTCCTCAAAATTATTAGTATTTAATTTTATATAATTTTAGGAGTCCATTTTTATTCAAAATAAGCCAAAATAATGACTTTTTATTATCTTTAAAATTCTCTTAATTATTTATTTCGGGATTTTTAAATTAGTTATCAGATTTTAATTATTAGTTAGAGCTTTTAAGTTATATATTTCATAATTAAAAATCCTTATTAATATTTTATTATCCTAAAAACCTATTTTTATTAAAACCTTACCCTAAACCTACCCAACCCTCACGCCTCCAAGCTCTCAGCCGACACCTCCACCTCTCCTTCATCTTATTCATCGATCAGCAGGCTCTAGGACTCCATAGCCGATTTTCTTCGAAGCTTCAAGGTTGCTCGTCGTCCCGGAATCGTTCTACGCGCCTTCTTCTCTTCAAACATCGGTGCAAGCCATGATTTTCTTCCCTAATTTTCATACTATATCAGATATTATGGTGTGTGTATTGTGTATGCATCGAAATTTCAAAGGTTTCAGAAAAAGGGTTCGTTTTATGATTGTAGGCGCACGGTTCTTGTTGTGTTGGTTGTTCATGCTCATGTTTTCCTCCATGGTTGCATCTAGGCTGCTGGTTAGGGTTCCTAAGTGGTGTGGGAGTGGCCTGGACTCGAATGGCTCGAGTGGTTCGAGCCAAACGAGCCCAAGAAACCACAATGTTCAGACAGCTCCCTTGGATGCGCTGATTAGGGCTTCGTGGAAGGGGGCTCGGGGTCGGCTCTGTGGGTTGCATGGGGCTGGGACAAGGACTAGGTTCGAACCGCCCAGACGTGGGCTACGTCTGGGCGGCGGCGCTCCAGCCAGGGGCGGCCGGAGCAGGCCGGCAGCAGCCAAGGAGTGGCTGCTGCTCACGGCCGCAGCTGAATTGGGAATAGGGGCGACGGGTTTAGGGTTTTCAGGGCGGGTCCGGGTCGAATTATGGGTCCGGGTCGGGTCTGGAATTAAGTGGGTTAAGTTAGTTGGGTCTGGGTCCGGGTTAAGTTAGTCGGGCTCGGGTATTTTATTTTTAAGTTAATGATTAAGTTTAAGTGTTTAATGAGCCTAATTAAATCTCAAAATTTAATTGGGCTCCATTTAAATTCTTTTGGGTTGAATTTATTTGTTATTGGGTTTATTTAAATTTAATTAAGTTAGTCCAATGATTTTTATGGGCTTGGGGGCCCATGAAAATTATTGGGCCAGTCTTTGGGCTTTTGGGCCCATTAGGCCAGAATAGGTTATTATTGGGCCAGGAATGTTTTAATGGGCTTGAATTTATTAATTGGGCCTAGAAATGTATTTTTGGGTTTAAGTGTGTTAATGGGCCAGTCTCAGTGTTAATGGGCCAGAATTTAAGAAAATGGGCTTGAGTGTTAGGGCCAGCAGTTCAGTACAACCCATGAGAAATTGCATGTGTCCTGAATATATATTTAATTATTTTTATGCATGGAAGTTATTTTTAATATTTATATGTTAGTATGAAATTAAATTAAATATATATGAAGGACACACATTTTATTTAAGTACATGCATTCATGAAATAATTTTTTTATGCATGATTTAATGTCTAAGGTTGAGCATAAGAAAATAATTTTATGTTAGAAGTTGAAGTAGTGTGACAATTTAAGGGGGATTCGTCCCCATATGTGAACTATTGAAGGGCAGTTTACTGCCAATTTAAGAGGTGATTCGTCACCGCCACGTACGTTGGTTTACCACGCTGATCAGTATTTAATGTATGTATGGTTATACTATGGAGACGACCTTTCGATGTTAGAAAATACTTTGCTCAACAATGTTTATGTATTATTATGATATTCAAGTTTAATTTATATTTATGTTATGTTCATGATATTTTTAAGCATGCTCATTCATGTATATGTTATGTATTAGTATTAAAGTGATTTAAATTATTTTAAACCCTTGTTATGTTAGCATGTTGGGCCTCTAGGCTCACTACACTGATATGGTACAGGTGAGTACGTAGAGGAGGATGTAGTACCCACCGGCGGCGAGGACCTATGAGCGGACAAGCAATAACCCCGTGACCGTTGTCTGAGTCTACGTCATGTTTTGAATATTTTTATCGTGTTATACATTTTTATTTATTTTCAGTGGTGGTTATTATTACTCGTCTTATTTAAATATTTTCAGTGCATTCAAATTTTATTTATTTTGCTTATGTCAGTATTTTATTAAATGTTAGACTCAGATATTTAATTTATTAAAGGTTGCATTTTTATTTAAGTTATTTATTTTTAAATCTATCTATTCTGTGCATATATGTAAGGGCATGTATGTACATATTATTATTTAGTAAGTAATAAAAAAAAATTCCGCATATTTATTTATATTTAGAGAGTTAGGGTCGTTTCAGAAACAGGCTCCTAGAGCTTGGTATGACACTTTAACTAAATTTCTTCTTGAACACGAGTTTGAAATAGGCACATTTGATAAGACTTTGTTCAAATTCACGAAAGGTGATCACACTTTATTAGTTCAAATTTATGTTGATGATATTATCTTTGGGTCAACTAACCCCAAACTGTGCACAACATTTTCTAAGCTAATGCAGGAAAAATTCGAGATGAGCATGATGGGTGAACTGAATTTCTTTCTTGGATTACAAGTTCGCCTAATGGAAAATGGGACATTCATAAGCCAAACTAAGTATACCAAAGAACTTATCAAAAAGTTTGATATGGAAAACTGCACAGTTGCAACAACTCCCATGGGTGTATCGATTAAGCTTGACAAAGACGAATGGGTAATATCAGTTGATGAAACAATGTATCGAGGTCTAATAGGTTCATTGCTTTATTTAACAGCCAGTAGACCTGACATTGTCTTTGCAATTTGTTTATGCGCCAGATTTCAGTCTAATCCTAAGCAGTCCCACTTCATAGCTGGCAAGAGGATACTAAGATATCTTAAAGAAACTCAGAATGTTAGGCTGTGGTATGCTAAGCATAATTCTTTCAATCTAGTTGGATACTCAGATGCTGATTATGCTAGATGTAAACTGGATAGAAAAAGTACTAGTGGATCATGTCAATTCCTTGGGAATATACTGATCTCATGGTTTAGCAAGAAACAAACATCCATTGCAACCTCTACAACAGAAGCAAAGTACTTGGCTGCAGGAAGTTGTTGTGCTCAACTGCTCTGGATTCAACAACAGTTGAGGGATTATGGAATTGAGGAACAAGATTCACCAATATTCTGTGATAACACCAGCACAATTGCAATCACTTACAACTCCATTTTTCATTCAAGAACAAAGCATATTGAAGTTTGCATCATTTTATCCGTGATCATGCACTCAAGAAGAATATCCGACTAGAGAATATATCAACGGAGCAACAAACTGCTGACATCTTCACCAAACCACTCCCAGAGTCTAAGTTTTCTTACTTTCGAAATATCTTAGGACTTATTGAGTTGAATTAAAATTAGTTTATACATTGCAAATTGTCTAAAGAAGTTTAGCATGACCTAAACTGAACTCTCCTCAAAATCATTAAATTTTTCATTTTTTTACTTGTTCACGATGCTTTAAAATTCTCCTTATATATTTAACTTAGTATAAGCATATATTAAGGGGGAATATTGTTATTCCTTTTTGCAGTTTATCTTTTAGGCGTTTAACAGATATAAAAATATATATAAAATAAATAACACCATATACAACAAAATAGCATACTTTATTAATAAACACCATTTACAATGTCTATTTCAGTTTTCACAGCTATTTTTCAAAGTAGAAGATGCTCCTCCAGCGGGCCATCTTCCACCTCCTCCAAGCCATGAAGAAGGGTCACCACCCTTAACTCCTTCTTCAGGAGCAGCAGTTGTATGCCCTCTCGGCCAAGGACATACGCAGGGCTGTTAATCCCAAGCACTTGCTTATACTTCTCAAGACGACGAACCTCTTCAGGACCAAGTGCATTCGGGCCTCTGAACTGCATCCGTATTAGTTTTGCTCGAAGACGAGCAAGTTTTCCTTCGACGAAATCTTCATGAGCAATTCTCCAATTATCCATTTTTTTTTGCTTATCTGATTTAATATCTACGTGCATATCCTCATCTCTCCTTCTTTTTATATAGAATAAAAGCTCAAACATCGAAGAGTCTCTCACATTTATTATCTTTAAATTTATTCAGAATATAAAGAGTCTATTACGTATGCTTTCACACAATAAGACACTGTTCAGGACAAAATATCTCTGAAATTTGATTGCATGCCATAATTACCTGATAACATAGTTTTTCGTGCTTATTATTACATATTGCAGTTTACCTTTATTAATTTAGCATTACCATCAAAACAGTTTGGGAAAACAGTTCATGCACAATATCATTTTAGTAAAATTTCTTTTATTGATACTTGAAATCAAAAGACTACAATCACACACTTTTTATTTCCCTCATCTTGAGGAAAATCTCAAAACTCCAGTTCGTCACCCATGCTCGTAGAGGAGCAACTGAAGGATCCACTAGCTCATCGGTCGCAATGCAAACCAATGTGATATACTCTTTACTGAGCATCATATAAAGAACATTCTTGTCCTTAAAAATGTCTCTGGGTTCAAATGTGTCCAGTGTTATCATGTAGTACATCGCCCCCTGAGCTATCTCCTTTGCATCCTCAAATTTCCTCGGAGGAAATTGAGCATGATGATACATGTGGAGTTCTTCTATCTTCAGCCAGACTTTCATCACTTTCTCATAAACCCTTTCCTCGATCCTCTTCTTTTCAAACTCAAAGTAACTCTCTCGACATGCCTCACATGCCACATATGGACTTTGACCAAAACCAAACAAGGGAACAATGTTACTCATCTTTCTCTACTCAACTGAATTTATAAAATCAATCATCCTACTATAAGTTCACTATTTATAGTTGGAACGCGTAGCCCTTTTAGAGGGAAATATGTGTATCATCTCCCGCCTTACTGTACTATTTATTATAAATTTCAAAATTGGTCTATGTGATACGTCACTCTCTTGTATTATTGACCAAATCACCCATTATACACCATATCAGTTTCTCATAAACCCTAAACGCCTAAACTAACTTCGTTAAAACTTCTCTGTTTGATTCACAGGAACTATTTCCATGGCTACCTCATCTGCAGTGTACATTCTCAATGCCCTCGCCGTCGATTTTGAATCTCTGTATGGAATGGATAAACCAGGCATATCCAAGGTTTGCACTGCTCTTGAACAATATGAACTTCACCCTTTTTTGGATATCCAAAACTTGAATATCTATCAAACGGACCTGTTATCGTTATATCATAACTATACGCTCAACAATGATGGCATTTTATTACTTTCTCTCGGAGGACATACTATTCAAATCAGTGAAGAATTCTTTGCCAACACTTTCAGTTTACCCACTTCAGGGAATACTGACTTCAATATTGTATCAACCACTGATATCACTAAAATGCAAAGCATATTTTCTGGCTAAACTCAACCGATTTCTCTGTCTGGATATAAAAGAGATTTAAAGCCTGAATATTAAATGCTAGCTGACATTGTTGCCAAAAGTATTTTGGCAAAAGGAGGGTCCTTCGCAAAATTAACTGTCGGAAAGTTTAAGGTCATGACTGCTATCATGAAAGGGGTAAAGATCAACTGGAGTAATATCATTTTCAACATCTTTGTCCAAATGATGACACCCACCAAGCAATCTTCTGAATATATACTACAAGCTAGTCAACTCCTTGAAAATCTCGGAATTACTCTTCAAGCATCTTCTCAACTGCACAAGCTTAGAGTTCTGAATGTTGAGTATCTGGAAAATTTTCAGTCCAGAGAATCAACTGATTTAACTACTGCAAAAATACAAAAAACACCAATGAAAAGACAAGCAAAAAAGAAGAGAAATCTTTTGATATATGACAGTGATGAAACTGATAGTGAAGAAGTCGTGAAACAGGCTCCAACCAAGCATACTAGAACTCTTCAAACAAAAGCTATCTCATTCCCAGCTAAACTGATCATCTATGTGATTCCTAAACAAGTGAATATGGCCTCAACTGAAGACACACATCTCGCTGATAAAACAGCTGAGGAGCTAAAAACCAGAACTGATCCCAAAGGAAAGAAACCAATGATGATTGAACCACTTCAAAGCCTTCAACCATCTCACATGAAGACTTGGGAACATTTGTTAAAACTCATAAGGCCCCTCTACAATATATCTCACCAATCGTAGCTTTGTCTTCAGCAATACCAATCGGTGGTTTATCTTCAGAACAAATTGTTGAATATACTCACTCAGGTTAGGATTTGGCAACAGGAAGTTCTCAGATATCATCCTTCTCTGATCCTGACAGACCATCCAATGCTATTCAACTTCAAATCGACTTAACCATGGATGAAGTACTTGAATATGCTGAGAAGCGCACTGCTGAAATTTTTTATACTTGGCGCAAATACAGGACCTCTACATTGGCCAGACATCTCACCAAAAAGAATGAGCTGTCTAAATTTGTCAAACTTGAAGAAATCGTACTAAGGGTAGTCAAGACTGTCAACATTCAAGATGCATTGATAAGAAGAAAGTACTTCTATGATCTCTTAAGGATCAAGAAACTAAGTGAAATTGTTGATGAATTTCAAATGAAATATGATCCGCGTACCAGAATCTCTTATGAAGATCGAGCCATTTTTACTCAACTGCAAACTGATCTCATCAATATACAAATAGAAGTAAAGTTCTAGGAGACTGATCAAACTTTGGAAACTCCATAAATCTTTGTTTGGAAGAAACACAAATCACACTCCACATCCAAATCTAAACACAAGAAAAGCAAGAAAAGTCACACCTCCACTGGATCCTCCAACCATTCAATCGATCAGGTGTTTGAATAACTTCAAAAAGAAACTTCAGTTGCTCCCAATACAACAGATACATCCATTGAGAAGCAGTTGCATACCTCAGGCACTGAAACTGCTTTACCCGAGCTTCAACTAATGAACATCGATGAAGTCATCTCTCATATTGAAGCTGAGGACCATCCAAATCCTTCATTAACAGCACCATATCTATGGAATAAGTTGTGTCTCCACTGTCTTTCTAAGAGGAACCTGAAGAACCTCAACCGATCACTATGGAAGTACCATCTATGGAAGAAGTTGTGCCTCCATTATCTTTCCAAAAGGAACATGAAGAACCTCAACCAATCGCTATGGAAGCATCAACCTCTAAAATTCTTGACCATACAGATGAGCCATTCACTTCAGCTCAGAAGGAAATCACATAACCATACATGTCTCAAATAGATGAGTTATCCTTCTCAACTCCCACTGAACAAGCTCAGACAGAATCAAAGGAAGTCTCACACATTTTGGATATTTCATCTCACTTTGATGACACATCTGTTCCAACCAAGTCTATTGATGAAGAAGCACTTCGGACATCCAATTCAACTGATGATCCACCAGTCATGCCAATTCTTATTGATAATGAACAGCTGCAAGAACCAGTGCATGAATCATCAACACATGTACAAATTATCAATGATTCATCTCTTAATGACAAAGCTGTTGAGACTGAGACTTTATCTCAAAATCTAGCAATGATTGTTCATACAGTCCCTGAATCATCAACTCATCAAGACAAAGGAAAAGAGAAGGTTGAGATGATCGCAACTGCACCACCATCTCCTCCTAAAGGACAGAAGACAGATTTTACCAAAGAAAATCTCTCATTCATTGGCAAAGGAACTCCATCTCCCACAGCAACGAATGATGATGATTGGTATCAGGTGATCTCTCAGATTGAAAACTCAGTTTATGCCATATCTAAAACTGTCACTAGTCTCAAAGAGAATCAACAAACAACCAACAACAACATCTCCTTTTTGAAACAATCAATGAGTACCGAGCTCGATAAACTTCACGAAAAACTTGCACTATTAGATAAAATCCTAGTAGACTCAAGTCAACTGACAAGCTCACTGTCTCAACTACAAGATTCTCATCAGTTTTTGGAGACAAAAGTTGGCAACTTGAATGGATATTTTCAATCTTTTCACACTTCAATTCAATCAAATTTTCAAGAAATTTCTCGGCAACTCAATACGTTGGCAAGTCTATCTCAGAATATCTTGCGAACCCAACATGAAGCTCAAGCTCTACATCGTAACACCTCAGCAGCTCATCAACCATCTCGCAGCTCATCATTCCACAGATCCTCTTCCAATCGAAGATAGTTTATCTTCTATTATATCAAGATTATTATGTTATCTACTCTTGTATCTCTCCTTCAGGATCTTTATTTTTCAGTTTATCAAAAAGGAGGAAGATTTATAAGACCTTGAAGATTTACAAGAACATGAAACTGACTTTGTATGACATTAAATATCATTTTATCATCCACATCTCAAAGTTTTGATAAACACCAAAAAGGAGAAAATTGTTGGAAAATTCAGTTTTGGTATTTACAAAAGAAAGTCAAACTAACTTAGCAACCACAAAAGGGCTAAACTGATATTCGGAATTGATGATGTCACTATCAACGACCACATGATCGATACGATAAATTGAATCACTCAACTGGCTAAGGGATGTCACTCAACTGGCTAAGGGATAGAAATCAGTTTACCCCCACTAAAATGAATAAGGAATGCAAATCAGTTTACCCCTCTATAAACTGAATCCATCAGGTTACCCCTGCCGAACTGACTACATCAGTTTATCCACAACAGTTTTACTACCGTGTCATTTCTGGATAAGATCATCCGTACTCTGACATCTCTGCAGAAGGTAGTGTCGCGATACTAAGGGAATGTCGGCTCCAAAAATCATTGATGATGGTGACAAATCCAACGGGAATAATTTAAATTCTATCTGAAGGACAATTTGAATTTATGACCGTTGGCAATCCAAAGGGTATAAATAGAGATCTTGATCAATCTCCGATACAACTAATGATCTAAAAACTCTGCCATTCTTGCGAGGACATTAAAAGCTTTTACGCTCAAATTTGATCAAGGAACTCGAAGCACAAACGCTCAAGCATTATTTTGATCATTGAAGGATCGATCTTTGTGCTAAGGATTTCGAGTTGTATTAACTCTATTGTACTATCAGTCTAGGACTGAAACTAAGGTGTTATACTAGGAGTTCTTGTTTAGGCAGTGTCTAAGTCCTAAAGTGGTGACGTAGGAGTGTTTGAAATCTCCGAACATCCATAGACAATTACTTGTGTCATTTCAGTTCACTCACCACTACCACACACACCCTAAACTGATTCTCACTCAGTGTTTTAAATCTGCAGCTTGACATATTTCCGCACATACTTTGTTTGTCAAACTGCATTTGACACTAAGATAAGCCTTGGACTTATTCATTAAACCGATCGAGTTTAATATTTCCTACTAAACTGCTTGAAAGTATATTCACCCCTTTTAGACTTTCAACCGATCCTAACAATACACGTATATATATACATATATGTATATGTATGCAATTATGTTTGGAATAATATATATACATATATTTGTATATATGGTAATAATATACAATGGTTGATATATTATTACCTTAACCCACAAACATGCTCATTAAGAAAATACATAATTGTTATGTATGATTTTCGAAAAATCACTCTCAAGAATGATTTGCAAGAATTCGGCCACTATCTCTAATTGAAAGAGAAATTTTGTGTGGCGTTTCTTGTTATTTTAATATCTCAACGAAAAACTTCTTCCTATCTCTCTAGTGCGAGTTCGAAGAGGAACGAGTCATCCGGTTGTGGAGTTGATTCGAAGATTAAAGAAGAAGGTATTCCAGTTGATCGTTCGTAGGGAATTACAACAAGAGCTATCTCCACTAATCCCGAAATAGTTGGTGCCAAGTGAGATATTCACTAAAGGTATAATTTCGTAAACACCCTATGAATGTATATTAAATCACACGAGTGCCTAAGTAATTTTGAATGTCAAAATTAAAAATTTAAAACTTCCGCTGCATCTTGGGCACGAGAAAAACGGTATTCCAATAGTGGTATCAGAAACAGGTTCTCTATATCGTATGGTTAATTTAATGTTAAATTTTTATTTCTAATCGCATAAAAAAATCTCAAAATCGCAACGCCTTAAAAAATTTATTTTTCAAATTTTTTTTAAAAAATATTATCAATTGGAGTTCACGAATTGCAATTGCAATCGAACTGTCATTATATTAAATTGGGCCGAACATCGGCCCAATTGCAATTATTCGCAATTGCAGTTCACGAATTGCAATTGCAATTAATTGCAATTCGTGAACTGCAATTGCGAATAATTGCAATTGGGCCGATGTTCGGCCCAATTTAATATAATGACAGTTCGAACAACAAGAAAATGGACAAAATATTTCGAAAAACTTTTTTGCGAAACAAATGTTGAAGAATATCGAGTTGGTCTAGTAATTTAGTTTTTGGAATTTTCTCATGTTTTTCTCCTAAAAATATTGTTTGAAACTTGTCTTATGAAGTAAAATTATTAAATATTTTTTTTAGTTTCACTCTAGTTTTTTTTTTTTGTTTATCTTTTAGCATATTTTCATATTTTATTAATACTAGAAATTTATTATAGAATATTTTTTTTATCTTTATTTATTACTAGAATTTTATTTTATTAAAAGTTGATTGTACAAAAAATATTTTTTATATCACTAGGACGATGGAAAAGAAAAGTATTAACTATTGATGGATTTGATGATTTGATGATGGAAACTCGATATTTGATGTATTGGATTAGATTAGTTATTTTTAGCTTATAAAATTTAATGTTATAATATGATATACATTTGTTTTTGAAAAAAATAAAACATCAATATTATTTTGAATATTTATTTATATAAATAAATTAATAAATTTAGTAATTTTTCTCATTGGAACAAATGAATAAGTATATATATATATACATACTATTTTATTTTAGTTTTTTAAATTAGACATTGTTATTTTATATCATAATACTTGTCTTCATTTCAAACTATACGCAGATTATAGTAACGTTTTTGTGATTTGAAATTCTCATATTTTATATTCAAGTAACATATTTCTAACTAATTAAATTGAAATCCATTTGAAATTATATGTCCATCTAAGCCAATGATTTAATAACTAAAGGATTTCAAACTAATTGATTTCAAACATATCAATTTGAAATACCCTCTCAAATTCAAATCCCTTCAACCAAAGTACCTAACACAACTTAATATTACGGCACATATATTGCACCGATAGCTGGTAGGAATATATGGTCTTTCAAATCCTCACAAGTTGTCTTTGCGAAAATACCCCAAATCACAAAAATACATAACACTAAAAAACATAAAATGCAAAAAGAACACAAAATAGTCAAACTAATTAAATATAAAAAATATTTCAACGTATATTTATATAATATAATCTTTACTATTTTATTAAGTGTGCGTAGCCTATTCTAACTGTGTTTGATGTCATGGTCCATTTTCTTCAATTTTACCTTTTGTACACATACGCTCGCTCTCCAACTCACTTATCTCTCCTTTTCTCTCAACTATTTTCATCCTCTATTCTTTTATCATATCTCTTTTCATCAATTAAAACTGAATTTAATTCATGACTAATTTTTTTTATATTTGAAAAAAAACAAAAATAAAAATAAACAAACACTTTAAAATTAACAAATTATTCAATATACAATACATTATATTTGTACATAATATTTTACACACGTAATGCGTGTGCTCCGTCGCTAATATATATTATAAATGTCATTGATGCATTTAGAACAACCGTATATTCAATAAAAAAAATATTATAATAGGGATACAAAAAATATATTTGATACAAGGGAAGGGGTTAAATAGATATAAATCATATAACAAATGAATACCTATATATATAGGGAGTGTTATTTACACTAAAAAAAGTGTTAATAACACTCCATCTTATGAATTTAAGTTATATATAGACAAAATTATCCCTAATATTACTTTTCTTATATTATAAAATCTATATTTACCATTAAAAAAACCACCTCAAGTTATATCATTTTATTTGTCAACGTCTAAAATTTTATTATCTCAAAAAAAATTTCATGGTTTTTAATAAATTATAAAAAAACATAAATTTTTCTTGTTATCTTAAAATTAAATTATTCATGTTTTATTCAGAATTTTATAAGGTATACAATGTTTACAAAATTTTGTTTTACCAAAATTTGAATCAATTCCTGGGATAAGATTTAAATTTTTATATATTAAAAGATAAAATATTTTATTATTTCAGAATATTTTTGACCGTGTATAATCTAGTTATTAAGAATTTAATATATAATTATGATGATATAAAGATATTATTTGAACTCTATTCATTTAACATCAATATTTTTTTTTGAACTCATTCATTTAATATAGATGTATTAAAATCAATATTTTGCTATTTTATTTTTGGTATAGAAGAATTTTTACCACAAATATATTAACTAAAAATTTAGTAACTATATTTTATTGATAATAAACTAATAATGTCTCGTTATAAGATATTGCAATAAAATTAAACTTTGACTTTTTAAGTTGCAGTAAAAACATAATAAAATGTATGTAATAAATAATGAAAAACATAATAACAAAATATTTATTCCAAAAATTAGAAATATAATTAATAATGAAAAATCGTTATGATGAATAATATTTTAAATTACTCAACATAATAATATTTTCTTATTGTTCTACATTTAAAAATACGGAATAGTTAAATAATAAAAATTATTTTTTGAATTATTAAAGTCCTATATAATTAATTATTTTAGGAATAAAAATTACTAAAAAATTTGCCCAAACAAGAAAAGCAATCAATGGAAGGATAGTATAGTCCATTTTTATGACAAAATAAAAAGTGGAGTGAAATTAACAAATAGTGGAGTGTAAATAACACTTTCATATATATATATATATACTATTACATAAAAGTTGAGCTTATTATAGTAACTAACTTTAAGGACATTATAATTTTTTATTCCATAATTATCCTTTTTGATCCACTATCTCAAAAAACCTTCATCTCAATCTATTTTTTGGTTTAAAAAAATTACATAAAAAATCATTTTATTTTACACATGCAAAACATGTGCATTTTGCACTAGTATATATAAAATATTTCCTTTTAATAATTGCAGTTTTGATATAATTTTTATTTTTTATGTAACATTTAAAGAAGAATAAACTAAATATTTATTTATACAAGTCACCATGGCACACGCGATGCGTTTACCGTAAATATATAATTTGGTGAAAACTCCAACTTGATAAAGTGTCGACAGAATAAAATTTAATTTGATAGTGAAGAAAAACGGAAGAGAAAGAAGGAGATTAGAAGAAAAACCGAAGAGAAAGTGGGAGGAAATGAGACATGATAGTTTTTTTTGGGAGTGTGGGGTATATTCAAAAAATTTAAGAAAATTTACCATGACACCAAAAACAATTTTTCTAGGGTACGCACACTTAATAATATAATAATATATATCGTGGCATACGCGATGCGTGTGTAGAACATGAAAATGTCGAAAATTAGACATTTAAAACTATCTATATTTATAGTTATGTATGTATGTGATAAAATATAATTAAATGAATAAGAGATTTATTGTTACTTAAAAAAAATGAATGTATCAAGATGTTGAAATTTATAAAAAAAATAAAGAGAAAAATATATTGTAAAAAAATATATGGAGTCTTGTACGGCCTAAGTAGTGGGGAGAAAGTTTGGAGGATGGAGGTTGTTGGAAGGCGTGAGAAGTGAGGAGAAAGTTTGGAGAGAGATAGTGTATGTAGGGGTATAGAAAGAATAAATAGGTGAAAATTTATCATGACATCAAAAATAGTTTGTATAAAGTGCTTAAACTTAATAATATAGTAAAATAATAACCAGTGTTTTCATAACCGGACCGGCGATCGAACCGTTCTAGCTAAAAAACGATTCAACTGGTCGGACCGTTTTAACCGGACGGTCGAATCGAAAAACCGTTTATATAATATAATATAATAAATAATATGTTTTGAATTTTAAAAACTCAAAAATACATATGAATATACAAAAAATATATATATTATCATAGTTTGAAAACTAAAAAAAAATATGTAAGTACATTCAAAATATCAATTATAGTTATAAATTATTTAAATAACAAATTATTTATTTTAAAAAATCTATTATTATTAAAATAATATTTTTAATGAATTACAAATAATCATATATATAAAAAAATATTGAATTTAAAGTTTTTAAAATAAAAAAATTAAATTTTCGAAAAAAATAAAAAAATTCGAAAAATCGGTTCAATTGATTCAACCGATTTTCCGATTCTTGGCAGGTTCAATCGGTTGTTGACCGATTATTGATCGGTTCTGACCGGTTTTCCGATTTTTTGGTTTTTAGGGGTGAACCGAACCGGATCGGCGATAGGTTCCTGGTCGAACTGGTCGAACCGGCCGGTCCGATCCGATTCTAAAAACACTGATAATAACTACAATGTATATAAATTTTAATGCTTAACATGTTAAGTTAATTTAAAAAAAAAAAAAGAACTCAAATTGGCAAAGAGTGTTATTGGAGATGTGAGGATACTGAGTAAGAAACATGGAGAAAACAAAAAAATTGAAAAGAAGGGCATTTTGGATATATTGAAAAATAGACCGTGACATCAAGTTAGTTATTCTAATATGCCTATAGAGGTGTTAAAATGGGCTAGGCCCGTCGGGTTGGTCCGTCCCGCCATACAAAATTGGTGGGTTTGATTGGTAATTTCCCAACCCGCGTAAAAAGTAGGCCGACCCGCACCCCCCGCCTAATGGTGGGTTGTGGTGGGTTGCGGTTGGCCCGCAAAAACCCGCCAATTTACACATGAGCTCGTTGGATTGGCCCGCTCCGCCACCTAAAATAGGTGGGTTGGTTGGTGTTTTTCTAACCCGCCTAAAAAGTGGGCCGCCCTACCCCGCCTAATGGTGGTTTTGATGGGTTGTGAACCGGCCCGCCCCGCTGGCCCGTTTTGACACATCTATATGACTACACTTAATAAATAGTAATACATATATATATATATATATATATAATATAATATAATATAATATAATATAATATATAGTAAAAATAGTAAGGGCCTGTTTGGTACGCATGATTATGGGCGGATTACGAACAAGTCCTTCGTTTGACTCATTTTTACGCAATAGTAGGATAACCATAGGCCCGGTATTATTTTCTGTGGACAAGGGAAAAGGTTGGAAAATGTATTCCAACGTCAAGCAGGTATTATGAAACCCATTTGCTAGAGTTCGTGGGAAAAGAAAATGCAATTACTGCCTTCGTTTCCTTTTTGGGTTTGATCTGATTGAAGGCCAAGAAAGAGGAGTATTGTGACTGTGATGGCTGCTTGTATCACACGCCGAATGAGATTCTCAAGATTTTTGAGGAGATCCGATCGCTTCATGTGAATATTCCCAGTTATGGCGATAGAAATATCGGTTCGAAAACGAGTAAGAATCGAGATGTTTGTACGAATTTGCTGTAATTGAAATAAGAATTCTGGAGCCAAAAGCAGAGCTGTGTGATTCTTGGAGTCAAAATCTTGATCTGTAAGCAACAAAGTCGAAGAGAATTTGCGTGAAACCGTGAGTGAACTGGATTTGATTTCTGATGAAGAGCTGAAAATGAGACATGAGTTGATTCGAAAAATCGCGAAACATCAGAAAAGCATCGAAAATGTGGTGAACACAAATGAGAGTAATAAAGGAAAAGTACACATGAACATAGGGGAGATTCGGGAGATGAGGAATTCCAAAAAGAAATAATATGATCAAGTTCATTCATGGAGGATGAAACACAGAAAGATTTATGGTAGAATATAAGCAAAGAAATGGGTCAAAGATTAAACTTTGAGGACGTATGGGTTCATCTCACGTAGAGTGCGTTTGGATTTTGTAGACTTTTTTTTAAAATAAGTGCTTTTAAAAGTTACAATTTATGGCTTTTAAAAAAGCTCTAATTTTGACTTTAAAAAGTGCTTATTTAAACACTTTTTTAGTTAACCAAACACTTTGTTAATTGAAAAACACTTAAAAAAGTGTTTTTTTGGCTTGGCTTTTGAAACCAAACGGAACCGTAATTTCTGAGTCTTGTAGAGGGTATTTTCGAGAACAAGTTGCTTGGTCAAAGATTTATCCCAAACAAAAAATCTCAACCAAACACAAAATAATCGTATTTTGTATATTAATAATCCCAACGGAAAAACCATTTATCCCTCATATATTTTTTATCTCATATATTTTTTTTTATCAAAATAGTCTTATCACACATTTTTTATCTCATATATTTTTTTATCAAAATAGTCCTTATCACACATATCAAACGACCAAATGACCTCGATAGATATTAAAATCAATTAGTTTGAGTTTGGGAAAACAGGAAGATTCGAATCAAATCAGATCAAGAGAACCTCCATTGTCGCGTAAAATAGGAGAGGAGAGGTGAAGCATAAGCTCGATTACAATAATGGCGGAAGATGATTCGCAGCAGGAAACCGATTGTAACTTCGAGTGGGAGGAAAGCTCTCAGCTTTACTACCATGCCAGGTTTTCGTTTTTCTTTTTTCCCTTAAATTTGTTTCTCTTGTTTTTTTTTTCAGTTGGTTTCTCTTGTTTGTGTTCGTTGCTTGATTCGTGTTTGGTTAATACCGCAGCTTGCAATTTTATGATTTTTTTAATAATCACTGCACGTGTGATTGAAAATTTGGATTCGGACCCTCATATTGAAGCTTCGATTTTTACGTAAATTTTCAAACTCGGAATGTTTCAGTTAGATTTTGTTACCTTTTCACGTATGTTTTGGTTTTCTTTATTTTGATGCAGCTCTGGATTTTACCATGACCCAAAAGCAGGCTGGTATTATAGCAGCAGAGATGGGCTTTATTACAAATTTGAAAATGGAAATTATGTCCTGCACGGATCCGATCAGGTGTTCAGTTGAAAGATGATACATGGAAGTATTATCAAACCAATTTCCAAGTTCCCGACTTCTTTTTTCCCATCATGTTACTAGCTTATAAGTTGCCATGTTTTTAAGGCCTTATCTATTAATATTTCAATAGTTTGGTTTTAATACTTATTTTGAGCCGACGTAGCCAAAATACTGCAATCAGTTGGCGACCTTCGATATTTTGTTCCAAGACTCTGTTTGTCTTTGGCTTACGCATGAGTTGCTCGTTCAAACAAAAGCTATTATTGACACACTCACAATCAGCTCAAACTTTTGAAACTTCTGTCGTCCAAAACACTGCCACCACATATATTTTGGAAATTTGCTTACGAGCCTATATTCTCTGGTCTCTGGCCTGCAAGTCATTGGCAGTTCAAATGATAAATTAATGTGGACCATTCTCAGTCGGCTCAAGCCTTTGATACGAGTAGCTTGTAACATGAAAATCTGGATAATGGTGTAACGAGCATTGCTATTTATATTCATCAGGATGCGGATCAACCTGAAACTATTGATGCTAATTGTGAAGGAGACACACATGAAGCTAACACTAGTGGAGAAGAAGTTTCTGATGAGCCCATGCAAGGTAAACTAGTATGCATGTGCTGGTTTTATGTTCGATTGACCTTGTTCGAACAGTTTTCCATCATGCCATATATTGCATTATTATGCCAGTAACATGTTTGCAATCGTGTAAATGTCTTCCTGATGTTAGTTTTTGAGGTCTTCATTTTGGTATGTGTTGTAACGGTTGATTTTCTTGCATCAGTTTTTCCCATGTGTAAATACTTTCGTTCACTATTTCTAGTTGGTACTAGTATTGGTGCTTATAAACATGTAGGCAGTTTGTGATATTTTGTATGATCTATCGCATGGATTTATTTGTTATTTTCCCCATATTTTTCATGTTCTATGTTGTGTGTATGTTACAATCTGCGGGCCTGGGCTTATGAGTAATAGTAGGTTTAGGTTTAGGGGTAATAGTGGGCTGGATCCAAATGGGGTTAGTCCTATTGTATGTGTTGTGGATAAAATGGGGTGGGAGTAGTTATTTTCGTAGGTTTTGAATTTTATGATAGTTTCTGCTAGCCAATGCTATGGGAGAGGGAAGATGTTCTGTAATGAATATTTTCTGCTCTGAGGGCCGTTCTTCTTGGAGAATTAGTCATTTTCTTTGTAAATCTTATTATTATTTGCTGAATATAATGATCATGTTTTGTATTCTCTTTTATTTCTGGTTTTGTTGGTGTTTTGTGGATTGAGATTTAACAACGTATTTCTTGGCATCCCGCAGAATGCAAGTACAATGACCAATTGGAGTATCCACCTCCACCATCAGAATGGTGCGTTCACGCTCAATCAATTTTTGATCGTTTTGGCCTTGATTTTTGTTGGCTGCTGCAGATTCCTAAGCCAGAGTTTTCATATGCAGGCTGGAAGACACTCTTATTGATATGTATTTATCAGGTTATTCCAATCTAATTGCGAATACCACTTGTTCTGACGTGAAAATTCCCATGGACGATAACCACATCCACATGGAGAAGCTAAATGTGCCATCGCATGGTTTGTGAAAATATTTGCATGTGTCTGGTTTCTGGAGCTAGGTTACTGGGGTGGATCATTCAACTTCTTGTCTGTTCAACTGCAGGAGATGAAGATGTTGATGAACTGGAAGAAGGCGAGTGGATCCCTGATGACCCCATTTTTTGGAGTAATGGGAGCAAATATAGTTCAGATGAAGGTATCTGAAACCTCGAAATTACTGCTTTCCTCTACATTTCTAAATTTTTAGAATGTTTTTTTCTAAATTGTAGTTGATACTTTATATTGCGTGTTGATATTCCCTCAGGTAGCATTTGGATTTGCTCTGCATGAATTTTAATTATGTCATCTAAATTCATCATTTATGTTTAACAAGGAAATTTTGATAGTTTGAGATTCATCCTTCAAACTTTTGGGGCAATTGAAATCCTATCATTTCAAGTTCATTGATTTAAAAATCCTCTTTAGAATTTGTCAAATCCAATTCCGTCAATCCATTTGCAGCCTTGAATATTGTCCCTCTTATTTTCTTTCTATTCATTTTGATTAGAATTTTAAAGATGCATAGGGAAAATATTTTGGGAATCTTTTACGTCATACATGCTGTCTCTTTAAAGTTTCAGGAACAAATAAAAGAGTGTGTTCTTCATTTGAGTAATTTACCAGTTTTTTCTTTCATATGATGAAGTCAACATAACATTATCATATTTTGTTGGTGATGGCTGTTAAGCAATTGTCTTTCAGGTATGTCTCAAGAAGAAGAGAATTGGCGTGCTCAGTATGGTCAAGTCAGTCAAATAGACGAAAGGATGTCAAATTTTCATGTGTTGGACATATGGGATTGGGCGTTGGTCCGAGAAAAAAAAAAGGATGGAAAGACTGAGGTATCTAGGCTAGTTGGCAGACTGATGAAGCACTCTTTAAAGTTCCATCCAGCAGTGCCTTCTGGTGGTGGTAAACTGAAAACAGCTCCAATATGTGATGTGCATCTTCATATAGTACGAGTGACAACAGGTTTGCCTGTTACCCGTTCACCTTTTTCCTTTATCACATACCTCTCTAAAATTAATGTACAGGTACCATCGCACCCTTGTGTAATATTGGTACTACCTCTTCCCAATGTGAGAGAGGTCCCATCAATCCCCAATTCCCCACCCTATTTCAAAAAATAAATTACAAATATTATTATAAGATAACTTTTTTATCCTATAACAGGCCGGATATACAGATTGAAGATTCCAAGCTTGCAATATGTGACATCCTTGTCGACATATGATGCTTCCAACCCGACAAAAGATTGGGGCTTTCCACAATTATCAATTAATAACCATACAAACAAGTTGCCAAATCATGATCAGGAATCTCAATCTCAGAGCTTGGGTGCTCTTGATTATCAGAAAGACATGTTTATGTCATCAGCAAAACCTAGCTCATCTAGGAAGGTAAAGTACACGAGCTTGTCATCTTTTAAAGTGCCTCTTCAATATCTTCTTATACATCGTGACTAATTATGTTCTTTGTGTTGCTCTAGGATCTAATAGTTTTTTCTTGGCTTTTTTTTTTACAAGTTTCATTGTAAATATACAGCTCCCTGCTCCTCAACTAATCTGACTACTCAAAATCATGTCTTGTGTTAGATCCGTGTTAGGATCGATTTTTTGCTTGAAGAAAGTTTCTTTACTCAAAGAATAAGAGCAGTTGAATGTCAGAAATATCTTCGGTCGAGCAGTTGAATGCTTGATTCCTTGAGAATGAGTTCAGGTGTTGATAACAACTGATCTCTAGTCTTTCTCGAGTGTCAATGTTAATTAGCCAACAATTATATGTGCGAAAATAGGTCAACTAACAGATCGAACATGTATGTAGAATGACTTGACTGGAATGTAAAACACACAAATATGTTTATGGATGTTCGGAGACTTAGATGGTGTTTGGCTAACCTTATTAAAAAGAGCTTATAAGCTCATAGAGCTTAAAAACTGTTTTACGAGCTTATAAGCTGTTAGAATTTATTTTAAAAATAAGCTGTTATAGTGTTTAGATAAACTTATTTTAAATAACTTAAAGATGTTGATGTG
The DNA here is from genome assembly GCF_033568475.1 of Henckelia pumila. NCBI lineage: Eukaryota > Viridiplantae > Streptophyta > Magnoliopsida > Lamiales > Gesneriaceae > Henckelia > Henckelia pumila. The sequence goes on from NC_133121.1 coordinate 89,821,987, forward strand.
TTTGGTATTATAAGATCTTTTTATCGTCGAAATTACCAAAAAGGGTATAATTATATGAAAATAATGTTTTAAGTAATACATATATGAAAATAGTTTTAGAATAAACATATATTAAAAAATAATATTGTTATAATATTTTATTTTAGAAAAATTTATGTGATTTGGAATTTTTTTAAAAAAATAATATTTAATATTTAATGGATGAAGGATATGATGGAGATTTACTAAAATATTTAAGGATATTTTAGAGAGATAGAATGTTAAAATAAGATCTTTTTGAAAAATGTATCTCCCCTCTTACTTTTTTAAAAACAGCTTATAAGCTGTCAAACAGCTTATTTTGACAGCTTATAAGCTGTTTTTTAAAAAATTACCAAACAAAAATTTAGAGCTTAAAAGCTCTAAAACAACTTATAAGCTGTTTGAAATAGCTTTTAAGTTCTGCCAAACATCCTCTTAACTGCTCTTACGTCATCCCTTTTTCATAACAGGGGAGGTTATACTAGAAGATTTTGGTTATTACATCTTATAATACACCCTCTTCAATCGTAGGATTTACCCTTTGCTTAGATTGAAACTCCTAAAACACAATACAAGTTAAGATATCACACCTTAACACCAAAGCAACAAGTGAAGTATAATTAGTTTGAATGAATTCAAACAGGAGAACAACTCTTCTTCTTTAATCGAACACAATACAAGTTAAGACATCACACCTTATCACCAAAACAACAAGTGAAGTATAATTAGTTTGAATGAATTCAAACAGGAGAACAACTCTTCTTTTTTAATCTGAGGTAAACAGTTGAGAGTTGTTTCTTCGCCCTTCGTGATCCTTAGGGGGTGTATTCGTTGCAGAAATTTACTGACTTTTTTTTAAATGACAGACTTTTGTGGAGTTGATAGATTTTTACAGACTTTTATAGATTCTCAGACTTTTAAAGATTTTCAAAGAATCTTGCAGATTTGGTTTTTATGAGTTTTATTGACATTTGTAAACTTTTAATAAGAACCCTATGAATTTTGTAATTCATGATTTAGATTTATTTTTTAGAATTATTAACCGAGTGTTAATAACTTCTATTTATATTTCTTTAAAATAATTTTATTTTTTTATAATATTTTTATCTATCAATGTACATAATTTTTACTTATCAATTTATTACAAAAATCGATAAGTAGTATAAATTTATTGCAATTAAGATATAAATATAACTTTATAAAATTTGAATATATTTAATTTTATATAGTTTCCGTATTTATATAATATCTCTATATATATATATATATATACACATTCATGTTAATAAATTTTTAAAAATACTTCAATATATCAAGTTAATATATATCAATCATATACATATTATTATATTATTATTATTATATATATATATATGTATATATATGTATTTTAAAGTGAATAAAATCACTATGGTAAAGCTAAATATTAAAAAAAAATTTATAGAAAATAAACATCAAAATTTATATAATAAATAATGAATTATTCATAAAAAATAATTATTGTTATTTTTAATTTATGATCAATAAAATATTATAATTTTTTGTCGTGTAGTATAATAAGTTTTTATTAAAAAATTTTAATAAATATGATTTTAAATCTCTTGAGGTTTTGTAATTAAAATTCAAAAAATTATGAATGATAAATTTTTTTATTTTATTTTAGAAATAGAAAAATATGTTTGTATATATATATTTTAATATAACTATTATGTATGAGGCTAGTGCTAGTATAAAGACTATTTTATATGATAAATAATGAATTATTCATCAAAAATAATTATTGTTATTTTCAATTTATGATCAATAAAATATTATAATTTTTTTGTCGTGTAGTATAGTAAGTTTTTATTAAAAAAATTTAATAATTATGATCTTAAATCTCTTGAGGTTTTGTAATTAAAATTCAAAAAATTATGAATGATAAATTTTTTTATTTTATTTTAGAAATAGAAAAATATGTTTATATATATATATATATTTTAATATAACTAGTATGTATGAGGCTAGTGCTAGTATAAAGACTATTTTAATAGAAATGAAAAAAAAAGTGTGAGTTTGAATTAAATGTCAATCCAAATCTTTAAGTTGAACCAAAGACAATTATTGACATTTTATTGGTGTACCTTAGGTTTTAATTATTGTAATTAATAGATTTCTATGTAGTCTTTAAAAGTTTATTGACATTTTGAATACCTCTAGACTTCTGTAGAGTTTTTAAAAGTCAAGTTTGAATATCACATGCTTTTTAAAACTCTACATATAAAAGTCTAGATTGAATACCTCTAGACTTTTAAACTTCACAAAAGTTATTAAAAGTCTAGAACCAATACACCCCCTCAGAAGATCTGATATATATCTTTGATGAGTGGGCAATGTGAGCAAAAAGATAATTCCTGTAAAGTGCTCGAAGAATGCTTAGATAACTTGTAAGCTGATGTATGTATCTCATTTATCTTTATCTTGTTAGCATCCTTTTAAATATATACATGTTCGAGCAACGTGTGTCATGATGTCTTCATAAATGCTTGTCTCAAACGTCTCTTGATTTTCTGCATGTCTTCATTAATACAAGCCGTAGATGTAGTTTAATATGCACATCTTTTGATAAAGATGTTTCAATGGCTCTATCTTCATATTTAAGCAGTCGGATGGTTAGACTGTGTAAGGCAGTTGACCTGAGCAGTCGGCACTTGATCATTTTAACTGAGCAGTCGGCACTTAAGATCAGACTTGTGATATATAATAGAACTGGTTGTCTGGTTGTATGAACCAGTTCTTCAACTGAATGAGAGCAGGTGAAGATACTCCGACTGTACTGCATCTTTTAATTCTTGACTGTATTTTTATCCCGCGTTATAACCAGTTTGAATAATGTTCTAGAACAGTTTGTCAAACACCAAAACCTGTTCTAACAATTTCTCCATTTTTGGTATTTGACAAAGTTGAACAGTTCTCCAAGTTTGTCATTTCTCTTTTTTTTTTATATAGATCCAAACACTTCTGGCTGATTCACTTGTCCTGCTTTTGTATTTTCTGTCGAGTAATTCCTCCTGAGACTGGTATCCAATAATTCTAGTTCTCGTTTCTCATAAACATTTATTGCGTCTCTTCGTATCCTTAAATGTTATAGGAAAAAGTGAGCGTATATGACTATTCGTATTCCCTAAATATGTCTATAAAAGAGATATGAATAAGCATAAATTTGAACAAGTTCTTTATTTTCTTCATAACGATTTTAAAAGAGCTTTAAGCAAAAACTATTATGGAAGATATATAGAAAGAGTGCGAAATAATTGTTCATTTGAAGACAATGTCTACCAAGTCAAAGGTGGAGAAGTTGCAATTATACAAAGTTTCACCTTATCCGCAAGCAGAAGCCGAAAAAATGGCTAGAATAGAAATAAAATTCATGCTGCGGCTTGGCACGTCCAAGTCTGAAGACATCTTCTCTCCCGAAGGTGTTTTCCTCCTGATGCTCATAAAAAGACTTTGGACAAAATCTTCTCTTCTCCAGACTTCCATGACACATCTTCAGGTATGCTAAGCACCCGGATGTCCTTCTGGAGAATGTCAGTTGAATGAGAGATTGACATTGTAAAACATAATCTATGAATAAAATTGATTTATTTTATTCTATTGTTCATTTTATTCATGCGTATTATTTTTGTTTCAATCTCAACGCTTAACAATATATCGACAGATAAGAAACAAACTTAAGCAAATCATCTTTGATACTTAAAAATAGAAGATATGGATGAGAAAACTTAGTTATAGTTTGTGTCGTGTCATTCAATAGCTGTTCCTTGCTAGTCATTTTTGTTTTTGGACTGCTTTTGGAACAATTGAGACTGCTACTGTTTTAAGAATATATTTCAGCAATTATTCTACAAAGAGTTGATGTTCCCCTTACAGTTCCCCTTAATTGATCTTCTTTTTATTTTCTGTCACCTGCAAATACTTAATGCAGACTGGACTTTGGTACCCATTTCTTTGTGGGTACAGTATTGATTAGTCCTTTAGGAACCCAAACTTTGATTAACCTATCTGGTCGATCATTGATTGTCTCCCATAAAGTTGGTGTCTTGTGCAGTTTGTGTGTGTGATAGTATGCATTGGACTGTGAATAATGTGATCGTGAGTGTGCTTGATATGCACGTGATGAAGTATATGGTTTCTCCCATTTCTCATCATAGTTTTGCCTGTATCTTCTTTGAACTTGCTTTCCGTAAGGTTTGTGATTGTGTTTTTCAGAGATGTGCTTGTTTTGACTGGAATTCCAATCTTTTCTTACACAAGAGCTCTGTGACACATAACCAATTCCAAACTTCTTGCCATTGTTCTAGTTTTCAACAGGTTTGTCATTTTTCGAAACACAATTACTTTGTTCATGTATCCGACTGGATTGACAAAGTGTATATGTTTTCCCTTTTCACATATTCAGTTTTGGCCGAATATCAACGTCAGAACTACTTTTATCTTCTTTAAAACGTAGACCAATTTTATCATTACCTGGTCTCTGCAGTTCGTGTATCGCACTCAATGTGACTGAGGATTTATTTCAAGTTTGAATCAGTCAGTGAGTCTAAAATTTTCTAATCTTAGCTGCTGATCCTCAACTTGTAGTTTGTTATTTTCAGTCTCAAGCTTAGCAATTTCTGCCTCTAGATTGACTTTGTTTGACCGTTCATTTTGCTTTGCTTTGACTTCCTCAAATGCCAAGCACAATTTTTTATACTCATTAACATGTCCTGCAGTGCAACTCTTTTCGTGTAAAATTATTTGAGTTAAAACTAAATACCTGTTTACTTGTAGATGGTTGATTGAGTACCTTTCTACTGGTAGAGGGCTGTTCTTCATGAGCCATGAAACAACTGCTTTCTTTTTTGTTGGATTTTGATGAAATATCTGAATAGCAAGATTCTTCATCATTAGAACTGTTTGAACAACATGATTCTTCAATATCTTTTATCAGTGAACTCCTGGCCTGCTCAGTATTCTCATTTTCGCCTAGCTTAGTCGGCTGTTGCCAAATATTCTTGGCATTCGAGGACTCGAGCATGTTTCCAAGGTCTTGATAGTACAGTACAATTTTCTTTGGTTGTGCACCAGAAACTTTTAACCATCTCACTAAAAATAGCCATATGAAGATGTTAGATATGAGAAAGAACCCGCTCTGATATCACTTGTTAAAATCGATTTATTGCTTGAAGAAAGCTTCTTTACTCAAAGAATAAGAGCAGTTCAATGTCAGAAATATCTTCAGTCGAGCAGTTCAATGTTTGATTCCTCGAGAATGAGTTCAGGTGTTATCAACAACTGATCTCTAGTCTTTCTCGTGTGTCAATGTTAATTACCCAACAATTATATGTGCGAAAATAGGCCAACTAACAGATCGAACATGAGTGTAGAATGGCTTGACTGGAATGTAAAACACACAGATATGTTTATGAATGTTCGGAGACTTAACTGTTCATGAATCATCCCTTCTTTCTCACAGAGAAGGTTATACTAGAAGACTTTGGTTATTACGTCTTGTTATACACCCACTTCAATCGTAGGACTTACATTTTGCCTAGATCAAAATTCCTAGAACACAATACAAGTTAAGACAACAAGCCTTAACACCAAAGCAATAAATGAAGTGTAAGCAGTTTGAATTAATTCAAACAGGTGAACAACTCTTCTTCTTCATTTTGAGGTAAACAGTTGAGAGTTGTTTCTTCGCCCTTCGTGATCCTTAGAAGATCTGAGATATATTTTTGATGAATGGGCAATGTGAGCAAATAAGTTATTTCGTGTCTTTCACTTATCTTTATCTTGTTAGCATCCTTTTAAATATAGACATGTTCGAGCAACGTGTGTTCTGATGTCTTCATAAATGCTTGTCTCAAACGTCTCTTGATCTTCTGCATGACAAGCCGTAGATGTAGTTTAATATGCACATCCCTGTGAAAAGTCTAAAAAGCATAAAACCCCTTAAGAAATATTAATAGGCTAATGCATCCCTCAGTTTTTTAAAATGTAGCACATTTCACCCCTATGTTATACAAACTCGGGCACATTTATACCCTCTCATAGGGGTTTTTATGGTAATTTTTTTAAAACATAGGGTCTTACATGCTATTAATTTTACACAGGGGATTTTATGCCTTTTAGACTTTTCACAGGGGGTGTGGATGCAATTAGCCCGCAGTCGGATGGTTGGACTGTGTAAGGCAGTTGGCCTGAGCAGTCGGCACTGGACCATTTTGAATGAGTAGTCGGCACTTAAGCAGTCTTGATCAGACTTGTGATATATAATAGAACTGGTTGTATGAACTGGTTGTTCAACTGGATGAGAGCAGGTGAAGATACTCCGACTGTAGTGCATCTTCTAATTCTTGACTGGATTGAGTCTTTTTATCCCGCGTTATAACCAGTTTGAATAATGTTCTAGAACAGTTTGTCAAACACCAAAACCTGTTCTAACAATCCGGTTGTCTATGCATTAGTTTACTCAGTAGGGTTTTGGTTAATAAATATGAAATTTGTTTATACTGGTGTAACATATAAGTTTAATCGTCCCAATGCTCAAGTACATGGTAATACTAATATTTATAGGTGTGAATAACAATTGTCATGATATTTTTTTCCTTGATTTTGGTGATTTAAAAATCATAGGATCATGTTTACCGGGACAGAGCTGCTGAGAGAAGAGCGTTGCATGGTGGCTTTGGGGTAGGTCCAGGACAAAAGGGTTCTGTGACTTGTTCAGATTCTATCCCATCATCTCCAACTGATATACATCCTGAAGAAGCGGCTTCCGAGGCATTGAACATTTCATTTGGGGAAAGAAGCTATGCCAGAAAAATTCTAGAAAACATGGGCTGGAAGGAGGTAAGTGCAAACTGGGTTATGGCAGTCTTATCATTTGACTTCAACTCGTGTCCCATGTGTTATGCCAAGAATGATAATTGGTTAGTTCTATTCATTCCGCTTGAGTTTGAAATGTACTACATTTTAAATAAAGCTCTCAATGACTTTGTACAGGGTGAGGCACTTGGATGTAGCATGAAGGGTTTGACTGAACCAATACAAGCAATTGGAAACAAAGGTAATGCTGGTTTAGGTTGGAATAATGGCAGAAGAAAGTAATAGTGAAGATTGAGTATCAGTCATGCTGGGAAGGATTTTACCGGTTACTTGGTGAACAGCCAAATCATGTATAGACTGTATAATTATTACATCTTGGCTGGGAATGACTGGATAAGCATTCCCATGTAAACATCTGCCAGCATATTTCCAGATGTAGAAAAACCTGCATTCCAAGAAATATTCAAAACCACCCACCCAAAAAGCCTTCACAGATTTACTGATGTAAGGCATCATTAGTGATTCTGAGAGAGGGTCTAAAAAGCCTCTGGAATTCCATCAAAAACATCCGCGATACATGGTACTTACCGTCCTCTAACATATCATACAGGTAATCATCACCTCCACAAGATGAGACTTGGGAGTTGTCGTCGCCAATATGTTTAACATGGCCAGTAGCAGCAGGCAGATTATGATGTCATGGACCCATTTTTAGGTTATGGCAATGGTAATCTGAGCTTTGGCCTTCCACTTGAAATCATCCATTCATCGGTGTATTGCTTTCCCATTCACTTGTATATTTAGCGGTTTTACCGTTTGGTTACTTGGTATGCCACTTTATCTTCCAAAGGGCATTGCGAGGAAACACCTCAGAGATTTCGTAACATGTTTGGTCGTATCACAATGGTGATCAGGTCGTCTACACGATCATTGAAGGACATTAGAATTTGAATTCGGAATGAATGGAGGATATTTTTCAAAGTCCCATAATTTTGATCCCTTCTCCTAAGAATGGGATCCCTGTCGAAATGAGATTTGGGCTTTTCGGTATGGTCCAGCCCATAATCTTCTTCAATGGGCCTCGGACATGATAATAATTCGTGGACTAAAAATTCATATTTTCAAATTTGATTTTTAAAAGTGTTTTTTTAAAGAAAAAATCATTAATAACTTTAGTATTTGGATGGATAAAAAGAAATTCCAAACAATGTTTTTCGACTTCTATTCTGTAACTTGTTAGGCACTTTTTAAAGAAATTTCTCCATGCAAACATCAATACTTTAATAAATCGTTTTTAAATCACGCTTTTGGAGAACTTTCTATCCAAACATACTTTACTATTCCATTATCCCATACAAATAATAAAAAGTAGCATATGCTGCATATCAAGCGTTATTGTGTTTGTCTTCATTTGATCATATTTTAATATCTTAGCAATAATTTAAATTGGCAGAAAATAATTGTTTAGAGTAGGAGTGTTTAGTATAAAATATTGCAACTTTGACCAAATGTACCAAATAGTGGTAGAACAATCTGTCCACTTTGATCGGGACAAAACCCCTTTGCCTTAACATCTCGGGGGGTTTTTTGTAAAGGTAATTTAAAATTAAATAAAATTTTTAAATAATTTAAGTGGCGGTGTTTTACGAAAATACTGAAAAACGCCAAGGCTCCATGAGTAACGTGTTTGTGATATAATTAAGGACGGTTTGCAAAAGAGAGTGGGTAAATTGTAGACCATGAATATAAGTGAGAAAAAGTCACATGTGGGTAGTGTTTGAAAATAAAAATGAAAAGATGAAAATTTTTAAGATTAAGTGTTTGGCAAATAAATTTTTATACGAGCTTTTTAATAAAAAATAAATATTTAACCAAATATATCCTTAGTTATTGAAGAATTTGCAAATGATAAGACTTGATGGTATATTGTGATTGTATATGAAGATACTTTTGAATTAGAAAAAAATATTAGGAATAAGAGTATCTTGAAAAATTTTCATTTATTTATTAATATGGTTTTTGAAGATTCAACTTTCAAGACTCAGCATAACATCAGCTTTTGAATTTAAATTAAACTGTGCTCAAACAGAATCAAAGTTTGGAACTAAGAAACATAAATTCTGATTTTTTTTAAGTGAAAAGTGAGGTTGCCAACACGCTTTTGATAATTGTGAGTGCAAACATATATGGCGTAAAAATCTTGCAAGTTTAATAAAAAAAATCATGCAAAAGTGTGCCTAATAGCATAAAACATAAAACGAAATTGAGATAAATTTCAGTATTTAATTAAAAAAAACATTAATTTTATATTCTAATTATATATCGAAGATTTCCGAGTGAAGACTCAAAAGCCACGAGATATTTGCATCGCGTAGTTTTTAAAATAAGAAATTAATTTAAATCATGTCTACCTAGCGTTATAAGTAGTCCTCCATCTAGCCCTAGCTAGTTCCTACGTATATAAAATCTTGGTAGTATCCATTTCTGCAATTCTTTTTCTTGGGCACTGAATTTCTCTTTGCACTTTTGTATATTATAAAATTTGCACTTTGTGATTTTGTACTGTATTATAGAAGATGGAGACAAAAAACCTTTTCTCCGTGTCAATTGAGTCTATAAAATAATACTAAACATTCACATTCAAGGGAACACATTGGAAAATTTTCAAACCTTTTCATCTTACATTCAATGCCATGCATTGAACTTAGTTGAATTCCTTCATGACTTGTGAAATGTTAACCATTTGCTTTCATGCCATTAGATCTATTCTAGGGTTTTCTTGACTAGGACTCTTGTATTATGATTAGAATATAAATTAATGAGAAAATTACAAATTTAGTCATATATATTTGTCACTTTGCGATTTTGGTCCTCTATATTTTCATATTTCAGGGTTAGTCTTACATGTTCCGATTTTTGGCAATTTCGCTCTTTTTTATTCAAAAATAATTACTTGACACTATACACGTCAACTACACATCAGCATTGAATTTGTGACCACGTCAGCGCCATGTCGGAAAAAGAACTAAAATTGCCCCCAAACAAATAGCGGACTAAAATTGAAATATAAAAATATAAAGGACTGAAATCGCAAAGTGACAAACATACCAGACCAAAAAAGCAATTTTTCCTAAATTTATATATTATGTGATATTGTCACGTCTCGAACCGAGACTTAAGTAATTCAAATTCTAATCTAGGAGGGACAGGGACATCACATATACTGATTGAATAAGAGAATATTTGGCAGAGCTTATAATCTCTTATAAACAGTTTATAAGATGTTTCGGAGGTCAGTATCTCTTTAAATTTGTTTGACAACTTTTTTTTTTCAAACAACTTGTAAGCTGTCAAAATAAGTTATTTGACAGATTATAAATTGTTTATACAAATACTTTTTTTAGAAAAGATCTTATTTTGATATTTTACTTCTCCATATTATCCATATATGTTTTATTAAAATTTCATCATGTCCTTTGCCCATTTTTGTACATAATTTATCAATTTTTTTTTCTAAATTAAAATTTAAAATAGTTTTATTTTAATATATGTTTAACATTTATGATAAATTTAAAACTATTTTTGTATATATACATTACTTTCATAGATTATACTCTTTTTGATAATTTTGAAATTAAAAAGATCTTATAATATCAAACACATAAACATATTTAATTTGTTTAAAATAAGTTCATTTCAACATTTTAACAAGGCCTGACAGATTATAAGCTCCCGAAATAACTTATAAGATTCTAGATCAGCTTACAAATGTTTTTAAACAAGTTTAACCAAACATACTCTAACTCTTGTTTCTCATATACAAAAGGTAAATTTACGTAAAAGACCATATTCTAGTATATTATTATGATTAGATGGTGTGTATATACAAATAAGTAAATTAATTAACTTGGTGTTTGACTGAGCTTATAAGGTCTACAAAACATGTTATAAGTTGTTTTGAAGCTTATAAGATGTTAAAATTTGTTTGGTTATAAGCTCACAAAATAAGTTGTTTGAAAACTAATAAGTTTTTTTTTAAAATTACGTGTGACATTATTTTTTTTTAAAAAAAGATCTTATTTTAACATTTTATCTCTCCAAAATATCCTTACATATTTTCATAAACCTCCATCATAGCCTCCATCCATTAAATATTATTTTTAAAAAATTTTCAAATAACATAAATTTTTCTAAATTAAAATATAAATAGTTTTTTTAAATATAGGTCTATTCTAAAACTATTTTCGTATATACATAATTTGTTACATTATTTTCTTAGTATTATATATCTTTTGGTAATTTTAACAATAAAAAAATTTTATAATACCAAACATATCGACACCTTTAATTTTTTTAAAAATAATTTTATCCAACTCTTAAAAATCTTATTTTTAAAATAAGTTCTTGACAGTTTATAAAATCTTAAAACATTTTTTAAGCTCAAGAAATTTTAAACTCAATGCTACAAATTTATATCAAATTAAAAAGCAGAAACTTCTTGTAACCCAATCATGGGTAATTAGCCTCACCACATTAATTTAATTTTTTAGAGACAAATATCACGTCAAAAGTTTGAACAAAATCTCCTTGATTGGCTCTTGTGATCTCAAAACAATAACATAAATATGATGTATGTCCCCCCATAGATAGCATGCAGCACGTGAGGCTACTGCTTGTCAACATGATTTTCATATCTCATTTAAAATAGGGTCTTTATTGTGAAACACAAATAACATAATTTTCTTGTCCTAGTACACCTTTAATTTTTTGTATATAACAAGAAATAAACACCTAAAATTTAGGCCACTCAATGTATCTTATCAGTTCGACAAGATTTTGTTGGATCCTCGCAGGAACTAATTATATTTCTAACATCATAGTTATTTATAGTTTTTGGATCCATACATATTCCACAAATAAAGGTCTAGATTTTAACTCGAAGAACAAGTTCAAAATAAAAATAAGTTTCAAATTAAGCCATGTTTTTATATACAAAAAAAATACTTAAAAGTATAAATTTCTATTCAACATTTCATCATGCAATTATTAGCTTCGATCCATTTTTGTTTAAATATTTAATTAGTCCATAAATATATAAATTATAATATAACCAGGATATATACTTGAAAAGCCAAGTTAAATTAATTAAGAAAATTTAATTAGAAACCCTACTTTTATTTCATGGGTGGCAAGAAAGTGAAGAGGGAGATGATTGATGGAAAAGGGTGCTATCTTTTGTCGGAAATGGTGATTTAATCTTAGTTGGGGTGAATCAATTCAGGTTGGAAATTACTAATACAACAACTTAATCTCATTAGGGCCATAAGTGCTAGGCTATATCCACTTGTTAAATAGGCCCCTCTAATTAATATGATACTGATTAATTAATCATACTAATTCGGATCTCGATTTGATGATTAATTAAATCGCGATAATTAAGTTCGATCCAAACAAATCAAGCTATGATTTGACTTCCAGTCTTTGATTCAAATCTTCACGCAAATTCGATAAAATTTAAGTGTGAAATTGTATATAAATAGTGTGTATCAATCTTCGTCCAATAAAGTTTAAGATAACTTGTTACTTAATATTTATATTATGAAAGGAATTTTGAATGCCACGTTTGTCAATGATATTTTGATAATTTTACACGCTTTAATTCTATATCAGCAGTCTGATCAATTGACAATTATCGAGTTTAGGTATAATATAGTGCCATTTTGCATCTAATTGATGTGATTTGTCGGTTTTTAGTGGGCTATTATTGAAACTAATTAAAAGTGAAAAAATTGTCAAAAATGAGAAACCCACTTGGAGGAATTAAATTAGTTGGATCACGAATCTCAATTTCCCACTTGGAAATGTTCCTTTCCCAACAATAACCAATCCTGTGAGACAAACACAAAAGACATGTTTATTGTGTGGTAGAGTTGATAGGATACGTGAACACTTGATTAATGATTAAAAGTTCGATTTTTTTCTTAATATTTTTTTTTCGGACGATCCTGTAATATATATAAGGTTTGTTTAGTACCATTATATTTACCTGAATAACGTGATTTGCAGGCTATTACGTTAGTCTAAATATTTACCTACTACGCACCGTAAGATGAGCGATTGTGCATGGGTTTCATCGTCATTAAAAAAAAACAAAAGTCATTAAAAAAAACCATTGAAGGATCATGTCTATTTAGGTATAAAGTGTGATTTCAATACATTTGTACACATATATTGCATATCTTTTCTCTAATATTTTAGAAAATATTAATTCTTGCCAGATGCAATTTTTCATGGCAATGTATAAATTAAATATTTTTCATGTAAACATTGTGCATGCCATGAATTGCAATAAATTTTTTTAGGATCTTTAGTGACACTACCCGAATCACCTACCAATCATAAATTTAAGCATGCAATTAAACTTAAACATAAAAATCATAATCAGAGTTATTGCTGAAACTTAAAACTTATACTAAATCGGTAGAATAAAACTGGAACAATTATCTGAAAACCCAAATAATATCAATAAGAATACCGAATAAAAGTTTAACATAAACTACCGACAACTTCTGCACTCCGGCCATGGTCACCGACCGAAAATTGATCCAGCTCCTCGTCAACCTGCAATCCTATCCCGTCAATTGGGGTTCTGAGATAAAATTAGGGACCTGAGAGCTAACGCGTAATACGAAAGTACGAGTACACAAGTCTATATGATGTATGCAACATGAAACGTGAATGATTTGGTACATTGGGATCAATATTTAAAATATCATGCTCAAAACGTAAGCGTCTCCAGTATGCGCACGCTGCTTTAAAGATCCAGTGGGTACCACACATACAGAACCCGATCTTGAACTCTCACCATCCTAGGTAAAACTCCCACGTTGTCCCGTTGGTCCAATGAGTGTCACACAGTACCCGATCGTACAAGAAAATATTAGAGCTGAGCGACCCTAGAATCAACTGGCTATCTCGAAAAGATGACTGACTCAACATGGTATATATGTCAATGTCGCATACATAATCATGAACAATAATAATCATGCATCATATGACAGATAATAATGCAACAAATAAACATGCATACACAACTGTCTATCTCAGTCTGTACTTACTTACCTCAACTACTAAATGTACAACTGCCTAAATTCCAGGCCTACAAGACAAGATAATATCATATCACTATAACTTATACAAAAATCTTACCTAGACTAATAGCTACTCCCAAAAGCTATTAAAAGTCTAGACTTAAACCTGTATCCGTCGTCAGCCCGCTGATGTCGAAGGTCCTAACCCAAGCACAGCTCCACTACAAGCCCCGTAGTACCTCATGAAGATGACTAAAACACCAAGAATTATAGTGAATCTAAAATCCACACACTCAAACAAACACTTAATGTGTGCTCATGACCCGTATTTATAGACCTTGATCGGAAGCTCCAATCCCGAGTTCGGACCTTCTGAACTCGCATGATTCTCACATGTCAATAGCATTTTGACACCTCGCTGGACAGCTACGTTCGGTCCGGAGGTTTCCAAGGACTCGATTGGTCCGGACCTTCCGAACTCTTACGTGTTTGTAGTAACCCAATTTCATTTATGGTAATTATAAAAACTAAGCATGTTAGAATGGTTAAAAATTGATCAAGGAATCTTAATTTAGATTTATTAAGTATAAAATCGGATTCTGGACGTCCGAAAATGGTTCGGAGGGTTCCAAGGACACGATTGGTTCGGAAGGTCCAAACTTATGATCTAGGAAGATCGGTGGTTCCGAAGTGTTTGGAAAGAGCGACACAGTTCGTAAACGGAGGGTGAGTTCGGAATATCCAAACTCACGATCGGAAGTTCCGAAGTCCATTAGCTAGTTAGAACAGGGTATGAGTTTTGATTGGTGATTTGGCTCGAGAGAGTTCAGAAGCTCCGAACTAGAGTTTGAAAAATTCAAACCGTGTTGTCAGCAGTGCGTTGTCCAATCAAAGATGCATGCTTGGTATTGAAAGATCGAAAGGATGATCGAAAGATCCGAAGAGCATTTAGAACGTCCAAACTAGCGATCGAAAGGTCCGATCTTTGTCTATGAATAGGGGCCGAATTTCTCATAGTTAGTGCATGTTTTAGGTGTGGGTTTTGAGCCAGTGTCTATTTCTTAGGGATTTATTCGTCTTCTCGAGGGTTGGGCGATAGAGAGATGCTATAGGGCTTGTGAAGAAGCTGTGCTTGGGTTAGGGTCTTCTACAGTAGCGGGCTGATGACGGAGACAAGTATAAGTCTGGACTCTTAGTAGCTATTAGTCTAGATAAGACTTTTAGATAAGTATTGGTGATATGATATTATCTTGACTTGTAGGTTTGGATTGTAGACATTTGTTTTTCTAGACCAGTAGTTGAGGTACGTAAGTACTGACTGAGATAGCCAGCTGAGTATATATGTTTATGTGTTGCATTATTATTTGGCATGAGATGCATGATATTACTGTTCATGATTTATATGCGGTATTGACATATCATGTTGAGCCTTTGTATCCCTTCAAGGGTAGATTTCAACCTAGCATATGGGTAATACCCCAATGATAGATCTAATGTCTCATGATTTGCCACGTCAATAATATAATTAATTACGCCTATGTGTAAAAATACGAACCGTTGGATGCATGATTTGGGTATTACCCATATGCTAGGATCTCATCTACCCCTTCAAGATAGCCTGTTGTCCCTAGGGTCGCTCATTTCTAGGGTTTTTTTGTACGATCGAGTACCGTGTGACACTCACTGTATCGATGGAGCAACGTCTGTGGTTTTACCCAAGATGCTGATAGTCCAAGATCGGAGTTCAGTATGTGTGGCACCGGTTGTATCTCTGGAGCAGCGTGCACATACTAGTGACGCCTATGTTCTGAGCATGATGTTCTAGATCTTGATCCCAGTGTACCAGGGCATTCATTATTTCATGTTTCATGTATTATATAGACTTGTATAATCATACTTTGCGTTCTGGGCATTAGCTCTCACGTCCATGCTTTTATCTTGGACAATATCCCATTTTATGGGACATGTTTTCAGGTTGATCGGGAGTGAAATCATCGGTTCATCAGTGACCAAGGCTTTGGTAGTAGGGGTCACCAAAGGTTTCCAGTTTAAGACTTTATTTCGGTATTTATTTTTCGATTGGGTTGTATTATCTTACTGTTGGGTTTCCATTGGTTCACCGGTTGCATTTTTTGTCGGGCTTAGTATTTTGTTTAAGTTTTCCGCAGTTTCTCTAATTATTAATTTTTTTTAAGTTTTATTGCATGCCTAAAGTATGTTTAATATGTGATTCCGGAGTGGGTCACTACAGTGTCCGTGCTCTGTTGACATCCCACTGTGTGCATGGCCTAACTGAGTTTGGATCTTCCAAACTCCCCCGTTCTTCAGAACTGTACATCCTCATCCGATCTCATTCGAACCATCCGAACTCTCATGGGTCCAAGTTCGGTGCTTCCGAACTACCTGAACTAGTACTTTTTCCTATTTATGGACCATTTTCAGACATCATGTAGCTGATTTTCTACTTATTGTTTTTTCAAATAAGGACTCCTTAATCATGTTTTAACACCTTAACATACTTATATTTTGATTACTTAAAATGAAAGTTCGTGTTACTGCAGGATCTATAATAATATAACAATCTTCAACATCGACCCTTTTGTATTATATACAAAACAAGACATGATTCCCACTCAAAATTTCTCTTCATTTTCAAGAACCCTAATTGATATTTTGTAAAATCCCATAAATTTTCGTCAAATATTTCCCAATTCAATTATCGTTTTGTTCGTAAATATGGATAAATAATCAATTTCTTTTAACTCTCAAGTAAGATTTAACACTTAAAATGTTAGATTAGGTGCCCGTCGAGCCAATGTGTTGGTCGATGGTCCTTGAGAAAACTCTTGTATGACAATCTTTATTTTATTAATATTTGAAATTATTTAATTTGGCACATCTTTATCTTTATACCCATGCTAGCTGCATAGATAAAGCCCTTGATTATACAAATAGTAGAAAGAATATGAGATGATCATGTGATGACTATAATGAAACTCATATTTGGAATACTGTATATTCTAAACTGTTCCTAGTCGATTCAGCCGCCATAAAGAAGGATAAAGGCCGCTCGAGCTTGAGACTAGTATTTGCGATGTGAGTACAATGTTTCATTGGTAGGGGACATGGAGATGTCCAAGCATGCAAATAGGTGCTCCTTGTAGAGTGAACTGAACAACCCTCCCTAAAGGACTTTCCAAGTGGTTCTCACTTATCGAGTGGAGAAGTCCTAGTTATGGTTGTACGCCATTAATACTTATGACCCGGGACAACATGGAGACTCTATATGCTAGTGCTTCACTTTGACTTGTTTACCGACTCAATTGGGGTCATCAGGTGGCAATGTTGGGTGTTGTGACGAAACATATAGGAGTCGATGCATTGTAGTCGGAGATTCACCCCATACCTACGGGTATGGATATCCTATGTGATCTCATGCATACGTAGCTTGAAATCTCTGATCAGAGTAGGTGGTAATTAAGAAAGGGTTTCTTGAATTACACCTTTGATGAAACTACGACATGACACATAGTTATCTATTCAATGACAACTCTCGATAAACCAATGGTTGTCGAATCGGTCGGGATATATGAGTTGAAGGGACCGTACTATACGCTAACCATAATTGATTGGTTCTTGCAGGCACTACCATTTGATACCTAGGGAGTCATGTAAGCGATGCTGCTAGACGTTTAACTTGACTGGTTGGGTACTATCAGACTTGAGTTTTTCTGACGTTCTTATTATCAAGGAGTTGATCAATAAGAATGGAGCTATATAGGGTATGCTCATATAAGGGACTTGTCCCGAATCACATGGAGATGTGAACCCACTGCTAGTTGTATTAATGAACCATTGAGGGTCACACAAGTACTAGCTTTCTAGATCCCGTTGAGATTAAAATTAGTTCAATGTGTTGAACAACTTATAAAGGAGTTTATAAGAAAAATAAATTAGAAGTTTAACTTCTAATGGAGAATAAATGGAAAGTAACTTTTAATTTGTGAATGTGTTCTAATATTAAAAGTTGACTTAAATAAATAATTAGTGTTTTTGAAAATGGTGATTTTAAAAACTATTATTTTGAACTTAATTAATTAATTCAAGTGTTGAATTAATTTTACACTAGTAGACTTTGTAAAGATTAAATGATTAAATTAATTCAAGTGTTGGATTAATTAAACACTATTAAGTCTTGTAGAGCTCAAAATAAAATAGTGTTGTATAATTATTTTGCTAGTGGACTTGAATGAGTTTAAGTTGAATTTAATTAATTGATTAAACTTAAATGGGTTTAGGTTTAATAATTAATTAAAATAAGTTCAAAAAGCCATGCATATATATATATATATATTAAACGTGTATATATATATATGATTATATATATATATATATATATATATATATATATATATGTGTGTGTGTATGTGTGTGAGGGAATGGGAAGGGTTAAAGGATTTGGGTGCATGAAATATATGTGTGTGAGGGAATGGGAAGGGTTAAAGGATTTGGGTGCAATTTTTCATGCAAGCTTTGGACTTGTCCATGCATGTTTTAATTGTATCTATTATTCTTGACCATGATAAATATTCTTCTACACATAGAATGCAATGGCCGAACACTTCTTCAAAAAATTTTTCAAGTTTTTCTTTTCATTTTTGAGGAAGAAAGAAAACGAAATCTCAATGAAAAATACTCTAAATATTCTAGTCCATATTTAGAGCGGATCTAGATTGTCTAGTCGTGGACCTAATTCGAAGGCTTGAAGTGTTGAATCCATTTTGAGCAAGGTGTGCTCTTGGAAGCTTGTAGATAATGTCTACCACTTCAAGAGCCTAGTTGTTTATCAACTTGGTTAGAGCCATAAATCAATCTTTGAGATTGATAGGTAAAACTTCTAAACACCCTATGGTTGTTTGATTTTGAATGCTACACAAGTGCTCGGATCTCTTTTGTTAAAAATTTTAAAATTTCCGCTGCATTTTCGGGCACGAGTTAACCGATCCCCTACAGTGGTATCAGAGCCAGATTACTCTTTTGTGTAGCATTTGTTGCATATTATATTGAGGTCAATTTCTAACCACATGAGAAAATCAATATTTTAAATTTTAGGGCTGTTTTTATAAAAATATTTTTTTTGTTACGGGCAGCCCATACTTTTAAAATAAAAAAATTTTTTTGGCCGGAATTCGGCGACGGAGTTTCGGTGACGACTATGACGACTTGAGTTTTTCCAAAAGGTGTTTTGGAATATCACGTGTCATAGACCCTAAATTGTTAAAAACATTATATTTGATTTTTATGAAAAATTAAACTTTATAATATATGATTTTTCTCATAAAATAAATAGTTAAAGTTTGACTTTGATTATTTATAGTAAATTGTGATTTACAAGAAATTCGGTTATAAATAAATTAATTTGAAAGTAAGAAAAGGTGTTTGTTTATTTTGTTAATTTAATTTATAATTGTGGTGGTTAGTGATTGGACCAAGAAATATAATATTTAATTAATTAATTATTGTGATAATCAATTGATGGTGTATGATATGTGATATTATGCATGAAGGATGATCAAAATGTTGGAACACGCGTTCTCTGATCACACGGATGTGATACCCGGAGCAGCGGAAGTTTAAAAATTTTATTTTTTGATATAGAACGATTCCATATCGTGGGTATCAAATTCTAACGATTAAAATCTTGCAAGTAAAATATAAATACACAATTAAATATTTTTACCTCTTCAAGCTAAGGCTTGATTATGGACTCCAACAGAATTTAATATGATTTTCTTGTAAATCCTGGGAACCGATGACTATCACGATCAACCTCCGAAATTAAGTCCACGAATAGAAAACTAAAACCCTCTGATTGATTGCACTAGAAATCAATCAGATGTTTATCGAAGAGAATAAACAGATTTGATCTGTCAATTCACAATGTAATTTTTCACAAAAATTACAGACTGAATTATCTCAAAAAAGAGCAGAGGATTTTCGAAAATTCCTCTTGAAAATATATGTGTGTAATTCGAAAATTGCAAGACTGAAAGCTTATGATTTTTGAATACTACACATGTATTTATAGATAATTTTTAGACTAGATTAAGTTATAATTGTATTAGGACTCTAACTCCTTAGAGCCCACAATCCATAACTTAAGCCCAACAAGCCAAGCCTGTTATTATAGAAATTAATATAAAATTCATCATGACTCCGATTGATAAACCGATTTTACCAATGTGCACAGAAACCATTTCTGCATCTTTTAAAGTCAAGATAATTTTTTTGAATCCGAATTCAGTGATTTCCAAAAATGCCCATCCCTATGTTATTTTAGGAAATTCCACTCCCTTTTAGTTAAGAAGTCCAACTTCTCTTTCATTAAATTTAACTCTTTAAATTTAACTATCTCAACGGGGTTTAGTAATCCATTACTTGTGTGACCCTCAATGGTTCAAGAATACAGCTAGCCGTGGGCTCACAACTCCTTGTGACTCGGAACAACAATTTTCGACTTACCCATCGAATCATAGTAAGAGCGCCTAGCAACATCGCCCCATGATTCCCTAGGTATCACTGATAGTGCCTGCAAGAACCAGTAGATTTTGGTAAGCGTACAGTACGGGCCCTTCATCCATATATCCCGATCGAATCAACAACCATTGGTGCATCGAGAGTCGTTCGAGATTTGATAACTATGCATTACATCTTGGAGATCAAATAGTGACATCGCATGTGTTACTAGGAAAACCGAGTAACCTAAAACACATCATGTACTCTAGCCAGAGATTCGTCACACTAATATCTCCTCAGATCGCATAGGATATCCACACTCGCAAGTATGTGGTGAATCCTTGACAACAAAGCATCGACTCCTATATGTGTCGTAACTGTACCCAATCCCGCACCTGATGACCCCAATAGAGTCGGAAAATGAGTCAAAGTACAGTACTAACATATAGAGTCTCAATGATGTTTCAAGTAGTAAGGACTAATGGTGTACAACCAAAACCGCGGACTTATCCACTCAAATAATAATAACCACTTGGAAAGTCCGAATAGGGTAGTTCGATCATTCATCATTTGAATATCCATTTGCATGCTTTGAACATCTCCATGTCCATTACCAATGAAACGTGGTACTTGGCATCACAAATGCTAGTCTCAATCTCGAGCGATCCTTATCCTTATTAGCGGACGGCTCAATTGACTAGAAACTGTTTAGAATATACAGTGACTATAAGATGTGTTGCATAATAGTGATCTCTCTTTATTCACTATCTCATCTTACTTACACTATAGTATATTCAAGGTCTTTATTAAAACAACAATAGTATATCACAATATAACAATATGAAGAAAGACAAAGAAAATTCCATTAATGAATGTAAATTATATTAAACAAAGATTGTTTATACATAGAGTCATAAAAGCCCTTAGCCATAAGTTGGCTAACCGGGCACCAACTCTTTCAATCTCCCACTTGCCCTAAAGCCAACTAGTCATACTACGTAATCCCATTGCTTCGCGATGTTTGCCAAACAATGGTCCTGGCAAGGGCTTAGTAAGTGGATCAGCGATATTGTCTGTAGAGGCCACTCTCTCGACAGTGATGTCTCCTCTTTTCACAATCTCCCGGATGATGTGGTATTTCCTCAGTACGTGTTTGGATCTTTGATGAGACCTTGGTTCCTTTGCCTGAGCAACGACACAAGTGTTGTCGCAGTACACCGGAACTGGACCAACAGATTCAGGAATTACGCCCAACTCTTGGACAAAATTCCTCATCAAAACGGCCTCTTTAGCAGCAGCTGATGCTGCAATGTATTCTGCCTCAGTGGTGGAATCCGCTATGGTGTTCTGCTTGGAACTCTTCCAAGAGACAGCACTGCCATTGAGCATGAATACAAATCTAGAGGTTGACTTCGAGTCATCCACGTCGCTTTGGAAGCTAGAGTCGGTATAGTCTTCCAATTTCAATTCTCTTCCTCCATAAACCATGAATATATTCTTAGTCCTTCTCAAGTACTTAAGAATATCCTTCACGGCTTTCCAATGCAGAGCATAGGCTACATCCGGTCTGGTAGATATCATCCCATACATAATACTACCTATGGCTTACGCATATGGTATGTGTGTCATTTTCTCAATCTCTTCGTCAGTCTTGGGACACATAGACTTGGATAGAGAAACTCCATGACACATAGATAGATGTCCTCTCTTGGACTCATCCATAGAAAACCTTTTCAATATGGTGTCGATGTAGGTTGCTTGAGTGAGTCCTATCATTCTCTTAGATCTATCTCTATAGATCTGTATCCCTAGAATATAGGAGGCCTCACCCAAATATTTTATCGAGAATCTACCTGATAACCATATCTTTGTTGACTGCAACATCCCTACGTCATTCCCAATGAGTAGGATGTCATCAACATAAAGCACTAAGAACGTCACCGCATCCTTAACTACTTTCTTGTACACGCATGGTTCCTCCGGGTTTTTGATGAAACCAAAGTCCTTTATTGTTTCATCAAATTTCTGGTTCCAACTTCTTGATGCTTGTTTGAGACCATAAATTGATCTCTGAAGCTTGCATACCTTATGCTCGCTTCCCATGGATGTGAATCCCTCGGGCTGCATCATATATATTTCTTCCTTAATGTTTCCATTAAGAAATGCAGTCTTCACATCCATTTTCCATATCTCATAGTCATACCATGCTGCTATGGCAATAAGGATTCTTATGGACTTGAACATTGCGACTGGTGAAAAGGTTTCATCATAGTCAACTCCTTGTCTTTGAGTATAACCTTTTACTACCAATCGTGCCTTGTAGGTCAATACCTTACCATCAGGCCCAAGTTTTCTATTGTAGATCCATTTACACCCTATTGGAACAATTCCATCGGGAGTATCTACTAAAGACCAAACTTGGTTTGTATGCATCGAGTCTATTTCCGACTGCATAGCATCAAGCTATAAATTCGAATCCGCATCAGAAATTGCT
This sequence comes from Henckelia pumila, assembly GCF_033568475.1. NCBI lineage: Eukaryota > Viridiplantae > Streptophyta > Magnoliopsida > Lamiales > Gesneriaceae > Henckelia > Henckelia pumila. Next base: position 89,844,961 of record NC_133121.1, read on the forward strand.
TCCTTGATGTTTTTTGGATCACATCCAATGTCGGGTTCACTTTGATCCCCTTCAAGAAAAAGACCATATCGAATAGGAGGTCTAGAATTCCTCTCGGATCTCCTAGATGTAGGCGTGTCCACTGAAGGTTCTTGAGGCGTGGGATCGTTATTTTGTATCTCAGGTTCTTCTCGAATCTTGAGTTCCATCATCTTTCCTTTCTTATCTAATAAAAACTCCTTCTCCATGAAGGTGGCATTCCTCGAAACAAACACTTTTGTTTCAGTAGGATGATAGAAATAATATCCGATTGAATTCTTCGGATATCCTACAAAATAACATAAGGTGGATCGACTATCTAACTTATCTCCCACTGTCTGCTTCACATAAGCAGGACATCCCCAAATTCTCAAGTACGAATACTTAGGAGCTTTGCCATTCCATAACTCTTATGGAGTTTTATTCACTGCTTTGGTGTGAACATTGTTCAACAATAATACCGCCGTTTCAAGTGCATAGCCACAAAATGAAGGAGAAAGCCCAGTGAAGCTCATCATAGATCGAACTATGTCCAACAAAGTTCGATTGCGACGCTCCGAGACACCATTCAGCTGAGGTGTCATAGGAGGAGTCCACTGAGAGAGAATCCCATTCTCTTTTAGATAGCTCAAAAACTCGGTACTTAAGTATTCTCCACCTCGATCCGATCGAAGTTCTTTAATACTTCTACCTTGTTTGTTTTCTACTTCAGCCTTGAATTCTTTGAACTTTTCAAATGATTCAGACTTATATTTTATTAAATATAAATATCCATACCTAGAATAATCATCAGTAAAGGTAATGAAGTAGGTGTGTCCCAATTTAGTACCGATACTAAATGGTTCACAAACATCTGTATGGATCAAATCCAATAGGTTTTGACTACGCTCAGGCTTCCCTTTGAAAGAAGATTTAGTCATTTTTCCTTTTAGGCAGGACTCACAAGTAGGTAGAGAGTTAATATCAGACATATCAAACATGCCCTCTCCCACTAGCTTGTTCATCCTCCTTGAGGAAATATGACCTAGCCTAGCATGCCAAAGGTTTGCCGGGTTTTGACTATCGTTTTTCCTTTTATTTGTTGTTACCGGTTTATCAACATAATTAATTGGAACGTCTTTTAATTTTAAGTTATATAGATCGTTTTCAAGTTGTCCATTTCCAATCAAACATTCATTCTTGTAAATATTGAAAATCCCATTCACAAAATTACAAGAAAAACCATCTATATCAAGCATAGAAACAGAAATAATGTTTTTAACTAAATCTGGCACAAATAAAACATCTCTCAAAAATAACTTAAAATTGTTCTGCAAAACTAAATAAACGTCTCCCACTGCTTTGGCTTCAACTCTGGAACCATTTCCGAGCCTCAGCTGGGTCTCACCCATCCTAAGCTTACAACTTCTTGTCATCACCTGCAAATCATTGCAAATGTGAGATCCACATCCGGTATCCAATACCCAAGAAGTAGTATTAAGTGAAACATTTATTTCAATGTAAAACATACCCTTTGCAGTTCGCAACTGCTCGAGGTATTCCTTGCAGTTACGTTTCCAATGACCGGGTTTCTTGCAGTGATGACAAACATCTCCAGATATGTTCATGTTTGAAGCGTTTGTCTTGCCCTTCTTCTTTGGTACAATTTTCTTGGGTGGGGCAGAACATTTCTTATCCTTTCCACTTGGCCCCTTCTTAGAGTAAGAAGAGGAGCCAACCAAGAGTACCGATTTTTCCTTCTTTAATGTGGCCTCATAAGACACAAGCATATTGACCATCTCTTCAAGGGTGGCCTCTATCTTGTTCATATTGAAGTTCACCATAAATCCGTCAAACGACGAAGAAAGTGAAAGAAGCAATAAGTCCGTATTCAATTCATGCTCCAATGTCAAATCGAGTGTTACCAACTTCTCTATTAGCCCAATCATGTGTACCCCATGCTCACGGACAGAAGTCCCATCTCGCATGCGGCATGTCATGAGCTCTTTGACGGTGGCATACCTCTCCGACCTTGATTGAGCTCCAAAAAGTTCCTTGAGGTGCATGTGTATGTCAGCAGCATTCACGGCATCCTCAAATCGCCTCTGGAGTTCATCAGACATTGAAGCTTGCATAGAGCATTTAGCCTTGATATCATGTTCCCACCATTGATCAAGTTTTGCCAATTCTTCCGGACTTATATTAGCCGGTGCTTCCTTTGGAGGATTCTTTTCTAACACGTTGAAATTTTTTTTCCGAGTTTAGAACAATCTTTAATTTACGAAACCATTCCATATAGTTTGCGCCAGTCAATTTGTTTTGTTCGAGAATTGAGTATAGTGGATTGCGCAAATTCATTGTAATGAAATACTGAAAAGACACAGATAATAATCAGTGATTGTTTAATTAATTTACTAAGACATAAAATATGGCGAGATTTAATTTTATGAATTTCACTCCCACTATTTTAACGATTTCACTACCCTCTAGTGAAAACGGGAAACTTGTTTCCTTAGTGGGAACATGGAGTCCAATTGACAAACTATAGTCTCGAATAATATCAGCCAACCATAATTTTCAAAAGATAGAGCCCAATTGCTTCCAAAGCAACCCCCATGTTTTTACCTCATGTCCAATAAGGGCCCAATAATATGACGCCGTTTAATGTGACATGTCAAGATGACCCATCAATATTAAGTTGTGATGGATGGTCGCCATGTGGATCCCCAATAATATGAGCCAATCCCATGGGAGTTCCACCCAACTTACAACATGTGTCGATCCAATGTACAGCTTTTCGACGAACGGGCCCCCCCAATAATATGAGCCGAACCGTGCCCGCGGATAGCATCTCATATATTGATCGTTGATGGAAGGTAGAAACATTTAAACAATATTTAAATTCCCTTTTGTTTATCTTGATATCAATTTTAAATCATATTTAAAATGAGGGATTTTTAATTTTGAAATGACCCACTGTATCAAGACGGGTCTTTCCAGCGTGCTTATGTTCTCACTCACACGCACCCTGAGAAACTTCCCAGGGGGTCACCCATCCTATAATTGCCCCAAGTCAAGCACGCTTAACTTTGAAGTTCTTATGTGATGAGCTCCCGAAAAGAAGATGCACCTTCTTGATATGAGCAGTACATATGAAATCTTTTAAGCCCTCCTCAACTATGGAGTCCCATACCTACACAGTCTCAGAATCCCCTCTCATTCCGGTACGGGATCGGTTCATTCATGTCTCCCTCCGCCTAGAAGCCTTTCAGGAGCCGCTCATTGTCCGTGCAACCTCTTGGCACCGGCGATCACTCCCCGCCTCCTCAGCCCCGGGCGTCACATGCCCACCAGCTTCCGCTTGGTTCGTCCCCGAACCATACCGTACTAAGAGAGGTCGGCTTTGATACCATTAGTAACGACCCAATGTATCAAGACGGGTCTTTCCAGCGTGCTTATGTCCTCACTCACACGCACCCTGAGAAACTTCCCAGGGGGTCACCCATCCTATAATTGCCCCAAGTCAAGCACGCTTAACTTTGAAGTTCTTATGTGATGAGCTCCCGAAAAGAAGATGCACCTTCTTGATATGAGCAGTACATATGAAATCTTTTAAGCCCTCCTCAACTATGGAGTCCCATACCTACACAGTCTCAGAATCCCCTCTCATTCCGGTACGGGATCGGTTCATTCATGTCTCCCTCCGCCTAGAAGCCTTTCAGGAGCCGCTCATTGTCCGTGCAACCTCTTGGCACCGGCGATCACTCCCCGCCTCCTCAGCCCCGGGCATCAAAAAATTTTTCTCATCATGCAATATTTGTATGCTTGCGGGATTCATACAATTTAGTCTAAACATGCATACAACAATAATATCATATATTATTTAAAGGATGATCGATCCCAATCACTAATCGACCCGTGGTTGCCAATCACGAGTTTAAGTCCAATCCTAGGTGATATGCAAGTATGCAATGCAATCCTATTACATTGAGCTTCCAATTTACATTTCTTCGGTCTTTATTGTCTGCTGGGCCCACCTTTGTCTTCAAATCTTTATCTCCCACTAAGTCTAATAAATTTACAATAAATTTCGATGACAAGTAGGGGATACATATTTAAGGGTGGGAACGGGCCATAAACCAGGCCCATTTTTTATTACAAATGACAATTCAAATTGGGCCATAAACCAAGCCCATTAATAAAACCCAACAACAATAAAACCAAATGTAAACAACCTAAGATACACCTATAATATTGGTCATGACAATCGATCATCCTTTTATCCAATAATTAATTCAATAATTAAATAATTGGATAACATGCAATGACATCATAATTAAAAAAAATAAAATCAAATTTTATCTTATCCTTTCATAAGATCATATCTTATCATCAATTGTACCAAAATAATTAATTTTATAAAATCTAATTTAACGGATAAAATTAATAAATTTTCCAAAAATTCAAATTTATCCAAAAATCAATTTAAAAATTTCGGACTCAAACAATTTGATCCGATGCCTCGTGGACCAATCAAAAAAAATTTTCGATCGGACCAAAAACTAAAATTTCAAAAATTTCAAAAAATCCAAAAAATCAAATTTTAAAATTTCCGGACTGCCCGGGACATTCCCGGGAAGCCCCGCCTCCACGTGGGACAGGGCTGCCCACATGGATGTGGGCAGCTCGTCGCTGCCCCGGACAGCGACGCTCGCTGCCCGATTGCCCTTGTTTCAAATTTAATTATCGTTTAAGATTTTCGTTTTGTTTTCCAAAAATCGAGGCTAAAAATTTTGTACAATCGATTAATTTTAATCGTTTGATCAAAGATTACAACCTGTCTCTGACGCCACTGTAGGAACACGCGTTCTCTGATCACACGGATGTGATACCCGGAGCAGCGGAAGTTTAAAAATTTTATTTTTCGATATGGAACGATTCCATATCGTGGGTATCAAATCCTAACGATTAAAATCTTGCAAGTAAAAATATAAATACACAATTAAATATTTTTACCTCTTCAAGCTAAGGCTTGATTATGGACTCCAACAGAATTTAATCTGCTCTTCTTGTAAATCCCGGGAACCGATGACTATCACGATCAACTTCCGGAATTAAGTCCACGAATAGAAAACTAAAACCCTCTGATTGATTGCACTAGAAATCAATCAGATATTTATCGAAGAGAATAAACAAATTTGATCTGTCAATTCACAATGTAATTTTTCACAAAAATTACAGACTGAATTATCTCAAAAAGGAGCAGAGGATTTTCGAAAATTCCTCTTGAAAATATATGTGTGTAATTCAAAAATTGCAAGACTGAAAGCTTATGATTTTCTAACACTACACATGTATTTATAGATAATTTCTAGACTAGATTAAGTTATAATTGTATTAGAACTCTAACTCCTTAGGGCCCACAATCCATAACTTAAGCCCAACAAGCCAAGCCTGTTATTATAGAAATTAATATAAAATTCATCATGACTCCGATTGATAAACCGATTTTACCAATGTGCACAGAAACCATTTCTGCATCTTTTAAAGTCAAGATAATTTTTTTGAATCCGAATTCAGTGATTTTCAAAAATGCCCATCCCTATGTCATTTTAGGAAATTCCACTCCCTTTTAGTTAAGAAGTCCAACTTCTCTTTCATTAAATTTAACTCTTTAAATTTAACTATCTCAACGGGGTTTAGTAATCCATTACTTGTGTGACCCTCAATGGTTCAGGGATACAACTAGCCATGGGCTCACAACTCCTTGTGACTCGGAACAACTCCTTGTGCCTGCAAGAACCAGTAGATTTTGGTTAGCATACAGTACGGTCCCTTCATCCATATATCCCGATCGAATCAACAACCATTGGTGCATCGAGAGTCGTTCGAGATTCGATAACTATGCATTACATCTTGGAGATCAAATAGTGACATCGCATGTGTTACTAGGAAAACCGAGTAACCTAAAACACATCATGTACTTTGGCCAGAGATTCGTCACACTAATATCTCATCAGATCGCATAGGATATCCACACTCGCAAGTATGTGGTGAATCCTTGACAACAAAGCATTGACTCCTATATGTGTCGTAACTGTACCCAATCCCGACACCTGATGACCCCAATAGAGTCGGTAAACGAGTCAAAGTAAAGTACTAGCATATAGAGTCTCAATGATGTTTCAAGTAGTAAGGACTAATGGTGTACAACCAAAACCGCGGACTTATCCACTCAAATAATAATAACCACTTGGAAAGTCCGAATAGGGTAGTTTGATCATTCATCATATGAATATCCATTTGCATGCTTTGAACATCTCCATGTCCATTACCAATGAAACGTGGTACTTGGCATCATAAATGCTAGTCTCAATCTCGAGCGATCCTTATCCTTATTAGCGGATGGCTCAATTGACTAGGAACTGTTTAGAATATACAGTGACTATAAGATGTGTTTCATAATAGTGATTTCTCTTTATTCACTATCTCATCTTACTTACACTATAGTATATTCAAGGTCTTTATCAAAACAACAATAGTATATCACAATATAACAATATGAAGAAAGACAAAGAAAATTCCATTAATGAATATAAATTATATTAAACAAAGATTGTTTATACATAGAGTCATAAAAGCCCTTAGCCACAAGTTGGCTAACCGGGCACCCACTCTTTCACAAAAGCCCAAGACCAATTTGCAAGGTGTATGCTAGGATATTTTGTGTTGAATGGTTGTAATAATTATCAAATTATAAAGTGGTCTTGGTTTATGGCTTGTTACCACCCCATGAGATGTATCCCTATTTGCCATGGATATTTTAATGTAAAATATTTGATAGTGGAAGATCAAGATTGGAAAATGGTGGACCATGATGAATTATGAAGATCCAAGACATGTAAATATTGGAAGCTTATGTAATTGTTGCATTTGCATCCTATGCATTCCCTAGGATTAGACTTAGGCCCGTGTTTGGCTCACACGGGCCAAATAGTATTGGGTGATTGATCATCCTTGTTAATTTAACGTTTATAATATATACATGATATATTATAAATAATAAGTATGTATGTTATTATTTTATAAAAACAATGTTTCATGAATCCGGCAAACATACGAACAAACATGGCAAAACTTTTAAAATTAATGATGAGACCTTTTCGGGATAATTCCTAAATATATCCTTGTATCTTTTTCATTTTTCGTATTATATCCCTTTCATTTTTCATGTTCCAAATATATCCCTAATTCATTAAATAATTTCTTGAATTTGTCCTTAAAACTAAATAATGCCCATTCTACCCTTTATTTTCCTTTTTAATACTTAAAGGCTTAATCCCATCATGCTTCCGTTAGTAAATTAAAGCAGAATACCTTTTTGACCACACTGTTGCCGGGTAATGTCCACCGGGTTTTACAGGTTGCTCCTCACAACCAAACCACGCGATCGCAACCGATGGTTCCTAACATAGACTCCTTTAGCAGCAGCTAGCACAACCCTATTTCGTTTCCTACCTTAGGGCGTATAGTAAAATCTTAATTTTTAAAATAAAAAAACATGATAGGGAAGAGCTTTGGAAATTTATTCAAACAACATATTATTACATAAATCAACCTCATTTGAAGAGGAGGAGATAACTAGTTTAGCTACTCATAGTAGCCTTGTTCTTGGAATACATAAAATTACAGAAGCTTAATATAATTGTATAAAGAGAAATATTACAATGATTTTTATTTGTAAGAAAACTGAAGGGAATGATCGATGTCTTCAGCTTCCTCAAAATCCTGTATTTATAGCCGAAGTTCCACTCGTTTCACCGAAAAACTTCAGGGAATCTTACAGCTGTCTTGAATTCTTTATGCCATTATTGATGACATCTTTTACAAGTGGGAGAGTCACATGCCTGATGACATCTTTTACTAGTGGAGAAGTCACATGCTTGACTTTTTCTTTTGGATTTATTCTCCTCACATGCCTTCTTTATTGTTGTCGGAACATCTTTTGCTTTTGCAGTGGGCCCCTGGGAAAACGCGGTTTTGGTGGTCCATGTCCACCTTTGCTTGTCTCGGAAAAATATTTTCGATCCGTTCGGGGTTTGAAGGTTTTTTCGAATTCTGGCTCCTTCTGGTTTGGACATTCTGGGCAGATATTCTCTGACCATCTTCCGATATGAGCCATGTTACAAAATTTTCGGCGAGTTTCTTTACTCCCCGGCAGCTTGTTGTTACACAAAAAGTTCCTCTTCTTTTCGAAGAGTTCTTCCGCAAAAACCGTAGTTTTTCATATCATTGTGTTTAATAGGAATGATCCGTTCACAGAATTTTGATAAAATTTGAACGAAAACTTGACCTTATCCATCTCGGTGAGACAAACCCAAATACCCCATGCCCTTCTGGTTGAAATTTCATTTTCTCCAAAAGTGGACACCAATGGTATTTCTTCAGATATAGGATCCTTGATAAATATTTGATTATTCATGTCAGATCTCCTTAGCTTGATGAAATGAAAGGGCTCGTGTGATCCTTTCCCTGTTGGTTCTGGGGCTGCACTAAAGAAGTATAACTCAAGCACATCTCCTCTGGACAAATGATCATTATTTGCCCATGTTTCTTGGACTGCTTCCTGAATCCATTTTGGTAGCTGTGATATATCCTGGAAGCCTGATGAAGTTGTATAAACTGAGTCTAAAGACCTAAATTCATACCATAGCTTTACATCCTTAGGATTGACATTGTTTTTTAGCCAAACCCATAGATATATTCCTGCAACATCAACCCTTCAAGTGATTGGGTTGATTTCACTTCTTGTACTTAATTTCTCCCATCTTTGTTGATAAACCCGAAATGGAGAAATGACAGTTGGGTTAGTATCAATCTTAGATTTGCCCTTGTCAGTGTTGGGCCTAAGATTGATCTCTTTCTCTTTTATCCCCGAGGCGGAGGGTTGACTTGATGAGTTATCCTCATCGATTGTTGCTTTATCTAGATAATCAAAAGCTGATGATAGATTAGCGCTTGTTTCTTGAGTATTATAATCCTCAACATATTGTTTTACAACCGGTGGCTGTATTTCTTGTTCTTGTAAAACCAATGGTTTTAACATTTTTTTTTTCTGAGAAACCAATGGTTTTTCTATGGCATGCATAATTGGCCCTTGAATAGCAGGCCATAGTTGAGTTTGAGCTTGCATACATTCTGTGATTCGATTGGATACTTTGATCCGATCAGCTTGTTGTAACCTGCCCGCCATATCGGCACTTATGACAAGCTGGTTGAACTCGGTTTGAAGCAACCCAAGGTGTTCCCTGAGATGCCTCTGCATTTTCATGATGGAATCCACGTCATTGTCTTCCATATCTTGTTAAGAAATCTGCAAGAATATTTTCATGAGATTTAATAATAACAATATCAAAAATATAATTTTGACATAAAGCTTGCCATCTTAATAACCTAGCTTTCTCAGGTTTAGATTCAATCTTATTTCTTAGGAAAGCTTTTACCTGAGTGTTATCAACCTTCAAAGTGAATTTTTTAGCAATTAAAAATAATGGCCATTTTTCGAAAGCCTTTTTAACTGCATAAAATTCCTTTTCGTTGATATGCCACCTGATAGCCTCAGATTCTGAAAAAAGACCGCTACAGTATCTGCATGGTATTTCTCCATCCGGAGTGATCTTAGTAAGGACTGCTGCCCACCATTCGTCACTGGAATCCGTAAATAACACCAGATCATCTTCATCCATGGGTATAGCCATTTTTGGTAGATTTTTACATATCTCCTTTAATTGGCTCACCCCTTTAGTATGGTCATCGGTCCATATAAACCTTGCATCCTTTTTTAACAAAGGACTGAACACCTTTCTGTACATTTCCAGATTGTTTATGAACATACCTGCAAAATTAACTACTCCTAGAAAACTTTGGATTTATTTTACATCTTTGAGTTTATCTGGAAAATTCTTTACCTTTTCCACAATATGGGGTTTTAGAATTATTCCAGTTTCATCAATGTCAATTCCAAGGAATTCAATTTTCCTTGTTGCTATGACTACTTTCTTTTCAGATAAAACCAGTCCTTCTTGTGTACAAATTTTAAAGAAAATCTCTAAATGTTTAATATGTTCATCTATGTTTTTTGATGCTATAAGAATATCATCAATATAAGCAAACATGAAGTTGAAATAATCTTTAAAAAGTTTAGCCATCTTTCTTTGAAATATTTGGGGTGCATTAGCCAATCCCATAGGCATAACTTCTCAGATATAATGTCCTTGTGGTGTAGAGAAGGCTGTGAATTTCTTACTGCCTTCTTCCATTCGAATCTAGTAAAATCCAGACTTACAATCAAATTTTGAGAACACTCTAGCATTTCGTACACAGCTAATTAGATGTTCTCTACTGGGTATGAATTACCCATCAAACTCCAGGATTTTATTAATATCTGGGTAGTTAATAACTAACCTGAGTTTCCCTCTTTTTATTTCACCATGATTTCTGACTAGAAAACCTGGGCTGCTATATGGTGAAACTCCTTCTTTGATTAGACCAAGGTCCAAATGTTCTTTGATAATCATTCTCATATCCCTTTGATCTGTTATGTTCATTGGGATAGGCTTATATCTGACGAATTCATACTCTTTGCCTTCCTTTAGAGTAAGACTGGCTTTGAGTTGATTTCTATTCCACCATGCCAAAGGATGCTCGTTGTAACTTTCTTTGAGCCTCTTTTTGACATCTTCAAGGGATACCTTATTTTCTAACTCTATATCTCTGTGATTTAGAGTTACCTTGAGAAGCTCCATATCCTCTATTTGGAGTTCTTGTTCTGTTGTTATTTTCAACATGGTTTCTCCAAACCTCCTTGGATCTTTTATTTTTGGGTGAAAAATTTGTCCTTTATCACCACGCTGGCTGCGAAATATTATCGGTAATTGTCGATAAAAAGCAACCTTGAGTCATTGAACGATAATTTTATGATCACAAATTGTAGTGAACATAAGTCTTCTTGACTCATTGTCTTGTGTGTACTTCTTAAACATTTGTAAGAAGTTATTTCCTAACAGGATATCATCTCCTGTATCATGGAAATAGATTGGTGGTGTCTTTACCTTGTACCAAGGTGTTTGACCTGCTCCTCCCATAAGGATCTCTGCTTGTTTTATTCCTTTGCAAAGAATTAAAATTTTTCGAGAGAAATCTCGTCCAGCAATTTTTGGCAATTCTTCTTCACATTCTTCAGGGAAGACTCATCTTTTTGCTGTACAAATTCCTGCTCCCGAGTCAATATAAGCTGCAAAGTATTCAGCCTTATATTGTTCATACAACATCCCTATCGGAATGTATATGGAGAAAGGACTTGTTGTCATTTTTTAAAGGGATTACTTAATGGCCCCGCCACTTTTAACAGACTGTGTTGTAACTCAGTAATCCGATTAAGACTATTCACCTTTAGTTTTCCTAAGGCCTCAGAAGGTAGAGTATGGTTACTTATTTCCACTTCTTCAATGCGTTCTAGTAAATCATGTTCATGACTTACTAATTTCAACAGTTGCTTTTTCCTCTGTTTGTAAACAGAGTTTTCGAATCTGATTAATGAATTGTCCCTTATCCAATTCTCTTGGTTTTCCATCTCGTAGAATTTTTATTGAATCCTCCAAGTTTTTTCTTTTGCCCTAAACTCTATTTCTTTTTCAAGGCGTTTTCATGGTTTATGGTCCTCCAGAAACTCTAGGCCAAGAATGAGCTGATCCACTTCTTTTCCTGGAATTCCACAGATTTGAACTTCCAATTCTACAATATTTATTAATCCTTGGTAAGTTCTTGTTACCTGCTGCTCTAAATAGTAAATCGAGTTACAAGGAAATTGGTTCATGTGACTTGTAATTTCGAATACTATTTTGACTTCTTTCCATCCTTCTGGAGATCTAAGTTTTCCTATTATTGAAAACTTCTTTTCTTCTGGTGGAATTTCCTGAATAGGAGATTTTTCCCACCTTCGACTTGTCATTCGGTCACCTTGGAAAGATAACCTTCGGGGTTCTATTTTAAGATCTCTGTATAGAATCGGTTTATCTTGTATTTGAATGTCTGTTTCCTGAATTAAAGGAAACTCGATTCTTTTCGGGTATATTGCTTGAGCAACTTTCCCAAAGATTTTTGGAATTTCAATATACTCATTTCTAATAAATAATTTAGAATTGTGCGTATTAGAAAGAGCATATGAAATTTGATAAGTAATAGAATATGATCTATTACCTTCATTAATCTTTTTTCCATGAAGTTTTGATGCAACGTCAAGGCTCGACTAAAGTCTTTGTCAGCTAAATTGTAGGCTATTTTTGGATAAATAACTCCTACAATTTTTACTGCACATAGATTTCCTGAGATCGTACCCAGAACATCATCTTGGATATTCCCCATTCTTTTATCACATGCGGCGATATCTATGGGTGAATCTATTCCTTCTTTAAAAGTTGCCTTGATCATTATTTGGATCGCTCTAATATAAATCCAAGACATCGTTCTTGCTACCTCACTTTTCAGCTTTTGCAATTCCTCTCTTTCTTCTTCAAAAGGAATTAACTACATCTCTATTTGATTACTTGTTAACTCCATCGGGATTGCCATTTCCCTTCTGGATACTTTGTAAATCAAATGATGTCTTCTTTGTCTAAGCCCTAGGTTGCCTAAGACTCTTTCTACTTGTCCTGCAGAAAATCCTTGGTACTTCTGTAATGTTGGATTTTCTCTCATAATCCTTTGGACCATATTATGAGATATCGTGGTTTGACTAAAAAATCCAGCCAAACTCTCATGTGTTTCGTGTCGAAACACTTCTTATTTATTCTGATTCTGATTCTGATTCTGATTCTGATTCATCTTCAGATTCATCTTGGCTAAACAATATCTCTTCTTCGTATATACTTTATCTGAGGGGATATCCTCAAATTGATATACTTGGACTAGATCTTGAAAGAAGACCGCATCATCCATATCTGGTGTTGCTTCAAAGAGTTTAACTCCTTTTTCTAGTTTTCTGGACAGTTTGTAGATATATGTCCTCTTGCTCCACATGTCCACCAGTTGCAATCCTGGAAACTTTCACTTGTTCTCGTATGAGTTCTTCTGAAAGTTCTTCTAGATGGTGTTCTTCCCCTGCCTTGTGATGAGTTTGTTGCTGGGGATGTTCTTGTAGGTCCACTTCTTCTACCTGATCTATAGGATCTGGCCTTTTGTTTGGACCAAAATGTTCTTGGTTTCCAAGAACTTTTCATTCTTTTATTGTAGGGATTATTTTTGAATTTCTTCTTTTTAAATCCCAGCGATTTATTCCCTATAACCGTAGGGAGATCATTTTCTCTACAACATAGAGGAGTATGCTTATTAATACCCCTTATTTTCTTGTATTTCTTCTGTAATGCTGCCATATGGCACCATTCCGCCAAATTTTCTTTCAAAAAGGAAGCGCGTCTGGCCAATGTATCAAGATTACCTGGAACATATTCTTTTATCAGCATTTCTCTCCAGGGGCTTGGCATTTTTGCGAAAAATAGCTGAATGGATACATTTTCTTCAACTCCCGAATTCCATCTGTATTTGGTGAATACCATAATATATTCATCAACTAAGAAGATATCATGTAACTCGAGGCTATACAGAGCTTGAGTATATCTTCTCTTTTTCTCTGTATCTTGTTTATTGAAATAGTCTACCCCTATGAATTGTGCTTTAAAAAGGGTGGCCATTCTTCCTCCAATCTCTCTAAGTGATTCTCCTGCTAAGATTGATTTCTTGGATTCTGGCATGGTCATTTCCGAATCATCTATGAGATCTTCTCTGTTTTGAAGTCCAGAACATCCAGGTTTAACATAACCCCATAAGGATGTATCGGGTCTAAAATAGTTTTTCCATAAGGAGTTTGATGTATTGGTATATTACTCCTTCTTGATCTGGTTCCTGCTGGATGTGAATTTTCTCCAACATGGAACTCACTATGTGGTTTTTCTATTTAACCACATATCTCGGGGGATTCCCTATGGGTTTTTCACCCTCGGGGGAATTTATTTTTAGATCTACTACTTTAAGATTCAAAAAAGAATCCGCAAGATCTTGTAGATCCTCGAGATTTAATCTTTCTAAATTAGTCATCAGATAGTGTTTTTCTCTGATACTGCCTTTATAAGATTAATCATCAATTCATCATCAGTTAAAGGTTTTTGAACCATTTTGGTTTTATCTTTCTGATGTAACAGAGGTTCGGTACCAAACGAGTGGTAACCTTCCTCCTGTATTTCCCTTTCTAAAACCAGAAGTATGTTCTAGATTTATGATTTTAGTTTGAAGATCCTTTATAGTTACAAGAATTTCTTCTTGTTTTTTAAGGATTTCTCCAATCTGCCGAGGTATTTCATACAGCTGATTACTGCAATATTGTACCGTCTTTTGAATTTCTCTAAGATATCCAGAGAGTTTAGAGGAATCTGGTGTGATATCTAGAAATTGAGAATTAGAAATAATATTTCTTAATCTCTTCAGAGAGTATAAAAGACCTTAGTCTCTTTAAGTTTTGTTGTAAAGAAACTATTTTAAGTAGATTCACTTGTTTATAGGATTTCATATAAATGAAATCCTTCTGGTTCAAACTCTCGTTTGAATCCATGGTTTGTTGAAAATCTCTTCCTCAACAAAGAAAAATATGATTTAATGAATAATATAAAGTCTGAATAAAATTACCTAGGCTCTGATACCATTTTTTGAGCCCAAAGGAAATATTAGTTATAATTGCTAAAACAAGGGTATTATAGGCAATTTTTTGTTTGGGGGACATATTAAGGAAACTATTTTTTAAATAAGGGACATAATTAGGAACGAATAAAGTGTTAGTATATTTTTGGGAAAGTTAGGAAACTTTGAGGACGTATTTGGGTTTTATCCCGACCTTTTCAAAATTAAAAATCCTAATTTTTAATTAGATTCAAAATTTATATCAAGCCCGAAAAGGGGAATTATAAATTTGTTTATACTTTCCATGTCTTCCATCGACAATGGGTGCATGATGAACGCTACCCGTATTCAATGCTTGGCTCATATTATTGGGGGGGCTTGGATGCCGGAAAGCTGTGACATTCATTGACATAGTGATGTGAACTACATGGAACTCCCATGACTTTGGCTCATATTATTGGGCGAACTCATGGCGACCGTCCATTAAGGTTCGATATCGATGGGTAAGGCTTGACACGTAAAGATGAACGACGTCATATTATTGGGTCCTAATCAAGCGTGAGACAAAAGTTTACGTAAGGGTTGCATGGAGATGCAATTGGAAAAAACCTTTTAGGAATTGTGATTGGCTGATATTATTCGGGATCATGATTGGCTAATTGGACCTTATGTACCTACTGAGAAAAGGAGTTTCCCATTTTCACTAGAGGGTAGTGAAAATGTCAAAACAGTGGGAGTAAAAATTTATAAAGTTAAAGTCCATACTTTATATCTTATTAAATATTTTAAAATAGTCATTGACATTTATCTATTATTATTTTTCAGTACAAAGTTTTTTGACAATGTCATCAATTCGCAATCAGTTATCTACAATACTCGACAAACATTTACTGACCGGTCCAAATTATCTCGATTGGCTAAAAAATCTGAAAATCGTCTTGAACTTGGAGAGGATTGCACTTGATGAGTCGCCCCCTAATAAGGCTCCGACTGATTGTAGCCCTGAGGAGCTACAAACTTACAAGGATTGGTGTGACCATGACTTGAAAGCCAAGTGTTATATGCATGCTTCTATGAATGATGAGCTACAGTGGCATTTTGAGAGTGCAAAGCATGCTGCTGACATTCATTTGCATCTCAAAGAACTCTTTGGTGAACAAACACGTCCGCTTCGACATGCAACTGTCAAGGAGCTGATCACTTTGCGCATGCGAGATGGGGCTTTGGTCCATGAGCATGGCCTGAAGTTGATTGGGCCAGAGACGTGTTGCTCTTGTCACTGCCAAGCTCATTTGACCCTTTTGTGGTGAATTTCAACATGAACAAGTTAGATCCGACACTTGAGGAGTTGATTAACATGCTTGTTACGTTTGAATCCACAATCAATAAAGAGAAGCCGGCTCTTTATGTGGGATATTCATCTGGTTCAAAGAATAGACCACGTGGGAAGGAAAATAAGCGTTCTTTCCATGCTCCCAAAAATAATGTGCACTTGAAGAGGCAAGCTCCGAGTCCCGTTGTGGTAGCCACACCAGTTAAGGCTAACAAGACTAGTGACGTTTGTCATCACTGCAAGAAACCTGGACATTGGAAGCGTAATTACAAGGAATATCTTGACCAGATTGATTCTGGAAAAAGGTATGTTCTACATTGAAGTGAACATTTCACTTAACTCTTCTTCTTTGGTATTGGATACCGGATGTGGCTCACATCTCTGTAATGATTTGCAGGTGATGATAAGAATTAGGAGACTCAGGGATGGTGAGACCTTCTTGAGGATGGGCAATGGGGCAAGAGTTGCTGCCAAATCTATTGGAGATGTTTACTTATTGTTGGACAATGATTTTAAGTTAATTTTGAAAGATGTTTTGTTTGTACCAGATTTGGTGAAAAACATTGTTTCCATTTCTATGCTTGATAAAGATGGATATTCTTGTTTATTTGGCAAAAGTGTTTGCAATATTTACAAGAATGAATGTTTAATTGGTACAGGACAATTGGAAAATGATCTTTATAATTTAAAATTGAAAGATATTCCTATGTATAATGTCCAAGAGATATCAACAACATCAAAAAGAAAACAAGATACTCTAAATCCAGCATACTTGTGGCATGCTCGATTAGGTCATATATCTTTAAGAAGGATGAACAAGCTAGTGGGAGAAGGAATGTTTGATATGTCTGATATTAATTATCTTACTACTTGTGAACCCTGTCTAAAAGAAAAGATGACCAAAATTCCCTTTAAGGGCCATGTGGAGCGGGCCAAGGGACTGTTGGATTTGATCCAAACAGATGTGTGTGGTCTACTTAGCATCACCACTAAGCACGGGCATTCCTACTTCATCACCTTTTCCGATGACTTCTCTAGGTATGGATATGTGTATTTGATGAAATACAAATCTGAAACTTTTAAAAAGTTCAAAGAATTCAGAAATGAAGTGGAGAAACAGTTGGGACGAAGCATCAAGGCACTTCGATCAGATCGAGGTGGTGAATACTTGAGTGCTGAATTCCAAAAGTATCTTAGGGAGAATGGGATTCTCTCGTAGTGGACTCCTCCTGGTACACCTCAGTTGAATGGTGTTTCATAACGTCGTAACCGAACTTTGATGGACATGGTTTGGTCTATGATGGGGTTCACGGAGTTGCCGCCATCCTTTTGGGGATATGCGCTTGAAACAGCGGCACTGTTGTTGAACAATGTCCATTCAAAGGCAGTTGATAAGACACCATATGAGATATGGATGGGAAAACCTCCAAAGTATTCTTATCTTAGAATATGGGGGTGCCTTGCTTATGTGAAGCAGACAGTGGGAGATAAATTAGATGCTCGATCCATTTTATGCTACTTCATAGGATATACAAGGAATTCGGTTGGATATTATTTCTATCATCCAAAAGAAACAAAGGTGTTTGTTTCTAGGAATGCAACCTTCTTGGAGAAGGAATTTCTATTGGATAGAAAATGGGAGATGATAGAACTAGAAGAAGTTCGAGAAACACCCACGGTTGTAGAACTCATACCCGAACAACCAAGAGAGGAGATACAAGCTCCTAGAAGATCCGAGAGGATTTTGAGACCACCTATAAGGTATGGTCTGGTTCTTGAAGAGGGCCAAGATGAGGCTAACCATGGATGTGATCCAAGGACCTTCAAGGAAGCGTTATCTGATGCCGATTCATCCAAGTGGCTTGAAGCTATGCAATCTGAGATGAATTCCATGTATTTGAACCAGGTGTGGAATCTTGTGGATCCACCTGAAAGAATTGTTCCTATAGGGTGTAAATGGATTAACAAGAGGAAACTTGGGACGGATGGGAAGGTGGTGACCTTCAAGGCGCGATTGGTAGGAAAAGGTTATACTCAAAGGCAAGAAGTTGACTTTGAAGAAACTTTTTCTCCAGTCACAATGTTCAAGTCTATTATGATAATGCTAGCCATTGCCGCAAGGTATGACTATGAAATATGACAGATGGATGTGAAGACAGCTTTTCTTAATGGGGATATTAAGGAAGAAATTTACATGTCTCAACCTGAAGGGTTCACATCTATTGGAAGTGAGAATAAAGTATGCAAACTTCAGAGATCTATTTATGGTCTCAAACAGACATCTAAGAGCTGGAACCTCAGATTTGATGGTACAATCAAAGAGTTTGGGTTTACTAAGAATCCTGAGGAACCCTGTGTGTATAAGAAGGTCAGTGGGAGTGCTGTGACATTGCTGGTACTTTATGTTGATGATATTCTACTCATTGGGAATGATGTAGGAATGTTGCAATCAACTAAAGTATGGTTATCGAGTAAGTTCTCGATGACGGACTTGGGTGAAGCATCTTTTGTATTGGGAATACAAATTTATTGGGATATATCGAAAAGATTGCTTGGTCTCACCCAGTCCACATACATTGATACCATCGTGAAGAGGTTCTCGATGGATGAGTCTAAGAGAGGACATCTACCAATATGTCATGGTGCGTCTCTATCCAAGTACATGTCTCCCAAGAATGATGCAGAGATAGAGGCGATGACACACATTCCATATGCATCTGCAATTGATAGTATCATGTATGCGATGATATCTACACGTCCTGACGTGACCTTTGCATTAAGTGTTACAAGTAGATATCAATCGAACCCTGGTCTTCCACACTTGAAAGCTGTGAAAGACATTCTCAAGTATTTGAGAAGGACTAAGAATATGTTCTTGGTTTATGGGAGTGGAGAACTAAAATTGGAAGGCTATACCGAATCTAGCTTCCAAAGCGATGTTGATGATTCGAAGTCAACTTAAGGTTTTGTATTCATGCTCAATGGTGCTGCTGTTTGTTGGAAGAGTTCCAAGAAAAACAGCACTGAGAATTCAACCACTGAGGCAGAATATATTGCTGCATCCGATGCTGCAAAGGAAGCTGTTTGGATTAGGAATTTCATCCAAGAGTTAGGCATTATTCCTAATGGAGTTGATCCAGTCCCGGTGTACTATGACAACACCGGTGTCGTTGCTCAGGCAAAAAAAACCAAGGTCTCATCAGAAATCCAAACATGTACTAAGAAAATACCACATCATCCGGAATTGTGGAAAGAGGAGAGGTCTCGTTAGACAGAGTCGCCTCCGCAGATAATGTTGCTGATTCACTAACTAAGCAATTGAAAGTTAGTATTTTCAAGCCCGGTAAATAGAATTTAAGTATTTAAAACTTAAATTTTCAAATTTGAGTATTTGCGAAATTTGGGGCCCAACAGTTACAAAATACTACTTAGTATATTTTATGTATTATGTTTCTTACCTACTTAAAATTATGTGTTGCTTGGCTCGTTAAGGAATTACCCCAGCCCAAGTTCTCGGCCCATTTTTGGAACTCCCTCGGCCCAATCTCGGCCCATTTGTATTCCTCCTTCTTCAAGCATCGGCCGATAGGCCTTTTATTTCATCCCTCTCCATTTTTCCCTCAAGCGATCGGCTCTCTTTTCCTCCTACAACCTTCGGCAGCTGTTTGAAGCCCTTATTTCCGGTGAAGCATCACTCCAGGCAAGCTATTCGAGTTTTATCTCCCCTCTCTCGGTTCGATTTCCAAACTGCCGAGCCTCATCTCTAATTCTTCCAATCCAAGGCAAGATTTATGGGTTTCTTTTGCCACCAAGTATATTAATATGTCGTGTGCTTGTATTTCTACCCTACATTTTGAATTTTTACTGATATTTAAAGAAGTTGCTCGATTTTACTGATTTTCCCTGAAGACCGTTCGATTCGATGCTTCTGCTTCTTTTATTCTTTCAACTGTTCGTGCCCTATTTCAGATTTCTTTGGAGATATAAATATATATATATATATATTATATACGTTCTTATGATTGTTATGCATAGCTTTCTTGTGTTGGATATATTTGAATAGAAGTCGCTTCATGTTTGCATCTGCTATAGTTTCTAGAGTTTCTGTTTTATTAAATTTGTGTTTGATTGGAGTTTTGTTTGTTGATTTGGATGGTGAAATAGGGGCTACCATGGGTGAGAACGTAGTTCATATGGTAGCACGTTGGGTTGTGTCAAATGGTTGGCAGATATTGAGGCGAGGGGCTGTTGATCGTAGGTGGAAGGAATATGGTTTCCCGGGGCTGGGCAGGGTCTTTCTCGGGCTGGGAATCTGCTCAAGAACAGGGCTGATTCGAGCTAGGTATTGACTTAGGACAGGGCTGATCAAGCGGGGTATCTTCTTAAGAATAGGGGTTGCTCGAGCTGGGGTTGCTTCGAAAAGTGGAGATCAGACTTATGGACTTGCGTGGGGATTATTAATTTCTCTTGGTCATAGGTTATTGGTCGGGAGCATAGGAATTCAAGTTTTAAGTCTCTAGAAAGAGGGATGAATAAGGGCTTGGGTGAGCAGGTTTTGGGCTTGTGTCGGCTGTCCGGATATGGTTAGACTGGGCAGAGTCGCACACATGCTTTGGTTAAAGGCTCGAGTTTAGAAATAGCCTGGGATGATAGGAAAAATGTTGTCTCAAGTGATAACTAGTTCGGTTAAGTTTTGGCGATGTTCTAGGCTATTGAATGTTAAGAGGCAATAATTTAGGTGTTAAAGTGGACTGTTCGGAAACATTATTGCCAAAAATTATTGGATAGGATTTGTACCTCGAGGGTGACTCCCTAGTTAGGTATAGAGTGCATGGGAACCGTGTTTCCAAGTGGAAGTCGTTTTGAATAAGAAATGAGTATGTTTTGGGTGCTTGCAAGTGGATTGCCCGGGATACGTCCTAAGTGCCAAAAAGGTAAGGTCTAGATTCTTAGCTATGGTTTGCCACCTAAATCACCATCCTTGTCAAACATCTGGAATCATTCATTTCATAAATCGAGTAATCGAGTAAATATTTTCAAAGAAAGTCACTTCCATAAAAGCATGTTATATCTTTGAGTCGAGTCAAGTAAGAATGAAAGAAAATATTTTTGAACGAAGTGAGATGATTGTGACTACAGTAAAGCATGTGTTTGTGTGGGGCTGGGAGATGTTATGGCCTCCCTTACCAAATCATTATGGGTTTCCTTACCTTAGCATGTGTTCGTGTGGGGCTAAGAGATATCTTGGCCTCCCTTACCAAATACAGGGCAAGATTGGGTTGGGTGTTATCCTGACCTCCTTGCGGCATAGTGCACTGCAGTCATGATCATGATCGAAATCTGAAAGAGTGGGTGCCCGGTGAGCCAACTTGTGGCTAAGGGCTTTGATGACTCTTTGTATAAACAATCTTTTGTTTAATATAATTTACACTTTTATTAATGGCAATGACTTTATCTTTCTTCATATTGTTATATTGTGATATACTATTGTTGTTTTGATAAAGACCTTGAATATACTATAGTGTATGTAAGATGTGGTAGAACATGAGGATGTCTATCATGAAACACATCTTATAGTCACTGTATATTCTAAACTGTTCCTAGTCGATTGAGTCGTCCGTTAATAAGGATAAGGATCGCTCGAGTTTGAGACTAACATTTGCGATGCAGAGTACCACGTTTCATTGGTAAGGAACATAGAGATGTTCGAAGCATGCAAATGGATATTCATATGATGAATGATCGAACTACCCTATCCGGACTTTCCAAGTGGTTATCACTTATCGAGTGGATAAAGTCCGCGGTTTTGGTTGTACACCATTAGTCCTTACTACTTGAAACATCATTGAGACTCTATATGCTAGTACTGTGCTTTGACTCGTTTACCGACTCTATTGGGGTCATCAGGTGTCGGGATTGGGTACAGTTACAACACATATAGGAGTCGATGCTTTGTTGTCAAGGATTCACCACATACTTGCGAGTGTGGATATCCTATGCGATCTGAGGAGATATTAGTGTGACGAATCTCTGGCCAGAGTACATGATGTGTTTTAAGAAATGGTTTCTTAGTAGCACATGCGATGTCACTATTTGATCTTCAAGATGTATTGCATAGTTATCGAATCTCGAACGACTCTCGATTTACCAATGGTTGTTGATTCGATCGGGATATATGGATGAAGAGACCGTACTGTACGCTAACCAAAATCTATTGGTTCTTGCAGGAACTATCAGTGATACCTAGGGAATCATGGGGCGATGTTTCTAGGCGCTCTTACCATGATTCGATGGGCAAGTCGGAAATTGTTGTTCCGAGTCACAACGAGTTGTGAGCCCACGGCTAGCTGTATCCCTGAACCATTGAGGGTCACACAGAGTAATGGATTTTTAATCCCCGTTGAGATAGTTAAATTTAAAGATTTAAATTTAATGAACAAAGAAGTTGGACTTCTTAATTATGAGTAGAGGAGTAAGATTTCCTAAAATGACATAGGGATGGGCATTTTTGGAAATCACTGAATTCGGATTCAGAAAAATTTATCTTGACTTTAAAAGGTGCAGAAATGGTTTCTGTGCACATTGGTGAAATCGGTTTATCAATCGGAGTCATGATGAATTTTATATTAATTTTTGAACATGCGTGCTTTGCTTGTCGGGCTTGAACTTATGACTAATGGGCCCTAAGCTGTTAGCGGCCTACATTATAAATAAGTTATTGCAGTACAGAAATTAGACACAACAGGTCACAAAATAATTTTCGAAAACCCTAATTTTATTTAGTGTGGCCGCCGCCCCCTCCCCTCTGCTCGTGAAAATCCAGTCTGTGAATTTTGAATTACAGTCTGGTTTAACGGATCAAATTTGTTAATTCTCTTCGTAGAAACTTCTGATAGATTTTCTAGTGCAATCTATCAGAGGGATTAATTATCCGTTCGTGGACCTGATTGAAGAACAGTTCGTCCATCAGTTCCAGGGATATACAACAAGAGCAGAGCAATCGGTTGGTGTCCATAATCTCGATTCGAGATTGGAGGTAAAAATTTATAATTGTTATTTAATTTTTACACACACAATTTAATCGTAAAGTTTTGATACCCACTATGGAATCGTTCCATATAAAATTTTTAAACTTCCGCTGCACCGGGTATCAATTCTGATTGATCTGATCGCCGCGTTCTCCAACAGTGGTATCAAAGCCAGGTTGCTCAGATCAAGCGATTAAATTAATCGATTGTACAAAAAATTTTAAGCCTCGGTTTTTGAAACAAAATAAATATTTTAAAATAATTTTTTTTTTTCGGGCAAAACCCGGGCAGCGATTGGATCGCTGCCCGGGGGGGGCAGCGATGGTCGCTGCCCTAGGGGCAGCCGGGCTGCCTGGCCCGAGCCCCTTTGGGGCGCGGGCAGCCCGGGAGTGTCCCGGGCGGCCCACGAAAAATTATTTTTAATTTTTAAATTAAAATTTTAATATGTTAAAATTCTATTTTTGGTCCGATCGAAAATTGTTTTTGATTGGTCCACGAGACGTCGGATCGAATTGTTCGAGTCCGAAAATTTTAAAATTGATTTTTGGATAAATTTGAATTTTTGGAAAATTTAAATATTTTATCCGTTAAATTGAATTTTGAAATTAATTATTTTTGGTACAATTGATGATAAGATATGATCTTATGGATATATTGAGTAAAATATGATTTTATGTATAAAATTGGATTTTATAGATAAAATATGATTTTATTTGATAGAAAGATAAAATATGATTTTGTATGTAAAATAAGATTTTATATATGGAATATGATTTTATCCTTTTAAATTTAAATTGCCATTGCATGTTATCCAATAAATTAATTTTGAATTAAATGTTATTGGATAAGGATGATCGATTGCCATGACCAATTTTATAGGTGTATGTTAGGAATTTACATTTGTTTTTATTGTTGTTGGATTTATTAATGGGCCTGGTTTATGGCCCAATATGAATTGTCATATGTAATAAAAGTGGGCTTGGTTTATGGCCCGTTCCCACCCTTTAAAAATGTATCCCCTACTTGTCATTGTTATTTATTGTAAATACATTAGATTTAGTGGGAGATGAAGATTTGAAGATGGAGGTGGGCCCAGCAGACAATAAAGACAGAAGAAATGTAAATTGGAAGCACAATGCAATAGGATTGCATTGCATACTGCATATTACCTAGGATTGGACTAAGACTCGTGATTGGCAACCACGGGTCGATTAGAAATGGAATCGATCATCCTATATAATATGTGATATTATTGTTGTATGCATGTTTTAGACAAAATTGTGTGAATCCGACAAGCATACAAAAAAATTTTAAAATGATGAGACAAATTTTCAAAATTAAAATCCCTCATTTTAAATATGATTTAAAATTGATATCAAGATAAATAAAGGAAATTTAAATTTGTTTAAATGTTCCTACCTTCCATCAACGATCAATGTATGAGATGCTACCCGCGGATACGGTCCGGCTCATATTATTGGGGGGGCCCGTTCGTCGGAAAGTTGTACATTGGATCGACACATGTTGTAAGTTGGGTGGAACTCCCATGGGATCGGCTCATATTATTGGGGGATCCATATGGCGACCGTCCATCACAACTTAATATTGATGGGTCATCTTGACATGTCACAATAAACGGCGTCATATTGGGCCCTTATTGGACATGAGGTAAAAACATGGAGGGTATTGGATACCGGATGTATGCCATTACTGCAAGAAGCCCGGTCATTGGAAGCATAACTGCAAGGAATATCTAGAGCAGTTGCGAACTGCAAAGGGTATGTTCTATATTGAAATAAATGTTTCACTTAATACTACTTCTTGGGTATTGGATACCGGATGTGGATCTCACATTTGCAATGATTTGCAGGTGATGACAAGAAGTCGCAGGCTTAGAATGGGTGAGACCCAGCTGAGGCTCGGAAATGGTTCCAGAGTTGAAGCTAAAGCTGTGGGAGATATTTATTTAATTTTGCAGAACGGTTTTAAGTTACTTTTGAGAGATGTTTTATTTGTTCCAGATTTGATTAAAAACATTATTTCTGTTTCTATGCTTGATAAAGATGGTTATTCTTGCAATTTTGTGAATGAGATTTGCAATATTTACAAGAATGAATGTTTGATTGGAAATGGACAACTTGAAAACGATCTATATAACTTAAAACTAAAAGACGTTCCAATAAATTATGTTGATAAACCGGCAACAACAAACAAAAGGATAGGTCATATTTTCTCAAGGAGGATGAACAAGCTAGTGGGAGAGGGCATGTTTGATATGTTTGATATTAACTCTCTACCTACTTGTGAATCCTGCCTAAAAGGAAAAATGACTAAATCTCCTTTTAAGGGGAAACCTGAGCGTAGTCAAAATCTGTTGGATTTGATCCATACAGATGTTTGTGGTCCATTTAGAGTTGGTACTTAATATGGCCACACCTACTTCATTACCTTTACTGATGATTATTCTAGGTATGGGTATTTATATTTAATGAAATATAAGTCTGAAGCATTTGAAAAGTTCAAAGAATTCAAGGCTGAAGTAGAAAACAAGCTAGGTAAAAGTATTAAAGCACTTCGATCGGATCGAGGTGGAGAATACTTGAGTATCGAGTTTTTGGACTATCTGAAAGAGAATGGGATTCTCTCTCAGTGGACTCCTCCTATGACACCACAACTGAATGTTGTATCGGAGCGTCGTAATCGAACTTTGTTGGACATGGTTCGATCCATGATGAGCTTCACTGAGCTTCCACCTTCGTTTTGGGGCTATGCGCTTGAAACGGCGGTATTGTTGTTGAACAACGTCCACACTAAAGCAGTGGACAAAACACCATACGAGTTATGGAATGGCAAAGCTCCTAAGTATTCGTACTTGAGGATTTGGGGATGTCCTGCTTACGTGAAGCAGACAGTGGGAGATAAGTTGGATAGTCGATCCACCTTATGTTATTTTGTAGGGTATCCGAAGAATTCAATCGGATATTATTTCTATTATCCTACTGAAACAAAGGTGTTTGTTTCAAGGAATGCCACCTTCTTGGAGAAGGAGTTCTTATTGGATAAGAAAGGCGAGATGATGGAACTCGAAGAAATTCGAGAAGAACCCGAAATAGAAAATAACGATCCTACACCTCAGGAACCATTGATAGACACGCCTGTACCTAGAAGATCCGAGAGGACTTCTAGACCTCCTATTCGATATGGTCTTCTTTTTGAAGGGGATGAAGATGAACCCGATGTTGGATGTGATCCAAGAAACTTCAAGGAAGCAATTTCTGATGCGGATTCAAATTTATGGCTTGAAGCTATGCAGTCGGAAATAGATTCGATGCATACAAACCAAGTTTGGTCTTTAGTAGATCCTCCTGATGGAATTGTTCCAATAGGGTGTAAATGGATCTACAAGAGAAAGCTTGGGCCTGATGGTAAGGTATTGACCTACAAGGCGCGATTGGTGGCGAAAGGTTATACTCAAAGACAAGGAGTTGACTATGATGAAACCTTTTCACCAGTTGCAATGTTCAAGTCCATAAGAATCCTTATTGCCATAGCTGCTTGGTATGACTATGAGATATGATAAATGGATGTGAAGATTGCTTTTCTTAATGGAGACATTAAGGAAGAAATCTATATGAAGCAGCCTGAGGGGTACACATCCATGGGAAGCGAGCATAAGGTATGCAAGCTTCAGAGATCAATTTATGGTCTAAAACAAGCATCAAGAAGTTGGAACCAGAAATTTGATGAAACAATAAAGGATTTTGGTTTCATCAAGAACCCGGAGGAACCATGCGTGTATAAGAAAGTAGTTAAGGATGCTGTGACATTCTTAGTACTTTATGTTGATGACATCCTACTCATTGGGAATGACGTAGGGATGTTACAGTCAACAAAGATATGGTTATCAGGTAGATTCTCGATGAAGGATTTGGGTGAGGCATCCTATATTCTAGGGATACAGATCTATAGAGATAGATCTAAGAGAATGATAGGACTCACTCAATCAACCTACATCGACACCATATTGAAACGGTTTTCAATGGATGGGTCCAAGATAGGACATCTACCCATGTGTCATGGAGTTTCTCTATCCAAGTCTATGTGTTCCAAGACTGATGAAGAGATAGAAAAAATGACACATGTACCATATGCGTCAGCCATAGGTAGTATCATGTATGGGATGATATCTACCAGACCGGATGTAGCATTTGCTCTGAGTGTCACGAGCAGATATCAAGCTAATCCCGGTCAAATGCAATGGAAAGCCGTGAAGGACATTCTTAAGTACTTATGAAGGACTAAGAATATGTTCATGGTATATGGAGGAAGAGAACTAAAATTGGAAGGCTATACCGACTCTAGCTTCCAAAGTGACGTGGATGACTCGAAGTCAACCTCTGGATTTGTGTTCATGCTCAATGGTGGTGCTGTCTCTTGGAAGAGTTCCAAGCAGGACACCACAGCGGATTCCACCACTGAGGCAGAATACATTGTAGCATCAGCTGCTGCTAAAGAGGCCGTTTGGATGAGGAATTTCGTCCAAGAGTTGGGCGTTATTCCGGAAGTTGTTGGTCCAGTCCCGGTGTACTGTGACAACACGGGTGCCGTTGCTCAGGCAAAGGAACCAAGGTCTCATCAAAGATCCAAACACGTACTGAGGAAATACCACATCATCCGGGAGATTGTGGAAAGAGGAGACATCACTGTCGAAAGAGTGGCCTCTGCAGACAATATCGCTGATCCACTTACTAAGCCCTTGCCAGGACCATTATTTGACAAACATCGCGAAGCAATGGGTCTACGTAGTATGACTAGTTGGCTATAGGGCAAGTGGGAGATTGAAAGAGTGGGTACCCGGTGAGCCAAATATGTAATTTTTTTTAAATAGTAATAAAGACCAGTAATTTTTTTTAAATAGTGAACACCTCGCTCGATCGGTCAATCATTACCGATCGAGGGAGGAGATCAAGCAAACTATCGGTTTTGAGGAATTACAAGCCTCGCTCGATCGGTCAAGTTCAACCGATCGAGCGAGCATGCTCTGCTCAAAAAATCTGCAGATTGTTGTTGCTGTCAAGAGTAGTACAAGTTTGGCTTCCCTATCTTCTTCAATCACAAAACATGTTAACTCAATACCAAAAATGTATATACATAAGTAACAAGTTCAAGCACAATGTTCTAGCTTACTTACATCAAACTACAAGTTTCAAGTATTCAAAACTAGCTAAGTTACATACAAGTTCCTTATGTTTCTCAACATAACAACCAACACTTGTTTCTAACATATAAAACAGCTACTGCACATACACCTCAGCTAAGACCCGAGTCCACACGTGCTAGATTCTCTCTCGATCTATCAAGGTCGTCTTTGACTAGCTCCTGCCCCTCCTATTGCCATGCACACATACAAAACAAAGCAATAGCCGGATAAACTCCGGTGAGAAATCATTCTCAGTATAAAAGATATATACATGCTTTAACAATCACAAATCAACTCAAGATGTAAGTAAAGCAATAAACTTCGTAACCGACGTCTGTCACCGAGGTTTTAAGCCGCTCAAGGCGTCAAGATTCATATCTGAATCCCGGTGTCAAGATTCGTATACGATCTTAACATGGATATCCATTCTCTTTGCTTCGTAATCAACACGACATCATTAACATCAATATAATCAAAGATGCACTACCTGCGATGGATCATAAACTCAAATTCTAAATCAAGAACATAAACAAAACATAAACGATAAGTATGTGATTTGGTTCGAGGAAACTCGAGATACAACAACCTCGAGTATCAAAATCCCTCTTCGACTGATATCGTTTTATACCTTCTCGTTTCTTCTCGATTCGTGAAGACTTCAATCTGAAATATACTTCCAAGAACACATATATCAAAAACTATTCAATTCATCATTCAATCTTCAATATCAAATTCTGTTCTACTTCACAGCAATCAATCCAATCAAACTAACTTCAAACCTTCTTCAAATCTTGTTCGGTTCGAAGCTAAATTCTCGACTTGACCAAGCTCTTATCTAATCTGAAATAAGGCATATTCAACTATACATATCAACTAGCAAACTCATAAAATCTTCAGCTCAATCATAAGACCATCAAAACAACTTCAAATCAAAATCGACGGCGTAACGATACAAAATTGGTAATCAAAATGGAAAGATAACCACACACCATGTTCATCTCCTTCAAAACCATCTCATATCAGCATACACACATAATAAACCAACATAAATCAGTAGGCAAAGGTTCGAACATGAGCTGGAAATCATACTAAAGTCATACAACTTCAAATCGTCGATCCGATTTTGATATCGTAATATATATAACGTCAAGAAACTCAAGACAACATCAATTCTAATATCTCCATCATACAAAATTTCAAAACCTGCTGAATCATAAGAAAACTTACATCAACTCATAGTCCTTCTTGTAATCGCTACGCTATTTTCAAAATTGAAATCGGATGACCGGAACATGAGATATCGGAGTTCAAAGATTATGAAAATGTTTCCAAATCTAAAGATAGTGGTCTCGGCTCTTGGCTAAAGAATTTCTTAATGATATTCATACATACACACATGAATACATATAAGAATAACAAGTTTCCAATCAATTATGCCTTATTTTCACTTTGGCCCCTCAAGTTTCCACTATTTGCAATTCAGTTCTCGAAAACTCAATTAATTTAATTTCAACCCTAATTAATTTAAGACAATTAGAATTTAATCCTAAACTCCAAAATTCTCAAATTAAATATACTCGAATTAAAATTAAATAATTTCGGGGCTTTACAATTCTCCCCCTCTAAGACACGATTTCGTCCTCGAAATCTCAAACAATTTGTATGCACATAAGATACTAAAATAAGCAAAAACAGAATAAGACTCACATCAGTGGAATAGCTCTGGAAAGCGCTGTCTCATATCTTCTTCCGCTTCCCAAGTAGCTTCTTCAACTCCATGCCGACTCCACTGAATCTTCACCAGTGGAATGGTCTTGGTTCAGAGTTGCTTTTCTTTTCGATCAAGTATCTGAATCGGCTGTTCAAAGTAGCTAAGAGTTTCATCCAGTTCTGCTTCTTCAGGTTTCAATATATGAGATTCATCAGGCTGATACTTTCAAAGCATTGAGACATGGAATACATCATGGATACCAGACAAAGATGGAGGAAGAGCGAGTCGACAAGCAAGATTGCCTATCTTCTCAAGAATTTTGTATGGACCAATAAATCGTGGAGATAAATTCCCTCTCTTGCCAAATCTAACTGTGCATCGGAAAGGTGAGATCTTCAAAAATACTCTGTCTTCTTTCTCAAAACAAACGGTCTTCATCTGATATTGGCATACTTCGCTTGTCGATCTTGTGCCGTCTTCATTCTTTTCTGAATCAGTTTCACCTTCTTAGTCATCTCTTTGATCATATTAGGTCCAGTGTCAGGAAATTCAGATACATCATCCCAATACAATGGTGATCTACACTTTTTCCCATACAACGCTTCAAAAAGAGTCATTTCAATACTTGTTTGATAGCTATTGTTGTATGAGAACTCCATCAGTGGTAATGACTTTTGCCAAGTAGTGTTAAAATCTAACACCACAACTCTAAGCATATCCTCAAGTGTTTGAATAGTTCGTTCAGATTGCCCATCAGTTTGAGGATGATAAGCAGTACTCAAATCTAAATTCGTACCTAGAGCTTGTTGCAAACTGTGCCAAAAGTGTGATGTGAATCGAGGATCTCTATCAGATACAATAGACTTATGCACACCATGTAGCCTTACCACTTCCTTGACATATAAATCTTCCATTTTATCGTGTCTATACGTCATTTTAAACGGAATAAAGCATGCTGATTTCGTCAATCGATCAATAATCACCCAGTTATCATCGCATCCTCGGGATGATCGTGGTAACTTTGTTACAAAATCCATGGAAATGTGATCCCATTTCCATTCAGGAATGGATAAACTATGCAGTAAACCACTTGGTTTCTTTCTTTCAGCCTTCACCTGTTGGCAATTCAAGCACTTAGACACAAACTCAATCACATCAGACTTCATTTGTTTCCACCAATACTAATTCTTCAAGTCATTGTACATTTTTCTGCCTCTAGGATGAATACTGAATCGACTGCAGTGAGCTTCTTTCAAAATATCCAGTCTCAACTCAGAAATATTCGGCACAACAATACGATTATTCACATAAAGAACCTCATCAGCATTGGACTTATATTCGGATTGATGTCCTGCTCTGACCATCTCAATCGAATTCTGAATAATTTGATCATTTTTCTGCGCTTCTCTGATTCTAACCAACAAATCTGGTTCAGCACAAATAGTACATACTCGAATAGATTTCACATCTGTTTCAAATATTAGTCCAAAAGTGCAACAATCATCTACTTAATGAGAGATATCAATAGTAGATAAAGAAATAGAACATATCTTTTGACTAAGCGCATCAGCAGCTGCATTGGACTTCCCTAGATAATATTTAATTTCACAATCAAAGTCTTTCAATAAATCGAGCCATCTTCATTGCCTCATGTTCAATCAGACTTTGTAAATAGATATTTCAAACTTTTATGGTCAGAAAAAATTTCAAACTTCTCACCGTACAGATAATGTCACCAAATCTTCAATGCAAAGACAATAGCTGCCAATTCAAGATCATGAATCGGATATCTGATTTCATACGGCTTTAATTGTCTCGAGGCATACGCAACAACATGACCTCGCTGCATCAGAACACATCCTAGTCCTCTGTGAGAAGCATCATAATATACAACAAAATCACCAGTACCTGAAGGAATCGTCAAGACTTGTGCATTTGTCAATCTTTTCTTCAGTTCTAGGAAACTGGCTTCACAAGCTTCAGACCAGATATACGGTGCATTTTTTTGCGTCAACTGCGTAATAGGCTTCTCAATAGAAGAGAAATCTATAATAAATCGACGGTAATAACCTGCCAAGCCCATAAAACTTTGTATTTCTGGTACAGATGTCGGTCTCGGCCAACTAATCACTGCCTCAACTTTACTCGGATCCACTGAAATACCATCACCTGAAATGATATGTCCTAGAAACAAACTTTCTGCAACCAAAACTCACATTTTGACAATTTAGCATATAATTTCTCTTCTCGCAACGTTTTCAAAACAATTCTCAAGTGGTCAGCATGATCACACAGATTCTTGGAATATATCAAAATATCATCAATAAAGATAATCACAAAGTCATCTAAGTATCTCTGGAATACTCGATTCATCAATCCCATAAATACGGCTGGTGCATTTGTTAAACCAAAAGACATGACTATGAATTCATAATGGCCATACCTAGTTCTAAATGCATTTTTATGGATATCTTCATCTCGTACCATCAATTTATGATAACCAGATCGTAGATCAATCTTTGAATATACTGAAGAACCCAACAACTGATCAAACAAATCATCTATACGAGGTAAAGGATATCGATTCTTTACCGTTGCCTTGTTCAGTTGCCTATAATCGATGCAAATCCTCATTGAACCATCCTTCTTTCGTACAAACAGAACCGGAGCGCCCCAAGGTGAAACGCTTGGTCTGATGTACCCTTGGGCAAGAAGATCTTCTAACTGCTCTTTCAAATCTTTCAATTCAATAGGATCCATACGATAAGGAGCTTTAGAAATTGGTTGCATACCTGGAATTAATTCAATACTGAAGCCTACCTCTCGAGTCGGAAGCAATCCTGGAATCTTATCAGGAAAGACATCAACAAACTCACTGACCACTGGCAAGTCAGCAAATTTCGGGCTAGATTTCAAAACATCTACTGCATAAATGAGGAATCCCTCTGCTCCTTTCTGCAATAAACTAGTCATTGAAAGAACATATATCAAAGGAATTCTGGCTCGTGAACCCTTACCATAAAATTTTCATTCAGTTGCCATCTCTAGTCTGAATCTCACAACCTTCTGAAAGCAATCAACTGTAGCCTTGTACTTGGTTAACATGTCGATGCCGATAATACAATCAAAGTCGGACAAACCAAGCACTATACAGTCTATTTCAATCTCGTTACTCTCATACTGTAGCATACAATTCCTAACTGATTTCATAGATATGATACCGCTCCCCATAGGTGAAGAGACTGATACAACAGTAGATAACGATTCAACAGGTAATGAATGTGATAAAGCAAATTGCTCAAAAATAAACGTGTGTGAAGCACATGTATCTACTAACACATAAGCAGGATAACCATAAATAAAGCAGTTACTTGCAATCACATCATCAGGTGCCGCCTGTGCTTGCTCTTCAGTCAATGAAAACACTAGCCTGTGCCTAGGAGGCTGATTAACTGTTTGACTTCCTCTTGCTCTGCTTTGTAATTGTGGCTGTGGTTGAAACATGTGAACCAACCTCTCAGGCTGAGTTACTGATCGAGATGATCTAGTACCCTGTGAACTTCCGGAACCACACTGTGACATACTCGAGCAAAATGTTCGGTTTGATTGCATATATGACAACTTACAAATACTCCTCTGCATTGATCGTTGGCATGCCATCCACCACATTTATTTCAATACACACTAGGAGAACCAGAACCCTGTCCAGACTTGGCTCATCGTTGGCCACTAGAACCTGAGGAACTACTACTTGCCTTCTTAAACTGCTTTCCCTTAGGCATGAAGAATTCCCTTCTACTGCTATTACTACCGCCTGCTTCAAATCGAGGTGGTGGTTGAGGAACCGGTGGTTGATCAGAAAATGGTACAAGTATAGCTGGTGGTGGTGTGAATGGTATTCCCTTCTGTCTAACCAACCCAGCTTCAGCACCCTTGGCTTTGTCAAGTGCATCAGCAAGGTTGTTCGATCTTCCGGTATTCACAAAGGTAAAGATGTCCGAATTCAGTCCATTCACAAAATGATCCGCCTTAGCTTCTTCATTTTCATCAACATGTGGCGCAAATTTCAAAAGAGCTGAGAACTTGGCCACATAATCTTACACATTCAAGTTGCCTTGCTTCAAATTGGCAAAATCGACTTTGTCTTTTTTGTACGACACTGGGAAAAATCGTTGATAAAAGTGAGTTTTAAATAGATTCCAAGTCACTGTTGTACCTTTTTTTTTAGAGTTTTCTTGGTACTGATCCACCAACTCTTGGCAACTTCATGTAGTTGATGTATCACTAATCGGAGTCGACGTTCATCAGTTTAATCTAGGGATTCAAACAGTTGATTGATATCTCCCAACCAGTTCTCGCAGTCAACAGGATTCTCTGTCCTCTTCAAAGTCGGAGGTTTAAATTATTGGAATCTTTTCAACAGTGTCTCCATCGGAGTGGCAATCACATCCATCGGATCCTCGAAAGTACTACCCTGTTCAGGTCGAGGAGCTTCAGTTACCTGAGGCACTGTCGGTGCAACAACTGCCTGTTCTGGCACTGGAACTGTGTCTGTCTGTCTAGTCACTGGTCTTCGAGGCATATCTGATAATCAAACAGATTAATGCACAATTCAACAATATATCATAGACAATAGTTCAATCTCAGTCCTCCTCTGATTAGCATAATCATGCCGTCACAAGAGATCAGGTCTGATCAAGAATTTATACTGATCCGTTCTCAAATAACACATACTTTCAATTACGTCAGAGGTTTCATCAAGTATGTAATTCGTAAAGCAATAAATAAAGTCAAATCATAATCGTGCTTTAAGAATAAATAAATCAGTCAAAAGGACTCGATCTACCCCGCTCATACTAATCCAGTCCAAGAACTTAGCTCTGATACCACCTGTTGTGGGGGCTCGGGTCGCTAATTCAAATCATATGGCATTTAATAAGTAGATCCTAATTAAATCCAGTTCAAATAATAAAGACCAGAATTTTTTTTAAAATAGTGAGCACCTCGCTCGATCGATCAATCATTACCGATCGAGCGAGCATATCAAGCAAACTCTCGATTTTGAGGAATTACAAGCCTTGCTCGAACGGTCAAGTTCAACTGATCGAGCGAGCATGCTCTGCTCAAAAAATCTGCAGATTGCTATTGCTGTCAAGAGTAGTACAAGGTTGGTTTCCCTATCTTATTCAATCACAAAACATGTTAACTCAATACCAAACATGTATATACATAAGTAAAAAGTTCAAGCACAATGTTCTGGCTTACTTACATCAAACTGCAAGTTTCAAGTATTCAAAACTAGGTAAGTTACATACAAGTTCCTTATGTTTCTCAACATAAAAACCAACACTTGTTTCTATTTTATAAAATAGCTACTGCACATACATCTCAGCTAAGACCCGAGTCCACACGTGCTAGATTCTCTCTCGAGCTATCAAGGTCGTCTCTGACTAGCTCCTGCCCCTCCTATTGTCATGCATACATACAAAACAAAGCAATAGCCGGATAAACTCCGGTGAGAAATCATTCTAAGTATAAAAGATATATACATGCTTTAACAATTACAAATCAACTCAAGATGTAAGTAAAGCAGTAAACTTCATAACCGACGTCTGTCATCGAGGTTTTAAGCCTCTCAAGGCCTCAAGATTCATATCTGAATCCCGGTGTCAAGATTCGTATACGATCTTAACATGGATATCCATTCTCTTTGCTTCGTAATCAACACGACGTCATTAACATCAATATAATCAAAGATCCACTACCTGAGATGGATCATAAACTCAAATTCTAAATCAAGAACATAAACAAAACATAAATGATAAGTATGTGATTTGCTTCGAGGAAACTCGAGAAACAACAACCTTGAGTATCAAAATCCCTCTTCGACTGATACCATTTTATACCTTCTCGTTTCTTCTCGATTCGTAAAGACTTAAATCTGAAATATACATCCAAGAACACATATATCAAAAGCTATTCAATTCATCATTCAATCTTCAATGTCAAATTCTCTTCAACTTCATAGCTATCAATCCAATCAAACTAACTTCAAACCTTCTTCAAATCTTGTTCAATTCGAAGCTAACTTCTCGACTTGATCAAGCTCTTATATAATCTGAAATAAGGCATATTCAACTATATATATCAGCTAGCAACTCATAAAATCAATCATAAGACCATCAAAACAACTTCAAATCAAAACCGACGGCGTAACGATACAAAATCGGTAATTGAAACGGAAAGATAACCGCACACCAAGTTCATATCCTTCAAATTCATCTCATATCAGTATACAAACATCATAAACCAACATAAATCAGTAGGCAAAGGTTCAAACATGAGCTGGAAACCATACTAAAGTCATACAACTTCAAATCGTCGATCCGATTTTGATATCGTAATATATATAACGTCAAGAAACTCAAGACATCATCAATTCTAATATCTCCATCATACAAACTTTCAAAACCTGCTGAATCATAAGAAAACTTACATCAACTCGTAGTACTTCTTGTAAGGATCGCAACGCTATTTTCAGAATTGAAATCGGATGACCGGAACATGAGATATCGGAGTTCGAAGATTATGAAAATGCTTCCAAATCTGAAGATAGTGGTCTCGTCTCTTGGCTGAAGAATTTATGAATGACATTCATACATACACACGTGAATACATATAAGAATAACAAGTGTCCAATAAATTATGCCTTATTTGCACTTTGGCCCCTCAAGTTTCCACTATTTGCAATTCAGTCCCCGGAAACTCAAAATAATTCAATTTCAACCATAATTAATTTAAGAATATTAGAAATTAATCCCAAACTCCAAAATTCTCAAATTTAATATAATATAATTAAAATTAAATAATTTTGGGGCTTTACATTTTCTCTGTAAAAACAGTTATGGTTTATGAAATAGACTGGTTTTTGGCAAGATTTGTACTACGAGGATTATTGTTTCAATGTTAAATTGTTAAACAACGCCGATGTCAACTAGGCCCATTTTCAGGGCGTGACATTTAAGTGATATCAGAGCCGCCAGGTTCCATAATCCAGATGGGAGGAACTTCTTGCAGAAAAAAACATTCAGTTGTAGACTTGAGAAAGTTTTTTTTAATTTAGTTCTCCAACTTCGGATGAATTTGTGGTTCAAATAGACCAGCTGGAAAAACATACTAGTGGGGAGATAAAGAATCTTATAAGACAAAATAGCTGATTGATGGAATAGATTTGTTGAGACTAATCGGATGCTAGAATGAACTTCAGTTTTGTCCTTGAATGTGTTATGGGACAGAAGTAGACATGCCTGAAATGCAACATACTAAGCTTATCACCAAAATAAGAAATTTTATTTCATAGATCTCCCACAATATCTTATGTGTTTAACTAAGGGCATACCAATTAAGGATGATTCTAGTTAAGAGAAACTAAGTTAAAGGAATTTAGGTTTGAACTATTGAAAAATATGGTTCGTGATATATTTAGAGAGGAATTCAACTATTAGTGATTCATCTAGTATGAATTTGGGTATGTAATGCTCATAGACAAGATTAAGAAAAGTCCAGCTAAAAGAAACAAGCCGAGAGGATGGGGATTTTAGTGAACTTGATAGAACCATGTAAGATAATTACGTAATTTGGGTTCAATTAGTATAGATATGCCAATTAGGAAACTTTTTATGGTGATTAATTGTATCAAAATTATTTTGGGTTTAAATAAGATTGAAAACAAAATAGTTTATTAGTCTTTAAAAAAATGTGTATTCATCTTTCTGAAGTTATTTTTCCCCTCTCAACTAACCTATTAAATTGATGTCTCTTTTCATTTTGCCCAAAGATTTAGACATTGTATCTGTCTATACCATATTTTGTATACATTTTTTTTTGTTTTCTTTCGCCTCCGATTATACATTTTAAGTAACACTTCTATTTTGCCAAGTCATCATTCATCTTGATCCAATAAGTCTGTTTGACAATATCGTCCTTTTTAGTTTTCTTGTTTCAGTCTACATAAATCATTTCAGTTTTACCTTTGATATTCATGTAAAAAATTGCTACTTTCCAACTTGCATTTTTTTTAGAATATATCTCTTTTGATTGTTATTATTCTACCCAACCATGTTATCCAGTCATATGATAAACTTTATATAATTATCAACCTCACCTATTTGCTAATATATTTTTTCACTCATAGTCTAGATAACCCAATATTTTTTTATTATTAAATATTATTTCATCCTAAATTTATTTGTTTGATTGGGTTATTCTGGAATTTTGTTTGAGCTACAAAGTTTTAGATCGTTATTCAACTAGATTTATCTCCTCACAATTGATTATGTTACATGGTCATACCATTTGACGTAGCTGATTCATTTGTTTAACCGATATGGTTAATTTTTCTTAATTCACATATTCGAGCTTTTCATATTCACTTTCTCGTCTACATGATAAAATCCATAACACACTTCTACTATCCAAATAATTTTACTTAGTTGTCATAATCATATTGATTATACTAAGTTAAATTAATTTTTATTTATTTTCTATCGTTAATTTGTTTCAGATATCAAAATCCTTGGTTTATGATGAAATAATCATAAATACAATCAATATTCTATTCTTATTATTTCATGATAAAAAATCTATTCAATTACCTTCCATTAGTATCACTTCAGAATACTAAGATTCAAAAGTTTAGAGTAGAATTCATTAATATTTAAGTGGATGTTGTATGTCAATTCAGATCTTACAAAATAGGTAAATCATGGTCTTATTTAGTTTAAGTTAAGACCTTAGTATTCCAATAGAAGAAGTACCTATAAGAACGAATGTAAGTTCAATTAAACAAAAAGCTTGATCGAGATTATGATCCAACAGATGTTAAGTGCCAACCTTGCATCAACTTCAAATCAAGATTTGATATATTACAAATTTCGAAGAGTTTCCAACAAGAGGTGGTTTCTATGGTGAAACTTAGCGTTTTATATCAACCACAATTCAATGGGAATACTGGGATACATTTAGACCGTCGAGAGTATACTATCACGAGCCTTAGATTTTGATGCAATTGGAGTGAAATGAAGAAATACTTCACTAATTGCTGCTATATGTCAAATGTGTGGACAAAGCAAATTAGAATTCAAAGACCCGGAGAACTTCTTCAATAACTAGAACTCATGAGATGAAAATGAGAACATATTTCCGTGAACTTGTAGTACTTTTTCCAAATTAAATACTAAATCATGGATGATTGTTGATTGACTCAGAAAATTCGTGCATCATCACATGAATTTATTCTAGACAAGATACCCTATACATGGACATTGGACAATATGTTGTGATTACGAGGAATCATGACAAGCATACTATCTTATAGAGATCTAAATCAAATTCTTGAAATTGGACCACTCGTGATTAAAGAAAACTTGAACGAAGTTGAAGTATGAAGTAATTCCAATTCGAATTGTGGATACAAAGGACCAAGTACTGAGGCGACATACCATTCCCAAAGTCAAAGTGCAGTGGTTTAATCATTTCGAAAGAGAAGCCACGTGGGAACTTGAAGAGAAGATGCGGAAACAATACCCTTATCTTTTTGAAAAGCAACTCGACTCAAGTTTCGAGGACGAAACTCTCAATAAGGAGGGTGGGATGTGAGAACCCAACATTCCAACAGCTATGAGGAGCCATAACCGAAGGAATGATGAGCAGATTTTTCAGATTCGAAACTTGATGTGCATGAGTTGTAACAGCCAAGAATTGTAACATCCAAATTAAAGAAGAATGATGGTTGTTAATGGGTATTATTGGCCATGAATAGGAGGATTTTCAAGTGCTATTTACATCCTATAAATGGTGGCCAAAAGCTGAGTGAAGATCACACCCAAATCAGTCATTCTCGAGCATCAAGCTACTGTCATTTTCAGTTTTTTCAAACACCAAGTTGCTGCTATTTTGGTTGCATAGCAGCTGCTGAAATTGAAAGATTTCAGCATAATCTTGAAGCCATAGCCTGTCCAAATATTAGAGATCTTAACAAACTTTGTTCCTGCCCAAATTCGAAACACAACAGCAGGAGTTCGAACTCGGAAATCTCTTCAAGGCTGAACCAGAAAATTCGGAACTTGGCATTTGTTTCGAAGTAAACTTGTTGTCCATTTTTGAAGAGATTTCTGTTCATTTCAAGAGTAAGGTTCTGGCCGTTCCTGAAGCCTTGTGGTCTGTCTAGGTTCGAACAATCACCTACAATAATCTAAGCAATAAAGTGGCTGAGTTAAATCCAAGAGGCAGCGCCTAAGTCGAGAAAGGAGTTGCACTTTCTGTCCAAAACCGAGCAGGTTCTGTCCAACGTTCGAGCTGAGTTCTTGTCCACGGTTCAAGCAAATTTCATGTTCAAATTCGAGTAGACTTTGTGAGACCTCGATTCTAAACCACTAATCTCGGATTAAACAACAATTAAGCGAACAAGAATCCAAGATTAAAACAATTCAAAGTTTTTTTTTTTTTTTTTTAAACGCCGCGCGCCCGCGCGAGGAACCAAGCTCGCGCGTGCGCGGGCTTCAACAACCGAGACCAACCAAAGGCTCACGCCCGCGCGAGGTACCAAGCTCGCGCGCGCGTGGGCAAACAATTCAGAGGCCCAACAGAGGCCTCGCGCGCGCGCAAAGAACGCCTCGCCGCGCGTGGAAGGCCTGGGCAGAAAATGCTCAGGCTGCAGAAAATAAAGAAAGGATTCCGCGCTTGGTCCGACATGCCTTCAAATACATATGCAATAACAGGGTGTAGGGAAACATGCCATAACAAGTCATGCTTTCAGAAGGCCTAAAAACAACCAGAAGTCTAAATCGATACGACAACAACATACTTCGATTTCAGATTACAATCCGAATACAAACTAATTCGAATAACAAAACATATCAAGTTCGAGTTCTAACATGCTTCAATCTTAAACTAGATAAACATGCTACTTCGACTTCTAAACCGAGTCTCACTCCTACTACTTGCCCTCGAAGCTAACCATGCCTCTTCTGACTTGTTCCTGCCCCACCTGTTGCCAAGTACACATACAAAACAAAGCAACAGCCGGATAACCGGTGAGAACGACATTCCCAGTAAAAGCAACATAACAAGTAATACAAGTAACAAACATGCTTTCAATACAATAACGAACTCAATAACATCGTAATGAAATGCATGTCTTTAAACAGGGATATCAAATCTGATAACGAGGGATTGCTGCTGTGCCTTTGGGATCCCGAGGATAAGATCACGTAACAACTCACCGACTCTCCCAATCGAGGTGGTGCCACGTATCTCACTCCTCTAGACTTTGAGCAACTATAATGAGTATGCTAGCACCAGACGAAATGACTACGACCTGGGCCACTCAATCATAGTTCCCAAACGTCTAAACAAAAAGGATGGTTCTGCCCGCTGAAACAAGATTGGCTCAAGATGAATGCATAACAGAAACATAAAACATAATCCTTTTAACAAAACCAATACAATCAAACAATACACAAGTTCCTCATGCTAGAAAAAGTGTAGATGCAAGTATGAGATTTCAAAAGGGAAAACTCGAGAACCACAGTCCCGAGTATGCTATCCCGCTACGATGACTGCTTTTACCTTTCAATGCAGTAGCTCCAACTCTGGATAAGCTACAAAAGAGATTGTATAAACAACTACACAATCTAACAACAACAAGGCAACGGTTCAAGGAAAACTCTTTATACCGTTCTTCGTCCAATTCTCTGAAACGATCAAACAGCTGCTAACTCTGGGCTTGACAACTCCGAACGAATCTGTTCAGATACAAGAGATGATTGATCAATAACCACGATCAACTTACAAGCCAAGTTCAAACTCAAAAACGGTTCAAAATCTCCAAAAACTCAAACCGACGGCATAACGGCTATAACTGAACAACCGGCAACGCAGACAACAGTTCAATACTGATAACAACTCAATTCAATGCTAATACAACAACAACAAGACAAACCCAACAAATCTCAAAACCATGATTTTCGAAAATGGCTTCCAAAAATCATAACAAATCCGAACGTCGCTCTATTTCAAAACTGACAGATAATAAACGATCAGAACTCTGTAGAGAACAACATACTCGAATCTAAATCGATTCTAACAACATCCAAAAACTAGAATGTATCTGATCGTTGAAAAACTTACGGTATAACGGAGCTCTCGCTGTAGTGATCGCTAAACTGTCTTCAGAAATAATTTCTAACGGCCGGATCGAGCTCGGATGGAAATCCAAAAGCTTGAAAAGGAGATGGGGCGTTTCAATGGAGGAGGAGCCGGCTAAGGAAGGAGAAGGATGAATGAGAAAAGTCAAAAGTTGAGTAGATAATATAACAAATCCATTATTTGCGTTTTAGTCCCTGAAATTTCCAAAATTTGCAAAAAGGACCCTGATCAAAATCAAGTCGGCTCGTGAACTCTGCAATCTCCGATTAACTCAAATAAACTCATTTAAGATAAAAACGGGGCGTCACAATTCTCCCCCACTAAGAAGAGATTTCGTCCTCGAAATCAACGAGAACCACAACTCAAAGATAGAATAAAGAACTAAAGACAGTAAGAAGAACTCACGTCATCCGAATAGCTTTGGAAAACGCTGTCTCATGTCAGACTCTGTCTCCCAAGTCGCTTCCTCAACACCGTGACGGCTCCACTGCACCTTCACTAACGGAATCAACTTGGTCCTGAGTTGCTTTTCTTTCCGATCAAGGATCTGAATCGGTCGCTCAAAATAGCTCAGAGTCTCGTCTAACTCGGCTTCGTCAGGCTGAAGGATATGAGAAGGATCTGGATGATACTTTCGCAGCATAGAGACGTGAAAAACGTCGTGAATACCAGATAAAGACGGAGGAAGTGCAAGTCTGTAGGCAAGATCGCCTATCTTCTCGAGAATCTCGTACGGACCGATGAATCTCGGAGATAACTTTCCTCTCTTACCGAATCTGACGGTGCCTCTGAACGGAGAAATCTTAAGGAATACACGATCTCCCTGCTCAAAACTCAGAGGTCGACGTCTGACATTCGCATACTTTGCTTGTCTATCTTGAGCTGTCTTCATTCTGGTCTGAATGACCTTAACCTGTTCTGCCATAACTCGAAGCATATCCGGCCCCAAATCTGGTGACTCAGATAAATCATCCCAAAACAACGGAGATCGGCATTTCTTACCATATAATGCCTCAAAAGGCGCCATACCGATACTCGCTTGGAAGCTGTTGTTGTAAGAAAACTCGACAAGAGGCAAAGAATCCTGCCAACTAGTACCAAAGTCTAGCACTACCGCTCGCAGCATATCCTCCAACGTCTGGATAGTCCGCTCTGACTGTCCATCTGTCTGAGGATGATAAGCTGTACTCAGATGCAATCGAGTACCAAGCGCCTCTTGCAAACTATGCCAGAAGTGCGAAGTGAATCTCGGGTCTCTGTCTGAAACGATCGACTTCGGCACCCCATGCAATCTCACAACATTGCTAACATAAAGCTCAGCCATCTGATCATGACGATACGTCATCCTGTAAGGAATAAAGCAAGCTGACTTCGTCAATCGGTCGATTACTACCCAAATGGCATCGCATCCTCGAACGGATCGTGGTAGCTTCGTGACGAAATCCATAGAAATGTGATCCCATTTCCAATCAGGAACAGATAAGCTGTGCAATAGATCACCTGGTCGCTTCCGCTCTGCTTTCACTTGCTGACAGTTCAAACACCGTGACACAAACCTCGCGATGTCGCTCTTCATTCTCTTCCACCAGAACTGACTCTTTAGATCATTGTACATCTTATGACCTCCAGGATGAATGCTAAACCGACTGCAATGAGCCTCTTGGAGAATACGCTGTCTCAACTCCGAAATATCAGGCACAACAATACGGTTATTCACAAACAAAACGTCATCTCTAACCTGGAATTCTGACTGATGCCCAGTTCTGACTTTCTCTACTGAAACCTGAATGCTCGGCTCAGACTTCTGTGCTTCTCTGATTGCAACAAACAACTCCGGCTCGGCTTGAATAGCAAACACTCTGATAGTCTCCCTATCTGTTTCAAACTCTAAACCAGAAGTGCAACAATCATCGACCAACTGAGAAACACCGATAGTTGAAAGAGATAAAGAACAAAGCTTTCGGCTCAAGGCATCTGCAACTGCATTCGACTTCCCTGGATAATACTTGATCTCACAGTCAAAATCCTTCAACAGATCTAACCATCTTCCCTGTCTCATATTCAGCTCTGCCTGTGAAAACAAGTACTTAAGACTCTTATGATCAGAAAAGATCTCGAAAGACTCACCATAAAGATAGTGACGCCAGATCTTCAAAGCAAATACAATCGCTGCAAGTTCAAGATCATGAACAGGATAACGAGTCTCGTGCGGTTTTAGCTGCCTCGATGCATAC
This sequence comes from Henckelia pumila, assembly GCF_033568475.1. NCBI lineage: Eukaryota > Viridiplantae > Streptophyta > Magnoliopsida > Lamiales > Gesneriaceae > Henckelia > Henckelia pumila. Next base: position 89,889,398 of record NC_133121.1, read on the forward strand.
GCTATCACATGCTTATGCTGCATAAGAACACAACCCAAACCTCGGTTAGAAGCATCACAATACACTGTGAAACCTCCAGTACCCTTCGGAATAGAAAGAATTGGAGCACTGGTCAGTCTCCTCTTCAGATCAACAAAGTTAGCCTCACAATCTGTAGTCCAGACAAAAGGCGCATTCTTCTGAGTCAGCTGGGTAATAGGCTTGGCAATAGACGAGAAACCCTCGATGAAACGACGGTAATAACCAGCTAAACCCATGAAGCTTCGGATCTCAGGTACTGATGTCGGTCTAGGCCAATTCATAACCGCTTCGATTTTGTTGGGATCCACAGAAATCCCATCTTCAGAAATAATATGACCGAGAAAGACAACTCGATCTAACCAGAATTCGCATTTCGATAGCTTGGCAAACAACTGCTCAACTCGTAAAATCTGCAAGACGATTCTCAAGTGCTCTGCATGGTCAGTACGATTCTTCGAGTAGATAAGAATATCATCGATGAAAATAATGACGAACTCATCTAAATAACGCTGAAAGATACGGTTCATCAAACCCATAAAAACAGCTGGAGCGTTAGTCAAACCGAACGGCATGACTATAAACTCAAAGTGACCATACCTCGTTCTGAATGCGGTCTTAGGAACATCTTCCTCTCGCACTCTCAGCTGATGGTAGCCTGACCTCAGATCAATCTTAGAGTAGACAGAAGAACCCTGCAGTTGATCGAACAAGTCATCTATTCGGGGTAAAGGATACCTGTTCTTAACTGTAGCCTGATTCAATTGACGGTAGTCGATACAGAGCCGCATAGAACCATCCTTCTTCCGAACGAATAGAACAGGAGCACCCCAAGGCGATACACCTGGTCTGATGTATCCCTTGGCAATCAAATCCTCAAGCTGCTCCTTCAACTCTCTCAATTCAACAAGTGCCATACGATAAGGAGCTTTTGAAATAGGTTGAGTACCTGGCACTAAGTCAATGCTGAATTCAACCTCTCGAATGGGTGGCAATCCAGGAACATCTTCCGGAAACACATCAGCAAAATCTCTAACCACTGGTAAGTCAACCAAAGCTGGGCTAGATTTCAGTACATCAACCGCATAAACCAAAAATCCTTCTGCACCTCTCTGTAACAAACGAGTCATAGATAACACTGAAATCAAAGGAATTCTAGATCGAGAACCCTTACCAAAGAATTTCCACTCGTCTGCCATTTCAGGTCTGAACTGACAACTTTCAGAAAACAATCAACTGTTGCCCTGTACTTGGTCAAAGCATCTATACCAACAATACAATCAAAATCTGACAACCCAAGCACAATACAGTCGAATTCTAACAAATTCCCCTCGAAACAAAATTCACAGTTCCTGACTAGTCGGACAGAAACAATTCCTCCACCCAAAGGTGAAGTAACAGCTACTACTGTAGGCAACAATTCAGTTGGCAAAGCATGCAATAACACATATTTCTCAGAGATAAAGGAATGGGAAGCACCTGTATCTATCAAGACATGAGCAGAACGACCGAAAATCGAACAGTTACCTGCTATGACATCGTCAGGTGCTGCCTGAGCCTGATCCTCTGTCAATGCAAAGACTCGTGCTTGCTGTCTCGGAGGCTGATTTGCACTAGAGCTACCTCCCTGTCTGTTCTGCTGTTGCTGGGGTTGGAAAGAGTGCACTGCAGACGACTGCCTCTCCGGCTGAGCTGCAGGTCTAGACGAACTCCCACTCTGAGCTCTATCTCTATTACGTTGAGGGCACACTTTAGAGAAGTGTCCCGGTTGCTGACATGTGTTACAATTGCCGAAGACTCCCACACACTGATCCGGTGAGTGTCTTCCTCCACACTTGCTGCAGTACAAGGATGATGACCCAGAACTCGGTCCTGAACCGAATTGCTTCGAACCACTGGAACTGGACGAACTGTTCCCCTGTCTCTTGAACTGTTTACCTCTTGCCTTGTACTGATCCTTTCTGTTTCCCCCACTGTTTCCACCTTCATACCTCTGCTGCTGGTTCTGATGTTGAGGTGGCTGATTCTGGTACTGAGATGGTTGGTTCTGATACTGCCTCTGCTGCTGAGGTGCCCCCTGATTACCTCTTTGCCTCCACAAGCCTGCTTCTGCTCCCTTTGCGTAATTCATGGCATCCGCAAAGTTGCTAGGCCTGTTGGTGTTAACCAACGTGAAGACATCGGGGTTCAACCTGTTGATGAACTGATCTGCCTTAGCTTCTTCATCTCCGGCAATTAGCGGTGCAAAACGCAACAGACTATCGAACTTAGCCACGTACTCTTCAATGTTCAGATTCCCTTGCCTCATATTTGCAAACTCTGCTCCCTTATCCTTACGATACGAGATAGGGAAAAACCTCTTATAAAACTCAGATTTAAAAAGAGTCCAAGTAACCTCTGTACCTCTACTCTCAAATTCTTTCTTTTTCATGATCCACCAGCTCTTAGCACCACCACGCAGCTGATGAATTACTAGCCTGATTCGTCGGTCATCTGTGTAGTCAATGGAATCAAACAACTGATCCATATCATCCAACCAACTCTCACAGTCAACTGGATTTTCTGAACCCATCAACAATGGCGGATTGAACGACTGAAACCTCTTCAGCAAGGTTTCCATAGGAGTTGCTGAAGCATCCAACTGATCAACCTCAGTGCTAGCTTGCTCAGTCGCAGGGATAACTGGTGGTGTGTTTCTGTTTATCACTCGACGAGGACCCATCTGATAATCAAAGGTTAGCACACGAGATATCTCAATCGCTACCATCAGTGCCCTTACAACCGCTTGGAATACCGAATACCAGTCGAGAACAGAAACAGTTATATCTCAAGTAGATCATGCTTTATTAATTTAAATCACACAACCATGTAATTCAAATAATGCTCAAACAATAAAGCATGCTCGCATGGAATTAAGTACACAATTAAATAATTCAAACACATGCGAGGAGTCATTACACACAGACTCGATCTACCCCGCTCACTCTAGTTCGACCAAGAATCTTAACGCTTTGATACCACTTAATGTGAGACCTCGATTCTAAACCACTAATCTCGGATTAAACAACAATTAAGCGAACAAGAATCCAAGAGTAAAACAATTCAAATTTTTTTTTTTTTTTAAACGCCGCGCGCCCGCGCGAGGAACCAAGCTCGCGCGTGCGCGGGCTTCAACAACCGAGACCAACCAAAGGCTCGCGCCCGCGCGAGGTACCAAGCTCGCGCGCGCGTGGGCAAACAATTCAGAGGCCCAACAGAGGCCTCGCGCGCGCGCGAGGAATGCCTCGCCCGCGCGCGGAAGGCCTGGGCAGAAAATGCTCAGGCTGCAGAAAATAAAGAAAGGATTCCGCGCTTGGTCCGACATGCCTTCAAATACATATGCAATAACAGGGTGTAGGGAAACATGCCATAACAAGTCATGCTTTCAGAAGGCCTAAAAACAACCAGAAGTCTAAATCGATGCGACAACAACATACTTCGATTTCAGATTACAATCCGAATACAAACTAATTCGAATAACAAAACATATCAAGTTCGAGTTCTAACATGCTTCAATCTTAAACTAGATAAACATGCTACTTCGACTTCTAAACCGAGTCTCACTCCTACTACTTGCCCTCGAAGCTAACCATGCCTCTTCTGACTTGTTCCTGCCCCACCTGTTGCCAAGTACACATACAAAACAAAGCAACAGCCGGATAACCGGTGAGAACGACATTCCCAGTAAAAGCAACATAACAAGTAATACAAGTAACAAACATGCTTTCAATACAATAACGAACTCAATAACATCGTAATGAAATGCATGTCTTTAAACAGGGATATCAAATCTGATAACGAGGGATTGCTGCTGTGCCTTTGGGATCCCGATGATAAGATCACGTAACAACTCACCGACTCTCCCAATCGAGGTGGTGCCACATATCTCACTCCTCTAGACTTTGAGCAACTATAATGAGTATGCTAGCACCAGACGAAACGACTACGACCTGGGCCACTCAATCATAGTTCCCAAACGTCTAAACAAAAAGGATGGTTCTGCCCGCTGAAACAAGATTGGCTCAAGATGAATGCATAACAGAAACATAAAACATAATCCTTTTAACAAAACCAATACAATCAAACAATACACAAGTTCCTCATGCTAGAACAAGTGTAGATGCAAGTATGAGATTTCAAAAGGGAAAACTCGAGAACCACAGTCCCGAGTATGCTATCCCGCTACGATGACTGCTTTTACCTTTCAATGCAGTAGCTCCAACTCTGGATAAGCTACAAAAGAGATTGTATAAACAACTACACAATCTAACAACAACAAGGCAACGGTTCAAGGAAAACTCTTTATACCGTTCTTCGTCCAATTCTCTGAAACGATCAAACAGCTGCTAACTCTGGGCTTGACAACTCCGAACGAATCTGTTCAGATACAAGATATGATTGATCAATAACCACGATCAACTTACAAGCCAAGTTCAAACTCAAAAACGGTTCAAAATCTCCAAAAACTCAAACCGACGGCATAACGGCTATAACTGAACAACCGGCAACGCAGACAGCAGTTCAATACTGATAACAACTCAATTCAATGCTAATACAACAACAACAAGACAAACCCAACAAATCTCAAACCCATGATTTTCGAAAATGGCTTCCAAAAATCATAACAAATCCGAACTTCGCTCTATTTCAAAACTGACAGATAATAAACGATCAGAACTCTGTAGAGAACAACATACTCGAATCTAAATCGATTCTAACAACATCCAAAAACTAGAATGTATCTGATCGTTGAAAAACTTACGGTATAACGGAGCTCTCGCTGCAGTGATCGCTAAACTGTCTTCAGAAATAATTTCTAACGGCCGGATCGAGCTCGGACGGAAATCCAAAAGCTTGAAAAGGAGATGGGGCGTTTCAATGGAGGAGGAGCCGGCTAAGGAAGGAGAAGGATGAATGAGAAAAGTCAAAAGTTGAGTAGATAATATAACAAATCCATTATTTGCGTTTTAGTCCCTGAAATTTCCAAAATTTGCAAAAAGAACCCTGATCAAAATCAAGTCGGCTCGTGAACTCTGCAATCTCTGATTAACTCAAATAAACTCATTTAAGATAAAAACGGGGCGTCACAGACTTTCTGTCCAAGTTTTGAGTTATCATACACATCAACCCAAGGCCAAAAATCTGTTCGAGTTTATTTCAGGAGCAGCACCAAAACCCGATCAAGAATTTGTCTTTCTCTGTGCAAAAGATCGAGTAGCTTAGCTTGTTCTAAGGTTCGAGGCTTCAAAAACACATTTGCTCCTACATGATTTCTTGAAATCAAAATACGGTAAGTGGGCTTCTATATTTCTTTTGTGTGATATAAGTTTCTACACTTATATTTATTTTTGCGTGTGAGTAAGTTTTATAACATAAATACTTATACTTTTGAAAATTCGATCGACATGATAATATTTGTTTCACTATGATATATAATATTTGTTGTCTATTCGTGATATTATTTGAAGCATGTTAGAGTTATTTAAAAATATTTGAGATGCACTGTTAAGAGTCGATTTAGAAATGGTTAAGGAATTTCCGATTATTTGATTTGATATGGCCCTGATGCGGTGGGTTATAATAACCGTTCCTTTGGTCTTGCCCCTTAAAAGAGTAACATATAGGGGATTGATCAGTAAAACCACAGAAAATGAGATAATTAACAGTGCAATATTTGCTTCGTATTTGTGTCAGATTAAGCATGCTTATTTCGAGATTATGAAATATACATGTGTACATGTAAATATATTTTTGGTGTTTATCGTGCTCGATCGGCCCCCACTTGCTGAGTGTTTCCCAAAACACTCACCCCTTACTTCTCTCCCTAGATAAGAATGAAGATGAGTTAGATGACGAAGAACAGAATATGTTCTGGGGTTGGTGAGGACGAATCAGTTCAAGTTGAAGAAATATTTTTTACTTTAAATTTCAGTTTCGCTTTCGCATTGTCGCACTTGTGTTTTTCTCTGTAAAAACAGTTATGGTTTATGAAATAGACTGGTTTTTGGCAAGATTTGTACTACGAGGCTTGTTGTTTCAATGTTAAATTGTTAAACAACTCTGATGTCAACTAGACCCATTTTCGGGGCGTGACACGGATGAATCCAATTATGTCTTAGGGGAGATCCATGAGGGCTGTTGTAGGAGTCATTTAGGCAGCATTGCTTTAGCTAGGAAAGCTCTCTTAGCTGGTTTCTTCTGTACAACCATGCGTAAAGATGCTTTTATCCTGGTCAACTCATGTTACAAATGTTAAAGACGTGCCAATTTACAATGGAGGCCGGCAGAATTCATGAAAGCGGTAGTGGCCGCTTGCCCTTTTGATCACTGGGGAATGGACATTGTAAGACCATTCCCCGTTAGCCCGGGACAAAGGAAGTTCTTGCTAGTAGCAGTTGATTATTTTTATAAATGGGTGGAGGCTGAATCTCTAGCTAAAATTAATGAGAAGGAAGTACTTAGATTTTTATGGAAGAACATTGTGTGTCGGTTAGGCATCCCGCGTTGATTGATATCAGTTAATGGAAGACAATTTTGTGGATCTAAGGTTTGGTCATGGTGTCAAGAGTTGAATATTGAACAAGTTTTCACATATGTTGCTTACCTCTAGGGGAATGGACAAGTGGAATTTACCAATAAACGATAGTCCAAGCCCTTAAAACATGATTGGATACAGCTAAGGGTAAATGGCAGATGAACTCCCCTCTGTGCTATGGTCTTATCGAACTACAGCTCGATCCGGGATGGGAGAAACCCCATTCAACATCGTATACGGAACTAAAGCTGTCCTTCTAGTAGAGATAGGATAGGAGAGTGCCCGGATAATAGCTTATGGGGAAAATAATCAAGGACTAAGGGCAATGGATCTTGACCTACTGGAGGAAAATAGGACCCGAGCAGCAACAAGACTGGCAGCTTATCACAAAAGAATGATTCGAGCTTATAATAAAAGGGTCCATCCCTGGGTCTTTCAAGAAGGAGATTTAGTTATGCGAAAAATCCAACACAAGCAGAAAGAGGAAAACTGGATGCTAAATATGAAGAACCATTCAATGTGATAGGAAAAGCTGGAGTAGCTACTTATTACTTGGAGGAATCTCAAGAGAAGAAAGGAAAAAGGTCATGGAATGAACAACACTTGAAAAAATACTACCCCTAGCAGCTTAGGACGGGTATAACTTATCACGGAGCTCATCCCACTAAGCTGTCCTCCAACTGTTGAGTCATCTTTTTATTTTATTTACTTCTCGTTTTAAGAGTCAGTCTTTTTGAGGGTCAACCCTATTATGTCATTTTAAGAATCATCTTTTTTATTTTGTTTTAAGAGTCAGTCTGTTGTCATATTGGGGGAGTCGGAGTATTTGTTTTAATTTTTGGGAAACATTTCTTTAAAACGAAATATTATCAATTGGGTTTCAAGAAAAATGTGCACAAAAGTCTAGGCAGGTCTGACATAAAAAATCCACATCAATGATCTCAAAAGTTTGGGCAGGTCCGGCATAAAAAATCCATATCAGTGATCTCAAAAGTTCGGGTAGGTCCGACATAAAAAATCCACATCAGTAGTCTCAAAATTCCAGGCAGGTCTGGCATAAAAAATCCACATCAGTGGTCTCAAAATTCCAAGCAGGTCCGGCATAAAAAATCCACATCAGTGGTCTCAAAAGTCCGGGCAGGTCCGACATCATAAATCCACATCACTGGTGCTCAAAAGTCCGGGCAAGTCCGGCATTATATATCCACGTCAGTGATGTTATCAAAAGCCCGATTAAGATCGGAAATATGTAAGCCCGCTCTACTCGTGGCCTCCATCAAAAGCCCGACCAGCTCGGCACAATGTAATTCCACAATTCGTAGTTGTCTCAAAAAGCCCGACCATCTCGGCACTATGTAAGTTCACTCCATCACGAACGCTCAAAAATAATTGCGAACAACCAGATTGTTGTGTTTAATTATGCTCTAAAATATAAATTCAACTACTTCAAAGTTCCTTCTCGTTTTACTCGTCGTCACTTCTCTCCGGGAAGTAGTATTGATGATATGATAAAAATTCTATCATATATTTATTTATATTTTAGAGATATATCAGAATATTGCATAGATATCCATAATTCTAGTTGATTTATACATTAAAATTCTACATGAATTAAGACTCTTTTTCTATAAATAAGGGATCTATAACCCTTACTACAGTATGCTTTTACACATGTTTTCCTACACATCTTACATGTTTTTACATGTTTTCTACACATCTTACATATGTTTTACTTTTTCCATAACGCCTCCCGTACTTTTCTTACACATCTTATTTATATCTTTTTCTGTCTATATGTTTTCTATCTCTTGCAATTTCAACATCTTTTCTATTGAATCCTATTCTGACTTGAGCGTCGGAGTGGCTTCGCCTTCAGGCGAGCCATCTCACATGTTTTCCTTGATACACATAAATATTTTGGGATCATTCGGCTCGATTCATTGAAGAGATTGGTTCGTTGAAAAAAATTTTCGTTGATTACCGATTCGAGGTAATTTATTTGATGTGAAATTTTTAAACGCATCAGGATTGATTTCAAATCCACAAGTCAAATCAATTATATTGTATACATTAATTAATTAGGTACAAAATTAGAATGAATTATTAATTTGTTATATGTTAGCTAAGTATATTTTTTGCTTTAATTTCAAATTCACCTTTCAACTTAATCAAAATCCATGAATTGATTTGAAATCACCTTATAAATCAAAATCTATCAATCTAAACACAATTTTATAGAACATATATATTAACATAATGAGTTGTTGTCCCTAGCTTGTGTGTAGCCAATTTCAAATAAAAACATGCAGTTTTTTTAATTTTTTCCCCAAAAAGTATAATTTTTATCTTGTACCCTCAAATTTCATGTGAAACTAAATAAAGTAGAAGAAAATTGAAATGGTTGTGAAATTAGTAGCAATATGTAATGAAAGATGTATATAAAAGGGGGACCAATGGGTCCAATATGCCATTCTCATTGTTGAGGAGTCAACCTCAATGTTCTTTTACAACCATCCAGCATTAGACATGCATCATTTCAAAAGTTGAGAATTTTTTTTATATATAAAATAAAAAAATTAATTTGAAGAATTTTAAATCGAGGGACCTCTTGTGAATTATGGATTTCGCTTGCACGCACGCAACAAAAAGTCATAGCCCACTAAAATTTTATATATATATATATATATATATTTTCAATTAATTTTCGAAAAATTATGTATGATGGTCGGAGAGCTAACCATAGAAACTGGTCATATTATATTGAATTGAAATATACCACAAGATTCCATTTTATTAAATCCAAATCTTTATTTTCAAAAAAAATCCAAATCTTTTAATCAAGAATATAATTAGTAATTTATTGCATGTGTACCATATGAAATGTGTCTCACAATAATAAATGCGCCCGAGCATGCATGAAATTTTATCACCTTTAATATAATTTCCCCTGATCAATTATTCATGCATCATTTTTAGGACGCTGCATTTTGATTTTATTTATAGCTTTAATCAGTCTATTAATCTCTCGTGTATTTTTTAAAAAAAGAAAAATAACCACAAAATACACATGCAGTGGGGGTGCAGGGATAATTTTCTCAATATTCATATTAAAATTTACATTATCTGTAATTATATAATTAATAAATATGTCGTCTAGATGAACACGTGAGATATGAGTGCGAAGGCCACTCCCCTAGCTTTTTTTACCATGTCATTTTTGTCAATGTAGAGACATTTTCATTAACCACTAGAGTGAAAGTGGAATTAAAGGTTACAAATTAAGTCCATAAATTATAATGTCGCACATCTTTTTCCTCCATATTTGGCTTTCAAATCACTGAAAGTTGAAATAAATAAATATCATAATTGACCCTAAAACTATCAAGCATCATTTTTGTTAAGTTCAAAGTTATAATTATTTGTTAAATTGAGTGACATCATTAAAAAAACGTACGTTCCAATAAAATTGATTCATCTATATCTTGAAATTAAATTAAATTTTTTTTTTCTTGAAATTGCATTAATTTATTTTAAAATCTCTTTCAGAGGATAAAACGTAAAACGTCAGAGGGGCAAGTTGGAAAATTTTTTCCCATCTTAATTGGTAATATTTTGGTCCCCTCTATCATATGATCTATATCACAATAAAACAAAATCAGCCCATATAGAATATTATCTACCGAATTTTTTATATAAAAAAGAACCTACACAAAACACAATATGCGGATACATAAATGAATATTTTCATTCAACATATACTTATGTGTTGAATTCACATTCCACAAAAAAAAAATATTTTTGAAGAAATTAATTAATGTTCCCCGAAACAAATAATCTTAGCCCAAAGACACCTAATAGACGGAGACAACAATAATTAGCATTAGAGAAAAAAACCATATATAAATAGTGAAATTTTACAATTACAAGCTCGAAAATCATTCAATAGTCGATGGACCACCTAACTTTGGTGGCATCGACAAATCAAATCCCCCCAAGCCTTATAATTTTGCGGATCATATTTCTCATTATATTCCAAACATATATATACACACGCACAAAAGGGCTCGATTTATCCTAGACACACATCACTAAATTTTATGTGTTATAATATACTATATGTTTCTTTCGCACGAGCTATCTCTATATATATACGCTTACACTATATTGATTTGTGTATGTCAAGGACAAAAAGAGTTTTATTTGTGGTATTAAGTTAACTCAAGTTTTTTAGGGAATTTTTTTTTTTAAAAAAAAAAAAGAGTAGAAGGAAACATTAAATAATTTAGAAGAATAAGTAGTATAAATATAGTGCCAAAATTAGTATGAGGCCGGAAAGTGGTGTGACGTGTGGTAGGCGTGCATGGGAAGTAGCTAAAGTGATGTTTAGTGTGTATTTTTGGTTTTCCACTATATTCACATTAATCTTGAAGTTTAAGGTTCTATTTCTGCCTCCTGTGATGAAGGAAACGCTCAAGTATCTGGCCGGAATCGCTGGCCCTACCGGCTACGGTTCCAAAACCACCGCCGACGATATCGCAAGAGATTGCTCCAGTGCTAGCACTGATTCTCAACTCACTGCAATTGTCACCGGTACTTATACTACTACTACTACTACTATTCAATTGTTGAAGTTTTGCAACATTTTTTTTGTTGGTTTTCATGTATATATATGTTTTGCACCCAGAATTAATTGTGGGGTTGGGAAGAAACATGGAATATTGAACCCAGAAATATATATATAATAGATATTTTTTGGCAGAGTTTTATTTTATTTTATTTTATTTTATTTTGCAGTAAAATTGATGCACCGATTAAAATTTATAATTTCTTCATTCAATGAATAAAGCATGCTGCATTTAAGAATGGGCGTTTGCACTTTCCGTGATTCTAATTAATTGCAGCAAGAAGATCACATACTCTACTTCGAAACGTACATTTGATGCATTATAGTAAATCATTTCTCTCCAGACATATGTGAGTACCACCAATCATTTCGTGATCTTATTATATTAAAAAAAAAATCTAATATATGTTTGTTAGTAACTCTAAACTAATTGTGTAATTTTACTGAATTTATTTTGTATTTATAATTATAAGGTGCGACATCCGGTATCGGTGCGGAAACAGCCAGAGTGCTGGCGAAAAAGGGCGTGAAAATAATAATTCCGGCGAGGGATTTGAAGAAGGCGGAGATTGTGAAGGAAAATATAAGGAAAGAAAATCCGGAAAGTGAAGTAATAATAATGGAGATAGACTTGAGTTCATTTGCTTCGATCCAGAGATTTTGTTCTGATTTCTTATCTTCAAGATCACCACTCCATATCCTCATGTATGTATGTATCTATCGTTATTTCGTTTTTGGCCTTTTCTTTGTATTTTTCTGCCTATACTTTTATCTTTGTCTCTTCCAAAAAGTCGATCGTCGGTCGACCCAGAGAACGATCAGACGCCGCGGACCTAATTAGGATGTAGTCGAGAGTTACTTAATTCCAGAAAGCTTACAATTTTTTTGTAAACGTCTTTCATTTTTGGTCATGCTATCTTTCAATTCACGCTTGCTTCTAAAGTTCTAATCCCTTCCCTTAATTTACATTCTTTTCTAATTTTAGTATTTTTTTTCATCAGAGTGTGACGAAACATCGGACATGTGAGCGATGTTTGTTGCCACATCATGACTCTTAGAGAAAAAAACTAGAATAAAAAAAAAAAAACACCCAATTAAGTTATAGCATTATATTGAAAGAGGATATATCAGATATATAAAACTTCTACATTAATTAGCTAGCCATAGAAAATTTACATAAATTTTTTTATATGATTTTTTTGAACAATTGAGACAAATAGAGAAAGAAGGGGTAATATATATGTTGTGCATGAGAACTGATAAGGTACAACTGTGCAGAAACAATGCAGGCAAATATTCGCACAAGTTGGAGTTTTCTGAGGACAAATTTGAGCTGACTTTTGCCACAAATTACCTAGGTAAATTAATATATATATATATATATATATTTTATTTTTCCCTCTCATCTCATTCAGTCATGAATCAAGAGACTGTCGAAGACATGACACGGATGAACAACTTTTTTCGACTTTGCTTCCTTCCATTCATTTAAATTAAAGATAATAATAATGTTTTTGCGAAATAAAAAAAAATTGAATTTGCAAAATTTTTGGTCGCTTCAAAAAATAAATTTTTTTTATTTAAAAAAAAATATTTTTTGTATTCATTAAAAAAATGATTTAAATCTGATACGTGAGGTGTTTTTTAATCATTGCATGTCTATTTTATTAATTTTAATTTGTTAAATGTCGTCTTAATTTGTTTTTGGAAGGTCATTTTGCGTTAACGGAGATGCTACTAGGAAAAATGGTGGAGACGGCATCAGAAAGCGGAATCCAAGGGAGAATAGTGAACGTTACCTCAGTCATTCACAGCTGGGTTAAAACTAGTCATGATTTTTGCTTCACCCAATTGCTTAATCCTCCCAGGTAATCAACGCTTTGAGATTGTTAAAAAATTTCGTAAAGAAATTAAAAGCTCGTAATCATTTTTTTAAAAAAGTAATTGCAAAGAAATCATATAATCTGAAAATTTAATGACAATATTGCTGCATGTAGTTATAACGGCACTCTCGCTTACGCTCAATCAAAGCTGGCCAACATATTACATGCCAAGGAATTAGCAAGGCAGCTAAAGGTAATAATTATAAGATTATGAGATTTCATTTTAACTTTTTCAAATCAAATTAATTATAGGCCAAAACATTTAATATAATGCTATGTACTGGAATGAATATATTATATATAAATATATAACAGGCAAGGAACGCAAACGTGACAATGAATGCAGTGCATCCAGGAATTGTGAAGACAGAGATTGTCAGAGATCACAGAGGCTTTTTCACAGGCATGCATTCCTCTTTAATTCCATCATATATCCTTTTGGTGGTGGATCTTGTTTTGCCTTTTTGCATGCATGTCTTTTTTTGCAATTTTACTTTTTTTTTTTTCTGTATAAAATATTTCAGATTTTCTTTATTTTATGGCATCCAAGTTGCTGAAATCAATATCACAGGTTTGTCCGCTCGCCTTTGTACGCACGTCTTTCTCCATACAAGATAAGATTTATTATTGGGTACATGTTTTGCATCATCATGCATCATGCATGTATATATACATTGAATTTGAGTTTAATTATATTTGAAAATATATGATTAAAAATATATATAAGAAAAGATGTTATAAATAAAATTATATTATGTTACATTTGGAAATGCAGGGAGCAGCAACCACGTGCTACGTTGCATTGAGCCCACATGCAGATAGCCTCAGCGGCCGGTACTTTGTGGACTGTAATGAGAGTCGTTGCTCGGACTTGGCCAACAATGAAATCGAAGCTCGGAAGCTATGGAACCAAACCCGGGCCTTGATACAAAGGCGATTGCTTCAGCCACCTGCGGGCCAAAATGTGGAACCCTCTGCCACAAATTGAGGCAATGTACGTAGTTTTAGCTGTGTACATAGTGCGATTGTTTGTAAACACAAGTAGTTTACGTTAATTAGCCATGGATGAATTCAGAAATTGTGAAAAACCAGATATCGTCAGGGCACAGTAAGTGAGCTAGCTCTATATATATATATATATATAGCCTATCTACATCCCGACTAGTTAGGGCATGTGTGCATGCTATATATATCGTAGGTTACGATTTCACAACTTGAGGTCGAATGACAAAAAAAATTTGAATAATAATGAAATTGGGACTCAAATCACTGAGTAAGTTCGAAACCATGAATGTTTTCTCAATGTTACTGTCTGAAAATCTAATACAATATATATTTCAGTGTGCGAGACATCCACACACACACACATATATATATATATATAATGTAACCAAAATTTTATCCCGGATTCGGTCTGGTGAGCGGGTCTTCAAAGTCCTCAAATCTTTGAATCGGCTTGATATACGGGCCGGGGCTTTGCACAGATAAAAAAATAGGGTTAATTAGGGGCGTCAAAGATGTTTTCGACATGACTATTCCGATACTTAAGTCGGTGTTCAGATTACGAAGGCAAAATGCAAGGAGTATTATAAAGAGAGCAAGGGATCGTAAAAGTGAACATGTGTGCTGAGTGAATGTATGTAATGATCTTAAGAAATATCTAGTAGATCAGTATGAGGGGTTGGTTACCTTGTAGAATTTATCGGGATTTCCATTTATCTTTTAAAGATTTATAAGTGTTTCAAATATTCTAGTGACTTGAGCGAGGATTTCTCTTCTTGTGCCTCGGTCGGCCCCTTTCCCTATCTTGGCTAGGGCTGGGATACTGACCGGCTAAATCGGTGTGATATGAATCTACTGGTAAGCGTACCAGGTCAAGTAATAGTAAAGTGGACTGAGAGCCCAAATATCGATCCCACAGGGACTGCAGCCAATTCTCAGGAATTAATTATTTAGCTTAATCTAGACAAAATCATAAAAATCAATTTGACTTAAATAAAATAAGAATTTAAAACTAAAAATTGATTAAGAAATAAGAATTAAAATACTTGAAAGGAAAATTTAATTAAAACGAGACAACCAAGACACACGCAGGTACCGAACAAATCATGTAACATGTAGTCGATTCAGGACTCAGATTTAATCTTAATTCACGGAAATTCTCCTCATTTGTTCAAATGACTATTTCTAGAACAATCAAACATATTCAAATATTGACGGATTAATCTTTCGTAATTCTAATCAAATTTGAATGCATTAAATATTTGTGAAAATTCAGTTTACACCCAAACCGCACACTAAAACCGAATTCTATTTCTAGTCAGTTTTACAATATGTTGATTATCAAAGTGATCAAAATCAAAACCTCCTCTGTCGACTTGAAATCGATTAACATGCAAGCAAACAGTTGATCAGATTATTCACAAGACAAATATAAATCTGACAATCAATAAAATAAAATCAACTCTGAAAAATCCCAAACAAACATCCAAGTTTTCTACATAAATTTGTTCGGCCCAATCACGTTGTCTTGGTTGAAAAAAAAATACTCAATAATTGAAAACAATAATTAAACTAAAATTAAGAACAAAAGAACAAAAGAAAGAAAACAAATCTTCTCTCCCAGGCCTATAGCAGCCGCCTTCTCCCTTGTGCAATCTCTCCGTCTTTTGGAACTTCGGAGCCCTTCAAAATACGATATATCATCTATTTATAGTGTCCGGATCTTGTACTAATTAATTTCCTACACAAAATAGGATTCTCGAATAAATCTGACGCCGAAACACGCGCGCGCGCGCGCCTGAAAAAAGTCTCATGCGCGCGCACAACAAAAAAAAAACTGATTTTTGGAACTCTGATTCGCGCGCGGGCGAGCTCAAATCTCGCTCGCGCGCCTCACATTTTCTGCTCCGAGCGACAATTTTGAAAAATTCATATCCCAAGTTCTAACTGTTGGATAGAGCTTAAATTTGGACAGCAGCTTTAAAACATCTTGAATTCATTCTAAACGGTGGAGATCGGATTTGGATCTCTCTAAAATTAAATTTGATTTTTCGAATAAAGCTGCTCCGTAATTCACTCTTCAAAAATCCATTTTCCTACAAAATCAACCCGAGGAGTGAAATACACAAGCATGCACTAAAACACATAAAAACACTTAAAAACAATATGAATGCACACAAAATAGACATAAACTGATAAGTGCATTTTGTATGTATTAGTTTGTGATATTTTTATGTCTATTTTATGTGCATTCATATTGTTTTTATGTATTTTTATGTGTTTTAAGTGCATGTGTGTGTATTTCACTCCTCGGGTTGATTTTGTAGGAAAATGAATTTTTGAAGAGTTAATTATGGAGCAGCCTTGATCTAAAAGTCATATTTAATTTTAGAAATCTCCAAATCCGATCTTCACCATTCAGAATGAATTCAAGATGTTTTGAAGGTGCTGTCCAAATTTCAGGTTAATCCGACGGCTAGAACTCAATATATGAATTTTTCAAAATCGTCGCTCGGAGCAGGTTGAATGTTGCGCTGATGGTGAGAGTTGTAGCGCGTTTGCACAACAAGAGGCGCAAACAAGCAAGGAATAAGCGCAAACGCGCAAGGGAGAAAGGGATCTGCGCAAGGAAGTCTGTGCGTGAGTTTTTTGGGCAGAAACATGCTCGCTCGAGCGAGAGCTTGTGCTCGCTCGAGCGAGTGAGACGGGAGCAGAAATCCTTGGAACAGAGAGTCTCTCGCTCGAGCGAGAGGTTGTGCTCGCTCGAGCGAGATGTCGGGAATCAGAAAAAATCAGAATTTCGGAAATTAAAAAGTCTTATTTTACGGGCTATTTTTCATGGGCTTTTTAAACTCATATTTAAGGGACTTATTCAGACGTGAGAAAGGGGGTTCCAACACGCATAACACAAACGCAAGGCGGCGGCTGGGAGCAGAGAAGATTTCTTCGCTATTTCTTTCTTCTGTTCTTTTTTTTTTATTTTTGTTTAATTCTAGTTTCAATTATTGAGTAGTTATTTTTCAACCAAGACGGCGTGATTGGACCGAACAAATTTATGTAGAAAACTTGTATGTTTGTTTGGGATTTTTCAGAGTTGATTTTGTTTTATTGATTGTCAGATTTATATTTGTCTTGTGAATAGTCTGATTAACTGTTTGCTTGCATGTTAATCGATTCCAAGTTGACAGATGACGTTTTGATTTTGATCACTTTGATAATCAACATATTGTAAAACCGACTAGAAATAGAATTCGGTTTCAGTGTGCGGTTTGGGTGCAAACTAAATTTTCATAAATATTTAATGCATTCAATTTAATTAGAATTATGAAAGATTAGTTCATCAATATGTGAATAGGTTTGATTGTTCTATAAATAGTTCTTTGAAAAAATTAGGAGAATTCCCGTGAATTAAGATTAAATCTGAGTCCTGAATCGACTACATGTTACATGATTTGTTAGGTACCTACGTGTGTCTTGGTTGTCTTTGTTTTAATTATTTTTATCTTCAGTTATTTTTATTCTTATTTCTTAAGTAATTTTTATTTTATTATTTTATTTTTTTTAAATCAAATTGCTCTTTATTATTTTGTCTAGATTAAGTAAAATAATTAATTCTTGAGAATTGACAACAGTCCCTGTGGGATCGATACTTGAACTCTCAGTCCACTTTACTATTACTTGACCTGGTACGCTTGCCAGTAGATTTATATCACACCGATTTAGCCGGTCAAGTTTTTGGCGCCGTTGCCGGGGACTGTTTAGTTAATATTAGGATAGATTATTTGCTTGAGACTAGACATTTTTTTTCCTATTTTTTCGTTCCTTTGATTATTTTTAAAATTTAATTTTTTTTTCTCTTTTCTTTGTGAGGTGCTTGGAGATGGATCATCGACAGGTGTTCACAAGGTTTGGCCAACAATATTCGGAGCCTTTCTATGCTGCTTGGGGGAGATTCAATGATTTGGCGAACATATTTCGATGCCATAATTTTTCGAACTACACGCTCACTCAGATTTTTTATGGTGGTTTGGATGAGACTACAAGAAGTTGATTGGATTATGGAGCCTTGGCCACTGGCAGTCACCTGTTCAGAAGAGATGAAGACAGTGCTATGCACTTGTTAAATGATATGGCGGATTTCGACTACCATTGGCATTGTGATCCTTTATTGCAAGGTTGGAGTCACAAATATCCTCCAGAATTCAACTCCACAAATTTTGCGAACCAACCACCGGAGCATCAAAAAAAGTGTGTAGGGTATTTTGAGGATCATGTGGCTCAGTTGGAGAATTTTGTGAAAAGGCAGGAAGAGACAAACCAGTTCTTCGAAAACCGCATCAAATTTTTGAGTCTTTTAGATGAACAGATTGCGCTTCATAGAGAACCAGTTTATGAGATCTGCCAAGAGCGTGAAGTAATTGAGCCAGAGCATGAGGAAATTATTTTTGAGGAATTTTCTTGTAAAGAAGAG
Organism: Henckelia pumila; assembly: GCF_033568475.1. Taxonomy (NCBI): domain Eukaryota; kingdom Viridiplantae; phylum Streptophyta; class Magnoliopsida; order Lamiales; family Gesneriaceae; genus Henckelia; species Henckelia pumila. The sequence continues at coordinate 89,907,970 of NC_133121.1, forward strand.
CCAATAGTGGACTTGGAGGAGGAAGAAACATACAAGGCTACATATTTTATCTCGTCAATGGTCATTCCATGCACACCGTTAGAATATTCTTTCTAGCCATTGACGCCACCTCCAGCATATTCCATCCTCTATGAGCTTCAGCCTAGATTCGGAGTCTCCTTCAAAAAGAAAAAATTCATACCGAGTATTGCTGGACCAACGAGCTTACAAAGTCAATATCACGCCAAGCTTGAGGGCGTAGAAAATCAAGACTCATACGTAGAGTCGTATGATTCATACTATGGGCGGCAGCCGCTCTTTGATGGTTGCTTCTGCATAGTCGGGCTGTAGACTATAAACTTAGCGCTAACTGGGAGGCAACCCAGTGTTATTTCTTTTTTATTTTTATTTTATTTTTGGTTTTTTGTTTTTGTTTTTATTTTATTTTTGTTTCTTTCCAATGCCAGTTTGTCATGCCTGCCGATATATACAGTCTGCTGCTGCTGTCCCAGCTGATACTGTCAAGAAGAAGAGGATGAATCGAAAACCAGGGGAGTGTTATTTTTGTTCTCATTGTGTTTTTGTTCGTCTTTGCATTTGTGTGTTTGTTATGCATTCTGTTCATTTTTCTGAAGCATTGAGGGCAATGCTTTGGATAAGTATGGGGGGGTAGACTAGTTTATTGCATTGTTTGTTATGTTTATGTTGCATCTGTCATGTTTCATGTTTGTTTTCATATTGTTTATTTTTTTTTGTTTGTTTGTGTTGTCTTGCATGAGTGGGATGAGTCATAATAGCCAATGATGATAAAGTTTATGTTGAAAAAAATTTATTTTTGAAAAAAATTTATTTTTGAAAAAAATTTCTCTTGACTTGACATGAGAAACTGTAGGTTGAATCGTGAATATTTATAAGCACTAATGTTAGACCAGTGAATTGTAGCGAAAGATTTGATGAAGTTTCTGTCTGTTTGACCATTGCACGACAATAGGCGGTTTGTGGATCTTGATTGTGTTCTATGAATTTTGATGAGGCTCTAGGTTACACTTATAATCTTGGGCGCACCAAGAAAAAAAAATTTTGTATACAATTCCATCCGGGCTTTGAAAGGATTAAAATCCTATAAAAAAATTTAAATTTAAGGCTAAGTATGCGGATTAAATGAGATTGATGCTCCATCCGGGCTATAGACGAGAGGATTAAAAATGAAAAAATAGAATTATTTTTCGTATCCTAGCCAGTTATAGCTAAGTCAGCGGGTAATTATTGGGGCTAAAGTAATACCGGGTGAAAAATCTGGAGGTGTGTAATTCATTATCTCAAGGGAGGTGGTTTATTCAAGAGGTCGTTGGAAGGAATGGATACTTGAAGAGTGAAACTTGCACTAATTTGTCATAGGTCGCTAAGCAGATTTGAGACGAATTCGATCTAAGTTGCATGAAACTGGAATGACATTTCACACACGCACGTTCACGTTAAACCGAAAGTGTATTATGAAAAGTTGAGAGCATGTCTGTGTTTTTGGTTTTGTGATTGAACTTCTCGGAGGCTGTGCACATTTATGAATCATCCTTACTTATGTTTTGTGTGCATTTTGTTTTGCATGTATTGCTCGAGGGCGAGCAAGAGTTAAGTATGGGGTGTTGATAAGTGCATTTTGTATGCATTAGTTTGTGATATTTTTATGTCTATTTTATGTGCATTCATATTTTTTTTATGTATTTTTATGTGTTTTAAGTGCATGTGTGTGTATTTCACTCCTCGGGTTGATTTTGTAAGAAAATGGATTTTTGAAGAGTTAATTATGGAGCAGCCTTGATCTAAAAATCATATTTAATTTTAGAAAGATCAAATCCGATCTCCACCATTCAGAATGAAGTTCATGATGTTTTGAAGGTTCTGTACAAATTTCAGGTCAATCCGACGGCCAGAACTCAAGATATGAATTTTTCAAAATCGTCGCTCAGAGCAGGTTGAATGTTGCGCTGATGGTGAGAGTTGTAGCGCGTTTGCACAACAAGAGGCGCAAACAAGCAAGGAATAAGCGCAAACGCGCAAGGGAGAAGGGATCTGCACAAGGAAGTCTGTGCGTGAGTTTTTTGGGCAGAAACATGCCCGCTCGAGCGAGCGAGACGGGAGCAGAAATCCTCGGAACAGAGAGTCTCTCGCTCGAGCGAGAGGTTGTGCTCGCTCGAGCGAGATGTCGGGAATCAGAAAAAATCAGAATTTCGGAAATTAAAAAGTTTTATTTTACGGGCTATTTTTCATGGGCTTTTTAAACTCATATTTAAGGGACTTATTCAGACTTGAGAAAGGGGGTTCCAACACGCATAACGCAGACGCAAGGCGGCGGCTGGGAGCAGAGAAGATTTCTTCGCTATTTCTTTCTTCTGTTCTTTCTTTCTTTTTATTTTATTTTTGTTTAATTATAGTTTCAATTATTGAGTAGTTATTTTTCAACCAAGACGGCGTGATTGGGCCGAACAAATTTATGTAGAAAACTTGTATGTTTGTTTGGGATTTTTCAGAGTTGATTTTGTTTTATTGATTGTCAGATTTATATTTGTCTTGTGAATAGTCTGATCAACTGTTTGCTTGCATGTTAATCGATTCCAAGTCGACAGAGGAGGTTTTGATTTTAATCACTTTGATAATCAACATATTGTAAAACCGACTAAAAATAGAATTTGGTTTCAGTGTGCGGTTTGAGTGCAAACTGAATTTTCATAAATATTTAATGCATTCAAATTTGATTAGAATTACGAAAGATTAGTTCATCAATATTTGAATAGGTTTGATTGTTCTAGAAATAGTCTTTTGAACAAATTAGAAGAATTCCCGTGAATTAAGATTAAATCTGAGTCCTGAATCGACTACATGTTACATGATTTGTTCGGTACCTACGTGTGTCTTGGTTGTCTTTGTTTTAATTATTTTTATCTTCCGTTATTTTTATTCTTATTTCTTAAGCAGTTTTTATTTTATTTTCTTATTTTATTTAAATCAAATTGCTCTTTATTATTTTGTCTAGGTTAAGTAAAATAATTAATTCTTGAGAATTGACAACAATCCCTATGGGATCGATACTTGGACTCTCAGTCCACTTTACTATTACTTGACCTGGTACGCTTGCCAGTAGATTTATATCACACCGATTTAGCCGGTCATAAACCTATCATGAAATAATGCACACAAAATGCACTTATCAACACCCCCATACTTAAACCTTGCTCGCCCTCAAGCAAGATATGCAAAAACAAAATGCAAACAACGACATAAGTAAGAATGAATCATGAACAACATAACATCCGATAAGTTTCAACTTCAACAACTAAAAACCACAAACTTTTGATTATTCACAATACACTGTCAGTTTAACGTAAACGTGAGTGTGTGACATGTCATTCCAGTTTCATGCAGCTTCAAAAGAATCTGTCCTAAGAATGCTTAGCGACCTATGACAAATCAGTGTAAGTGTCACAATCCAGCACTCCGTCATCTCAATAATCCCAAACTTTTACATGTACTTTCTTGAGATTAATTACGTACCTCCGGATTTTGCACCGGATATTTTATTAAGCCCTAATAATTACCCGCAAACTTAGTTATAACTAAGATAGGATTCGAATTTCAATCCCCTCGTCTATAGCCCGGATGGAGCATCAATCCCATTTAACTCGCAAACTTAGCTATGGAACAAAGATTAGGATTTCAATCATTGTCCAAGACCGGATGGAATTGTTATTTTAAAATTTCAAATTTTCAACCCCATGGAATCCGCATACTTAGTCAAGAACAAGAGATTAGGATTTCAATCATTTGCTCGTAATCCGGATGGAGTTAACTTAATTTTCAACAAAAGTTTTTCAAAAAATTTTATAGGTACGCCCAAGATCATACATGCACTATCTAACAATCATCAAGAATCCAAAGTACTATCATGAACAACAAGCATCTATTGTCGTGCAATGGCCAAGAAAACACAAAATTCATCAATTACATTGTTACACTACACCAGTCTAACATGCATGTGTGCTTAATATGATTCACGAGTCAACTAACAGCTTCTCATGTTCAATCAAAAGTAACATTTTTACAAAAAAAAAAAAAAATTCAACTCAATCATCATCGGCCAACATTCATCATTCTCCTTATACACACAACACAAATACAAAACATAATGATATGCATGAATACAAACTATATGCAATAACCGAAACCAAATGAATGCAAAACACAATGATGAACGAAACAAAACTAAATAACACCCCCTCATACTTATCCAAAGCATTGCCCTCAATGCTCTAGAAACACAAACAGTATGCACAAACAAAGAACAAATGCAAGACGAACAACAAAAACAAAATGAAACTGAAAACTGAAACTCCCCTGGTTAATTCGCTGGAATCTCCATCGTTCTTTTCCTCTTCACACTCTAGCAACGACATCTTTTGAGGCGACAGTAGCCAATGGCGGAGCCAGGATTCAAAATCCACCCGGGCTAGAATTTTTAACGAGAAACAAAAAATAATGCATAAGAATTAAAACTATGAATAAGATACTTTTTCATTGTAGTTTTAAAAAAAATTTCGATCTTCAATAATTTTTTATGGAATCATACTTTAAATTTAAAAACTTTTTACTAATGTCACAATCCAAATTTATTTTCAATATTACATTATATCAGGATACATAATCTAATATAAATAGAAAATTGAACGGAAGAAACAATTAAACTTTTTTATGAATAAAAAATTGCAAATCTAAAAAAATTCTTTCATTGCAATGCAGTCATTTTTAAAATAAAATAATATCACAAAGAAAAAAAATTAAAAAAAGGGTAAGAAGAAATATACTTTATAGAAGTAGAAAATATTATTTAAAAGACGGAGATTGATAGAGATGAAATTTAAATTGAATCAAATCTAATCAATATAAACGTAATTTTGAGACATATAAGTTACTTAATTTTTTTAATTGAGCTACATATGGGCTATTTAATTTTTTTAATTTGACTACCCAGGCTAATATAGCATTTGGTTCAAAAATAACAAAAAAAAATTATTTCTAAAAATATATCTAATACATTAAAAAAAAAATTAAATGGGCCACCCGGGCTAAAGCCCGGGTGGCTTATAACGTGCCTCCGCCCTTGACAGTAGCAAACTGGGTATAGCGGCATTCACGGCAAACTGGCATGGGAAAGAACAAAAATCAAATAGAAATAAACAAAAACCAAAAATTAAACTAAAAGATCAAGGGAAAGAATATTGAGTTGCCTCCCAGTAAGCTCTAAGTTTATAGTCTACAGCCCGACTATGCAGAAGCAACCATCAAAGAAAGGTTGTCGCCCATAGTAAGAATCATACGACTCTACGTATGGGTCTTGATTTTCTTCGCCCTCAAGCTTGACGTGATATATGCAGTTTAAGCTTGTTGGTCCAGCAATACTCGGCATAAACTGATTATTTTGGAAGGAGACTCCGAATCTAGGCTGAAGCTCATAGAGGATGCAATATTGTGGAGTCGGTGATAAGTGCATTTTGTGTGCATTATTTCTTGTTATTTTTATGTTTATTTTGTGTGCATTCATTTTATTTTATGTGTTTTTATGTGTTTTATTGCATTTGTGTATATTTCACTCCTCGGGTTAATTTTGTAGGAAAATGGATTTTTGAAGAGTTAATTACGGAGCAGCTTTGGTCAAAAAATCAAATTTAATTTTATATAGATTCAAATCCGATCTCCACTGTTTTGAATGAAGTTCAAGATGTTTTAAAGCTGCTGTCAAAATTTCAGGTCAATCCGACGGCTAGAACTCAAGTTATGAATTTTTGAAATTTGTCGCTCGGAGCAGGTTGAATGTTGCGCTGTTGGTGAGTGTTGTAGCGCGTTTGCCCTTGTGTTTGGCGCTAGGGAGAAGCGCTAACGCGCTTATAAGAAGGAGTTTGGCGCAAGGAGTAGCGCTAACGCGCAAGGAATGAAGGGAACCGCGCATGATTTCTGTGTGTGTTATTTTTCGGGCAGAAACTTGCTCGCTCGAGCGAGATCTTGTGCTCGCTCGAGCGAGCGATACGCGAATTTTATTCCTCGGAACAGAGAGTCTCTCGCTCGAGCGAGAGGTTGTGCTCGCTCGAGCGAGACGTCGGGAATCAGAAAAAATCAGAATTTCGGAAATTAAAAAGTCTTATTTTACGGGTTATTTTTCATGGGCTTTTTAAACTCATATTTAAGGGACTTATTCAGACGTGAGAAGGGGGTTCCAACACGCATAATTCTAGTTTCAATTATTGAGTAGTTTATTTTCAACCAAGACAGCGTGATTGGGCCGAACAAATTTATGTAGAAAACTTGGATGTTTGTTTGGGATTTTTCAGAGTTGATTTTATTTTATTGATTGTCAGATTTATATTTGTCTTATGAATAGTCTGATCAACTGTTTGCTTGCATGTTAATCGATTCCAAGTCGACAGAGGAGGTTTCTATTTTGATCACTTTGATAATCAACATATTGTAAAACCGACTAGAAATAGAATTCAGTTTCAATGTGCGGTTTGGGTGCAAACTGAATTTTCATAAATATTTAATGCATTCAAATTTGATTAGAATTACGAAAGATTAATTCATCAATATTTGAATAGATTTGATTGTTCTAGAAATAGTCCTTTGAACAAATTAGGAGAATTCCCGTGAATTAAGATTAAATCTGAGTCCTGAATCGACTACATGTTACATGATTTGTTCGGTACCTACGTGTGTCTTGGTTGTCTCGTTTTAAATAATTTTATCTTCAGTTATTTTAATTCTTATTTCTTAAGCAGTTTTTATTTTATTTTCTTATTTTATTTAAATCAAATTGCTTTTTGTGATTTTGTCTAGATTAAGTAAAATAATTAATTCTTGAGAATTGACAACAGTCCTGTGGGATTGATACTTGGACTCTTTGTCCACTTTACTATTACTTGACCTGGTACGCTTGCTAGTAGATTTATATCACACCGATTTAGTCGGTCAGTCGGCGTCAATGGCAAGATCTTCAAGTGGTGTACATGTAGAGACCATTGACGAGTTCAAATCTTTCGCCTTGTATATTTCTTCCTCCTCCACTATCACTTTTGGCTCCTCTTCAATAAAAGTTCTTCAAAAAGTATTTCTTCTTTCTCTGGTTCAATTACTGCTTCAGAATCACATGCCCATGATAACTGATCAACATAAATCGCTGCAGTCTCTTGGCGAATCTCAGAAGATGGTTCTATAAAGAGCGCAATCTGTTCATCCAGAAGACTCAAAGAGTTGATGTGGCTTTCCAAAAACTGATTTATCTCTGTCTGATGTCGCACAATGTTCTCCAACTGAGCCACATAATTTTCAGAACACCCTAGACACTCTTTTTTATGCTCAGGTGGTTGGTTCGCAAAATTTTTAGAGTTGATATCTGGAGGATATTGATGACTCCAACCCTGCAGTAAAGGATCACAATGCCAATGGTAGTCGAAATCATCCATATCATTTAACAAGTGCATCGCACTGTTATCATCTCTTCTGAACAAGTGACTGGCAGTGGCTAAAGCTCCATAATCTACCCAACATCTTGTTGGCGCATCCAAACCACCATAGAAAATATGAGTTAGTGTGTATTTTGAAAAATCATAGCACCGAAATCTGTCTGCCAAAAAATTGAATCTCCCCCAAGCAACATAAAATGGCTCCGAATATTGCTGGCAAAAACTTGTGAACACATGTCGATGATCCATCTCCAAGTACTTCACAAGTAAAAAACAATAAAATTAATAATAAATAATAAATAAATAAGAATAATAAAATATCTAGTCTCAAGCAAATAATCTATCCTAATATTAACTAAACAGTCCCCGACAACGGCGCCAAAAGCTTGACCGGCTAAATCGGTGTGATATGAATTTACTGGCAAGCGTACCAGGTCAAGTAATAGTAAAGTGGACTGAGAGTCCAAGTATCGATCCCACATGGACTGCAGTCAATTCTCAAGAATTAATTATTTAGTTTAATCTAGACAAAATCATAAAAATCAATTTGACTTAAATAAAATAAAAATTTAAAAATAAAAATTGATTAAGAAATAAGAATTAAAATACTTGAAAGGAAAATTTAATTAAAACGAGACAACCAAGACACACGCAGGAACCGAATAAATCATGTAACATGTAGTCGATTCAGGACTCAGATTTAATCTTAATTCACGGAAATTCTCCTCATTTGTTCAAATGACTATTTCTTGAACAATCAAACCTATTCAAATATTGACGGATTAATTTTTCATAATTCTAATCAAATTTGAATGCATTAAATATTTGTGAAAATTCAGTTTACACCCAAACCGCACACTAAAACCGAATTCTATTTCTAGTCGGTTTTACAATATGTTTATTATCAAAGTGATCAAAATAAAAACCTCCTCTGTCGACTTGTAATCGATTAACATGCAAGCAAACAGTTGATCAGACTATTCACAAGACAAATATAAATCTGACAATCAATAAAATAAAATCAACTCTGAAAAAATCCTAAACAAACATCCAAGTTTTCTACATAAATTTGTTTGGCCCAATCACGTCGTCTTGGTTGAAAACAAACTACTTAATAATTAAAAATGATAATTAAACAAAAATTAAGAAAAAAGAACAAAAAAAAAAAAGAAAAGAAATCTTATCTCCCAAGCCTATAGCAGCCGTCTTCTCCCTTGTGCAATCTCTCTGCCTTCTGGAACTTCGGAGCCCTTCAAAATATGATATATCATCTATTTATAGTGTCCGGATCCTGTACCAATTAATTTCCTATACAAAATAGGATTCTCGAATAAATCTGACGCCGGAACACGCGCGCGTGCCTGGAAGAAGTCTCGCGCGCGCACAACAAAAAAAACACAGATTTCTGGAACTCCGATTCGCGCGCGGGCGAGCTCAAATCTCGCTCGCGCGCCTCACATTTTCTACTCCGAGCGACGATTTTGAAAAATTCATATCTCAAGTTCTAACCGTCGGATAGAGCTGAAATTTGGACAGCAGCTTTAAAACATCTTGAATTCATTCTGAACGGTGGAGATCGGATTTGGATCTCTCTAAAATTAAATTTTATTTTTCGACCAAAGCTGCTCCGTAATTCACTCTTCAAAAATCCATTTTCCTACAAAATCAATCCGAGAAGTGAAATACACAAGTATGTACTAAAACACATAAAAACACTTAAAAACAATATGAATCCTTACAAAATAGACATAAACCTATCACAAAATAATGCACACAAAATGCACTTATCAGATACCGTACCAAAATATCGAATTATCGGGATACCGTACAAAATTTTTTCAATATACAAAAATTTTTTTGGTATACCGAATTTTTTTGGGTATCTGTACGGTAGCAGTATGGATTTTTTCCATACCAAAATTTCGGAATTTCGGTATCGTTATCGGTATGAATTTTTTTCATACCGGTATTTTTGGTACGGTATACCGAAAACCCATCCCTAATCTTGGCAGGGCTCGGCTTTTTGGGTTCAGCCACCTAGGCTCTAATCGCCCTCAAAACCAGCATCTTGTTTGGGCTTTCACAAGATAGGGCATAACCCAACTTATCAAAGTAAATGGGCTCGGTTTAGACCAGGCCCAAAATTGTTTATGGGGCATCAACAGTACCTCCCCCTTTTGGTCTAAATGAATTATGAGTTTTAGAATATGTGGTTTGGTCGAATTCCCAGCTCAGCCCAATATAGACATTTATTTTGTGTTAATTATACAGGGTGACCTGGCATGCTGTACAGTTCCTATCTCAGTCCACGTGCTTCCTGAATGGACGACCGAGATACATCGATGGTATGGTTTCCTAGACAACCTGCTCGGCTGCGTGGCTTCATCCGGCTAGGTTTCAATCAACCCCTTGAGCCAACAATTAGGATCCAATCCCTTCTTCTATAAATAGGCGGTAAAAACTCTTGTTTTTAACTTTTACTACTTCTGCGTCGTTACTCTGCCCAACCTCCGAGAGCGTTCCCGTCCCGAGCTAAGTTTTACTCGAGCTTTATCTCCCTCCAAGCACTCAAATAACTTGAACCCATGAAGAGGGCTCAATAAATACGCTAGGATCCTGGCATGTGGGTCCGAGCACATATATTATTTGAGACCATAAAATGATTAATTACATTGGAAACTACCTGATCCATTTTGTGATTTCGGGACTTGCATCCCAACCCCGGATTTGGCTAACTAAATCATAAATTTTTCGGGCTAATGGTACGCGAACATGTAAGTAAATTGAAACCATGAAATCGTTCGATAAAAACTGCAAAACCCTGATGATGATACCAAAATTTTACCTCGGGTTCGGTTTGGTAGAGCAGATCTTAAAATCTTTCCAAAAAGGGTCGGGTTGGGTGTGACGTGTTCTGCACAGATAAAAACTTCGTTAAGGGGCGCCAAAGGTATTTTCGACGTGACCCCTCCGATGCCTAAGTCATTACTCAGAATATGAAGAGATCAATAAATAGAGAATAAAAGTATGTGAATATGTGAGCAAGAGTGGATGTGTAAAACCATAAGTAATACATGTATTTATAGAGGCTGGAGAGGTGAGTTACCTTATTGTAGTAGAATTCTGTTAGGGCAAAACTCTACCCAAGGTAGGGGACTAAAGCAAGTAGAACTCAGTGACCATGGCGGCTAGGACTCTTGAGCCAACTTAATAGTTGATCATATCTCAAATTTGTTGTAACTTATCTTTATCTGTTAGAGATTCTCCCATATTCTTGGCTATCAAATCTTTCAATTGTTGGGCTCGGGTCGGACCTCTACATTACCTAGCCTGGTCTCGGCCCACTGGGTTCAGCAGCTAGGACTTGAACTAGAAATATTACCTTTGTATATCGATTGGGCATTTATCTCGCTTGGGCTTTGACATAAATTGGTATTTAATAATTTCTGGACTATCCTTCTCGGAAATGAACCATTGGGTTCGGGTCGGACCAGACCCAATTATTTATGGGGCCATCAATAGTTCCTCCCCCTTCTGGTCTAAAAGAAGTATGAAGTTTAGACCAAATGATCTGGTCGGACCCCGAACCGGATGCACTAGGACTGAACTACCTGGCTTAGCATAATGTGCTTCTTCCGAACGGTCCATATCTCGATCCTTGTCCCTTTTTAAAGGAACGATCTAGATCCCTTGATGATACGATTTTAGAGGCAAAATACAGCGACGTGGCCCGCCCTGAGCCGTTGATCGGCCTTGCCATATAACGGTCAAGATTTACCCCCTTTTTCTATAAATAAGGCATTAAAAATTTTAGTTTTTACTTTTACAATGATCGTCGTTACTCTGTCAAAATTTTGAGAGCTCTCCCGACCCATCCTGCAATGTTCGACCTGCACTGATTTTCCTCAAGCCCTGCCATTTATTCCCCCTTCTTGTAAGTTTTATCTTTCTTTATAAAACTAAATTAAAATGTCCTCCCCGGACAAAAACGTAGTCCGGGAGATAGTAGCCTTTATAAAAACTTCCCCTCCTCCTGAAACACCTGAAGTCTCTAACCCTCAAGGGTCGGATGCCGACCCGAGCCCTTCTGAGACTCGGGAGGCCAAGATGAGAAGGCTTCATGAACTTAGGACCGATGAAGCTCAACTAAGAGCGGAGGGTAAGTATTGGTTTGAGGTTCTGGCTTCCCACCTTGGCCCGGACATGGGCCCGACCATTAGGGACAGGTCGGGCATGCCTAATTCCTATGAGTTAATGCTCCCGAATTGTCAAGACCGAGCCCATAAGCCCCCTGAGGGTTTCTTGAGCTTTAGTTTAGACCAAGTAAAGATGGGTCTTAGATTTCCTATCCCAGATATTATCCTATCCCTGTGTCAATATTTCTGCATATGTTCGAGCCAACTCACCCCCAATTATTTTAGTTCTATCCTTTCCTTAGGGGTTTTATTTTGTTTCTTTCAATTCCCCTTAGATGTCGAGAACTTTGTAAAATTCCTCCAGATCAAAAAACTTCCCCAGGTCAATTCTATATATCTATCCGACCCGAGCACCAATTTTTAAAATGGAAACTGAGCTCCCATAAGGGCTGGAATAATAGATATTTCTTTGTCCGGCCTGAGCCCGACCAACCATGCGATGCCGAGCTAATTGGGCCTTGAAATTCACCACTCCTGACTTTCTAGCTCATCCCAAACATAACTTCACAAATTTTCTTGCCACCCTGTCTGTCAAAACCTTTGATATTGAGAGCTTGGTAGAGGATGATCTCTTATGAAACTATGGATTCTGTAGGAAAGAAATTGAAGTTCTAGGAGAACTGGGTAGGCTCCTTTACTTTATCCTATTTCTTTCTCAACACTATACAATTAACCCAACCTCCTTTTTATTTAACTATGTTTTTTTTTTTAATTTACAGATGACAGGATACACTTGTCGAAAATGCCTTTTGATGTTAAGAATGCTCTAAAAAGAATGAAAAGGAAGAATCCCGAGGAATCTAAAGAGAATACCGGGTCCGAACAACCCGTTCCCAAAGAATTGGTTCGGAAGAATTCCAAGAAGTCCCGACCAGAGGGTAGCTCGGGACACAAAGAGGCTGCCCCGAGGAATTCTGAAGCTTCATCCAAGGCTAAGGGGGAAGTTGTTAGCGCATACACCATGGATACCATCCCGGGCCCTTTTCCCTCTCTTGGAAGCCCAGGCATGTCATTTTTTGTGAAGCCAGACCCCGTGGGAGTTTGGCTATGATGCAAAACTTAATATCATCTGTGGACCTTCAAGTGCTTTAATTCGTACCGGACCACAAGATCGAACAGACCTTTGCCTTGAGCTTCATGCAGGTATAAATTGTCTTTCATTTTCTTTATACACGATGATGATATCGATTTTTTCCTCCGGGTTCGGTCTGGTAGAGCGGATCTCCAAATCTTCAATAAACCGGGTCGGGTCGGGCACAACGAAGCTCAGCACAGACAAAAGCTAAATTAGGGGGCGCCGAAGGTGTTTCGGCGTAACCCCTCTGATGCCTAAGTCAGTGCTCAAAAGTGAAAGAGCTTGACAAAAAGTAAGAACAAAAGAATATGCGGGCATGAGTGTGTGAACAAGAAGTGAATAAAAGAGATGAATGAATAAATTATGAACCATACATGTATTTATAGGGGCTTGGAGGGGTAGGTTACCTTCTCAAGTTAGAACATGTGTTAGAGTAGGACTCTAATTGATGATTCTGAAATCATATCAAATATTGGATTCATAAGATATTGTCCTTATCTATTGCAGATCTTCATGTGTCCGAGAGTACCGGAAGTTTCTAGATATTGGGCCCTTCCTGGGCTCGGGTCGAGCTCCAACCATACCAGTTTGGGCTCAAGCCCATGAATTTATGATTACGATCTTATTCCCTAACAGGGCCATTTCAGACCGGGCTTCTCATAAAATAAGACTAAATGGGCCTCAAAGTGTATTTCCAAAAATATGGATTATTGGGCTCGGGTCGGGTTAGACCCGTATATTTTTTAGGGACATCAATAGTACCTCTCCCTACTGGTCTAAAGAAGTATGAAATTTAGACCATATAGTCCTCTGACCGGACCCCGAGCCCCATATACCATGCTTGTAATGTAATATACCACAATGTGTTTTCTTTGAACTGTCCGGATCTCGATCCTTGTCGTGTGCTTTCTCTAGACGGCAGAGATCTCGCGACGGTACAATTTCCGAGAGATTCCCTGAGTGACGCGGCTCACCCCGGACCGCTGATCGGGATTATCATCCAACGGCCCACCTTGATTCACTCCCCCTATAAATAGGGCAGTAAAAAATTCTCTTTTCACCTTTCACAGCAACTGCGTTACTCTGTCAAAGTTTTGAGAGCTCGCCCGACCCGCGCTGCGACGATCGACCCTCGTTGGTTCCTTCCGAGCCCTATTACCTTTTTTCCTTCTTAGTAAGTTTTATCCTTTCCCATAAGAATTAAGATGTCTTCCTCGGACGAAAACGTAGTCCAGGAAATAGTAGCCTTTATAGAGGGTTCTCCTCCCCCTGAGGTGCCTGAGCATAACGACTCTTCGGGGTCAGATGTTGACCCAAGCCCTTCTGAGACTCGGGAAGCAAAAATGCGGAGGCTTTATGCCCTTAGATCTGACGAAGCTCAATTACGAGAGGAGGACAAACATTGGTTTGAGGTTTTAGCCTCCCATTTAGGTCCAGACATGGGCCCGACCATCAGGGATAGGTCGGGGATGCCGGACACTTATGACCTCATACTTCCCAGTCGACGAGACCAAGCTCACAAACCCCCCCAAGGGTTTTTTAAGTTTTAGTCTAGACCAGGTCAAGATGGGTCTCAGGTTTCCCATCCCCGAGATGATCTTGTCCTTGTGTCAATATTTCTGTATATGCCCTAGCCAGCTGACCTCTAACTCTTTTAGTTCTATCATATCCTTGGGGGTTTTGTTTTGTTTTTTTTGGGTTCCTTTAGATGTAGGGAATTTTACCAAATTCCTTCAAATCAAGAAGACAGCCCCAAGTCGATTTTATATTTCTATCCAACCCGAGTACAAATTTTTAAAAGGAAAACCGAGCTCTCGCAAGGGCTGGAACAATAGATTCTTCTTTGTTCGTCCTGAGCCCGAGCAGCCTTGGAGATGTCGATCCAACTGGGCAATGAACTTTACCTACCCTGATTTTCCTGCCCAGCCCAGCCATGATTTCACCAACTTCCTTGCTACCTTATCTGAAAAAACCTTTCATATCGAGAGCCTAATCAAAGAAGACCTGCTTTGCAAATATGGCTTTTGTAGGAAAGGAATAGAGGTCCAGGGTGATTTAGGTAGGAACACTTAACTTTTCATTCACTTATTTCTTTATCTTCCCGTGCATTCCTATTAACTTCTTCCTTTTTCCTTATTTACAGACGAAAGAATAATCGGGGCTGAAATGACTGCTGACTTTCGAGCCGTGGCCAAGAGATTGAAGCGGAAGAAACCCGAGGCATCTGCCGAATCTGCCACTGAATCTGACCCAAAAATTCCCGACCAGCAATCCAAAAAGACTTCTAAAAAAGTCCGAGGAGATGAAACCCCGAGCAAAACTGAGCCCCTTCCTCAAGCCAACATCGCTGCTCCCGGCAAGGGGAAGGAAAAAGTTTACATTGATCTCGGGTCCCTTCCCGAGCATATGGAGCGACGTGATCCCGACCACCCTTATAGTTCGGGAGTCTCCTTCTTTGCTCGACCAGACCAGCCCAGGAGTCTGAATATTTTGCAGCACATGGTCTCTACAGAAGACCTAGAGATATTCCGGGCAGTTTCGGACAAGGAGGCTGAAGAATCTCTGGCCCTTTCTTTTATGCAGGTAATTCCTTTTCACTTTCCCTTAGAATTTCTATTCTCTCATCCTCAAATAATACTTTGACCTTTTCATTTGTAGACCATGGTCTGGGCGGGAGAGGTAACTGCTCGATCTTTCAAGGCCCGAGTTGACCATTCTCTGAACCAAGATGCTCTGGTGAAGCGGATAACCGTACTGGCCAGGCAGATCCGTGACCTTAAAGATGCTCATGATCAGGAAGTACATGACATGAGGTTGGACATCGAGACTGCTCAGGACGGATGGGACGGGGCCAAGAAGCACATCAAGGAGTTAGAAGATGCTCTCCTAGCTAAGGATCAGGAGTTCGAGGCTGGATGGGCCCAGAATAAAAATTATTTCCTCACTTCCTCTGATTTCGCCGACCTGTGTGCTGAGAAGAATGTTGCTTTTTTTGAGGACGGCTTTAAGGGGTGTCTAGCTCAGATCCGGGCTGAAGGTTATTCTGAAGCCGAGCATCCTTTCTCCTCCCTCGACTCTGCCAAAGCCTTGGATGACTTGCCTGATGAGGAAGAGAAGTCGGAGCAAGAGGAGCCTGTGCGGGAGGAAAAAGAATCCGAACCAAAGGAGGGTGCTGCCCCTTAGTATTTTCCCTTTGAGTATTAAAAACAATGTTCCGAACAAGTTCCATTTTAAGACCCTGTGCGGTCTTCTTTTTGGTTTTTAATTTGTTCCATATTATGAATGGATAACCCGTGTTGGGTGTATGAATTGTTCAGAATTTTGCTGAATATAATATTGATTCCTGAGCTGGAATTCTAACAAACTTTAACAAAGGACCGAGTAAATTCCCGAGCTGGAATGTTAACAAAATTTTGCTAAGTATTGAATAAATTCCCGAGCTGGAATTCTAACTTACTTTTACAAAGTACTGAGTAAATTCCCGAGCTGGAATGTTAACAAAATTTTGCTAAGTATTGAATAAATTCCCGAGCTGGAATTCTAACATACTTTTACAAAGTACCGAATAAATTCCCGAGCTGGAATGAGAACAAAATTTTGCTAAGTATTGAATAAATTCCCGAGCTGGAATTCTAACATACTTTTACAAAGTACCAAGTAAATTCCCGATCTGGAATGTTAACAAAATTTTGCTAAGTATTGAATAAATTCCCGAGCTGAAATTCTAACATACTTTTACAAAGTACCGAATAAATTCCCGAGCTGGAATGAGAACAAAATTTTGCTAAGTATTGAATAAATTCCCGAGCTGGAATTCTAACAAACTTTTACAAGGTACCGAATAAATTCCCGAGCTGGAATCTTTTATGACACCCCATTAATGTGAGATCCAATCTGATCACAAAATACGTGGTGAGTACCGAACTCATCGGGCTCTGATTTTGACCACGAATGGCGTGGTATGTGCCGAACTGATCGGGCTTTAATTTGACCACGAATGGCGTGGTGACCACGAATGGCGTGGTAAGTGCCGAGCTGGTCGGGCTTTAATTTGACCACGAATGGCGTGGTAAGTGCCGAGCTGGTTGAGCTTTAATTTTGACCACGAATGGCGTGGTGGGTTTCGAGCTGGTCGGGCTTTAATTTGACCACGAATGGCGTGGTGAGTGCCGAGCTGGTCGGGCTTTAATTTGACCACGAATGGCGTGGTAAGTGCCGAGCTGATCGGGCTTTAATTTTGACCACGAATGGCGTGGTGACCACGAATGGTGTGGTAAGTGCCGAGTTGGTCGGGCTTTAATTTTGACCACGAATGGCGTGGTGACCACGAATGGCGTGGTAAGTACCGAGCTGGTCGGGCTTTAATTTGACCACAAATGGCGTGGTGGGTGCCGAGCTGGTCGGGCTTTAATTTGACCACGAATGGCGTGGTAAGTGCCGAGCAGGTCGGAATTTAATTTGACCACGAATGGCGTGGTGGGTGCCGAGCTGGTCGGGCTTTAATTTGACCACGAATGGCGTGGTGACCACGAATGGCGTGGTAAGTGCCGAGCTGGTCGGGCTTTAATTTTGTTTGACAAAAAAAATCATTTTTTCATTAATAATTAAAAAACATATCTCAAAAATTAAGAAATAACAAAAGGACTTAACTACTACTACTACCAATTTTAGAAATAAAAATAAAAATAACTCACAACCCCGTGCTCATATGAGGTCGGATGATGCCCTAACTCTGGTTGGGGCTCTAGGAGTAATACTTTTTCAAGTGTTGAGCATTCCACGGCCTTTTTCCTTTCTTTCCTTGTGAATCTTCCAAGTAATAAGCAGCCACTCCTGCCTTCCCTACCACCTTGAAGAGTCCTTCATACTTCGCATCTAGTTTTCCTCTCTCCCCATGGTGTTGAATTTTTCTCATAACCAAGTCCCACTCTTGAAAGGCTCGAGGGTAGACCCGTTTGTTATAGGCTCGGGTCATTCTTTTGCGATAGGCTGCTAACCGAACTGCTGCTCTAGCTCAATTTTCTTCCACCAAATCTAAATCCATGGCCCTCAATTTATTGTTATCAGGGCCGTAGGCTATGATCCGAGCACTTTCTTCTCCAATCTCAGCAGGTAGAACTGCTTCAGTCCCGTACACCATATTGTATGGTGTTTCATCCGTCCCGGACCTTGTTGTAGTCCGGTAAAACCATAACACAGATGGAAGCTCATCTACCCATTTTCCCCGTGCTGAATCTAATCGGGTCTTGAGTGCTTGCACGATAGTTCTATTGGTAACTTCTACCTGCCCATTACCTTGAGGATATGCAACAGAGGTAAAGACTTCTTCAATTTTCATCTGTTTACACCAGTCTTTGACTTTGGAACCACAAAACTGTCTTCCATTATCTGATATGAGCCTGCGCGGTATCCCGAACCAGCAAACAATATTTTTCCACAAGAAATTCAGTACTTCTTTTTCTGTGATCTTGGCCAAAGGCTCAGCCTCGACCCACTTTGAAAAATAATCAACCGCCACCAACAAGATTTTTCTTTGACCCGTACTGATTGGGAATGGTCCACAATATCCATCCCCCACTGATCGAAAGGACAAGCTGCTACTACTGCTTTCATAAATTCTGCAGGCTTCCATTGTAAATTGGCATGCCACTGGCAATTGTAGCATGAGTTACCCAGGGCAGATGCATCCTTCTTCATGGTGGGCCAGAAAAACCCGGCCAGAAGAGCCTTCCGAGCTAGGGCTATACTACCCAAGTGATTTCCACAGCAGCCTTCATGAATTTCTCGTAGGACATAATTAGCTTCATCCGGGCCAAGACACTTGAGAAGAGGTTGGGAGAATGACCTTTTGAAAAGTATTTTGTCAACCATCACAAAACGTAAGGCTCTTCTTTTAATTTTCCGAGCCTTCTTGTTGTCACTCGGGAGCTCATCCTTAGTCAGATATTTGTGGATGTCATACCTCCAATCTCCTTCAAGTACGTCTGCTATTATGTCATCCAAACTTTCAAGTTGGGATACCAGCTCTTTCCCCTTTAGTCTGGGCTCGGATGGCTTACCCACGGAACTTGCGAGACGGGCCAGGTGATCGGCTTTTGTGTTTTCAGACCTTGGTATCAATTCCAGGGTCAGTTCAGTAAAATCTTCCTTGGCTTTATCCAATGCTTTAGCATACTTTATCATCTTTTCATTCTTAGTTTCAAACTTTCCCTTATTCTGTTGTATGGCTAACTGTGAATCTGAGTATACTGTAGCTCGGGAGACACCAAGGTTCCGAGCAGCTTTTAATCCGAGTAACAATGCCTCGTATTCCGCTTCATTATTAGATGCTCGAAAGTCCAACCTTATTGAGATGTTGGTTTCCTGACCCCAGGGTGATACTATCACAATCCCGACCCCGCTTCCTGTTTGACAAGATGATCTATCTACAAATATCTTCCAATGGTCTTCTTGTTCTAACTGGACAGTCTCTGCCAGGAAATCAGCTAAGGCTTGAGCTTTAATGGCAGTACGGGGCTCAAACTTCATGTCATATTCACTCAACTCTGTAATCCACTTGATCAATCTTCCCGATGCATCTGGATTGGCGGTGATTTTTCCCAGGGCGCTGTTGGTAAGAATAGTGATCGGGTGAGAGAGGAAATAGGGCTCAGTTTTCGAGCTGTAATGACGAGGGCCAGAGCTAACTTTTCCTGTGTCATGTAGTTAAGCTCTGCTCCTTTCAAGGCATGAATTACAAAATAGACAGGTAAATGATTTACCCCTTCCTTCCTGACTAAGACCGAGCTAACAGCTCGGGGTGTGACAGCTAGATACACAAAGAGCTCTTCTCCCTGTAATGGTTTGTTCAACACCGGTAGCTCTTTTAGATATGTTTTCAACTCTTGGAAAGATTTTTCACTCTGTTCATCCCACTCAAAGTTTTTAGTTTTTCTGAGTGCTTTGAAGAACAAGAAACTCCTATCTGCCGATCTTGATGTGAAACGAGCTAGTGCAGCAATTCTTCCCGACAACCTTTGCACCTCCTGAATGTTTTTGGGCGATTCCATAGAGATAATAGCTTGAATTTTCTCCGGGTTAGCTTCAATTCCTCTCGTGGTGACCATGTACCCTAGAAATTTTCCAGTTTGAACCCCAAATGTACACTTGCTCGGATTCAACTTTAGTTGGTAATTACGCAATGTCTGGAATGTCTGAGTCAGGTCGAAAATGAATTGGTTAGCTGTTCGGGTTTTGATCAGAATGTCATCCACGTACACTTCAATATTTTTGCCTATCTGTTGTTTGAACACTTTGTCCATCGATCTTTGATAAGTGGCCCCAGCATTCTTGAGCCCAAAAGGCATGACCACATAGCAATAAGTCCCTGCAGAAGTGACAAAACTTACTTTACTTTGATCTTACTTTGCCAAGGGGATTTGATGATACCCCTGATAGGTGTCCAGGAAACACAACAACTCGTGCCCGAAAGTGGAATCTACCAATTTCTCTATTCGGGGCAAGGGATAGCAATCCTTTGGACATGCTTTGTTCAGATCACGAAAGTCTACGCACATGCGCCATTTGCCCGAAGACTTGGGTACCAGTACTACATTTGATAACCAGGTCGGGAAATATATTTCTTGAATGTGTCCAGCTTTCAAAAGTTCTTCAACTTGTCCCTGAATTACAGCATCTTTTTCAGGCCCGAAGTGTCTCTTCTTTTGAATAATGGGGCGATATTCCCGCATAATATTTAGCTTATGCTCCATTACTTCTCTCCATACTCCTAAGAGATCAGATACGGACCATGCGAAGGCGCCTTTGTTCTCCATCAGACATCGTATTAATTGCTCTTTAAGAGAAGCTTCAAGCGTCCGAGCCACCTTGATCGACCCGGTCGGCGGGCAAATCAAAAATTCCTCACACTCTTCTTCAACAGCAAGAGGTGTAGCTTCTTCCAACAGATTTACTTGTTCCCGACCTACAGGCCCGGGTCGGTCATCATGATTAACTTTGGTTGCTTTTTGTTCCATCCGTACCTCTTTTACATAACACTTTCGAGAAATCTTCTGATCCCCTTGAACCTCGCCAACTTCCTTACCCACAGGAAATTTGATCTTTTGATATAGTGCTGAAGCCACGGCCATGAATGTAGTCATGGCTGGTATTCCCAAGATAACGTTGTATGCTGATTGTGCATCCACGATGATAAAGCTGACAATCCGTGTTTTACTAGTTCGATCCTTGCCCAAAGTGAGTGGCAAATTGATTAATCCAGTAGGTCGGATGGCATGACCTGTGAACCCGAACAATGACGTCACCACTGGTTCTACTTTATATTCTCCTAAATCCATCTGATTTATTGTCTCCTGGAATAGTACATTGACCGAGCTCCCGGAATCCACAAAAATCCGGGCCACTTCATAATTGGCGACTAGAGCTCGAATAACCAGTGCGTCATTATGAGTAGTATCTGACAAGCCTCTAAGATCACCCGGGCCAAAGGAAAGGGTCGGGCCTATCCTAACCAACTGGTCGGCTATCTCCATGTTGCTCAATTTCCGACTGCTTTTCTTCCTTGCCCTATTGGAATCTCCATCGGTCGGTCCCCCAGATATCATGTTGATAACACCTTTTGTGGGAGGGGGTGGTCCTTGGTTATTCCCAGGCTGATTTTGGTTCGGACGCTGGAAATTTCCCTGCGGCGGCCCAGGTCGGGGTCTGGGCGCATAATGGTCGGGACCTTCGTGACTTCTCTTATTCGAGGAATATCTTCCTTTTTGTCGTGCCAACCTATCCTTCATCCCTGGATCCTGTTGAATTATTCTCTCAATCTCTTGCTCTAGCTGACGACAATCATTAGTATTGTGCCCATACTCATTGTGAAAGTCACAATACTTATCAAATTTCGGCCGGCGAGGCCCCTGCTCACTCCATGGAGGTCCCTGTAGAAGTCTCTTTTCTTCACATATTCGCATGGCCTGAATTTTACCCATCCTTAAAGGGGTGAAGGATGTGAATTGTCCAAGCAGCTCGGGTCGAGGAGCTGGTCCCGCCCTGCGAGGCGTGTTAGGAGTTCTAATATTCTTTGGACTTGGGGGCTTGTCCGTCCACCCATTCGATCGGGAAACTTGTATTTCTTCTAGATTCACGTATTTTTCCGCCCGAGCAAGCAACACATCGTAAGTAGATGGTGGTTTTTTGATCAAGGATTTAAGAAAATCCCCTGTAGCAAGTCCTTGGGTGAAAGCACTGATGAGCAGATCCGTAGTAACAATAGGCACTTCAAGGGCCAAGGCACTGAATCGTCAAATATATGTGCGCAAATCTTCTTGGACTTGCTGTTTGATAGCAAAAAGACTAAGAGTAGTCGTAGGGTATTTTTTGCTACTAGCAAAGTGGTGTAGGAAGGCCTTGCTGAAATCCTTGAACTCCTTAATATCCCCTGGGCGTAATAGGTTGAACCATTGTTGAGCCGGTCCTATCAAAGTATTGAGGAAGACCCGACACTTGATTGGGTCGGAATATTTGTGCAACAATGCCGCATTCTCGAAACGAGATAGGTGCTCTTCCGGATCCCCTTTTCCATCATATTCCCCAATATGCGGGAACTTAAAATTTTTAGGGAGTTCGGACTCCAATATCTCAGCGGAAAAAGGAATATTCCGACTGGTGTGGCTAGATATCCTGACTGTTTCTTCTTCAAGAGCTCCATCTCTTCTTTCAATTTCTTGATCTCCTCCAGGTGGGCATTCTGATCGGGGTGCGGGGGATTGGCTTCACCCCTCTCTGCTAAATCACTCTGGACGGCTTGATTTATCATCTGTTCCAGATTTGGATTCCCTCCATTTTGATTAGCCATCAAAACTTCTTTTCTTCAAATTCCCACAGACGGCGCCAATTGATGATATCGATTTTTTCCTCCGGGTCGGGTCGGGCACGACGAAGCTCTGCACAGACAGAAGCTAAATTAGGGGGAGCCGAAGGTGTTTCTGCGTGACCCCTCCGATGCCTAAGTCAGTGCTCAAAAGTGAAAGAGCTTGACAAAAAGTAAGAACAAGAGAATATGCGGGCGTGAGTGTGTAAACAAGAAGTGAATAGAAGAGATGAATGAATAAATCATGAACCATACCTGTATTTATAGGGGCTTGGAGGGGTAGGTTACCTTCTCAAGGTAGAACATGTGTTAGAGTAGGATTCTAATTGATGAGTCTGAAATCATATCAAATATTGGATTCATAAGATATTGTCCTTATCTATTGCAGATCTTCATGTGTCCGAGAGTACCGGAAGTTTCTAGATATTGGGCCCTTCCTGGGCTCGGGTCGGGCTCCAACCATACCAGTTCGGGCTCAAGCCCATGAATTTATGATTACGATCTTATTCCCTAACAGGGCTATTTCAGACCGGGCTTCTCATAAAATAAGACTAAATGGGCCTCAAAGTGTATTTCCAAAAATATGGATTATTGAGCTCGGGTCGGGTTAGACCCGTATATTTTTTAGGGACATCACACGATTAAGTTTTTCTTAACCATACTTAACAGTTTTTTTTATTTTTCCTACTCTTTTTTGTAAACGCTTTCTTGGGCTAGTGAGACTACTGCCCGGGCCATAAAAACCCGTACTGACCATGCTTTGGGCCAGGATTCCATCGTGAAGCGGGTTGCCGAACTCACCCAAAAAATGTGTGACCCTCAATTTGAGCATGGTGAAGAAGTGGCCGGGATGCGAGCTGAGATCGAATCTGGTCAAGATTCTTTGGAAGAAGCAAACACACGAGTCACCAAACTGGAGGCTCGAAACTCCAAACTAGAGGCTAAGGCTCGGGATTTGTCCAGGGAGATTGAGGCAACCCAGATTGTTGGATGAGCCGAAGAAAAAAAGAAATTTTTGAACTCTACCGAATTTGCGGATCTCGTGGTATTCAAGGCAGCAGTATTTTTTGATGAGGGATTCAAGGGATGTTTGATGATGTCGATTTTTTCCTCCGGGTTCGGTCTGGTAGAGCGGATCTTCAAATCCTTCACAAACTGGGTCGGGTCGGGTACGACGAATTTCTGCACAGACAGAAGCTAAGTTAGGGGACGCCGAAGGTGTTTTTGGCGTGACCCCTCCGATGCCTAAGTCAGTGCTCGAAAGTGAAAGAGCTTGACAAAAAGTAATAACAAGAGAATATGTGTGCGTGAGTGTGTGAACAAGAAGTGAATAGAAAAGATGAATGAATAAATCATGAACCATACCTATATTTATAGGGGCTTGGAGGGGTAGGTTACCTTGTCAAGGTAGAACATGTGTTAGAGTAGGACTCTACTCGGGTAAGAGCCCTGACCAAGTAGGATTCTAATACCAATTTAAAGATAATATCAAATCTTGGATTCATAAGATATTGTCCTTATCTGTTGATGATCTTCATGTGTCCGAGAGTAGTGGAAGATTCCAGATATTGGACCCTTCTTGGGCTCGGGTCGGGCTCCAACCATACCAGTTAGGGCTCAAGCCCATGTATTCATGATTACGATCTTATTCCCCACCAGGGCCATTTCAGACTGGGCTTCTCATAAAATAAGACTAAATGGGCCTCAAAGTGTATTTCCAAAAATATGGATTATTGGGCTCGGATCGGGTTAGACCCGTATATTTTTTTAGGGACATCAATAGTACCTCCCCCTACTGGTCTAAAGAAGTATGAAATTTAGACCATATAGTCCTCTGACCAGACCCCGAGCCCCATATACCCTGCGTGTAATGTAATATACCACAATGTGTTTTCTGTGAATGGTCCGGATCTCGATCCTTGTCGTGTGCTTTCTCTGGACGGCAGAGATCTCGCGATACAATTTCCGAGAAATTCCATGAGTGACGCGGCTCACCCCGGACCGCTGATCAAGATTATCATCGGACGGTCAAGATCAATTCAATCCTCCTATAAATAGGGCGGTAAAAAAAAACTTCATTTTTCACTTTTACAGCATGGGCGTTACTCTGTCAAAATTCCGTGAGATACCCCGAACCGAGCCACTATTCCCGTTTCATTTTTGATCGGTCAATTATCGAGCTCCTCTTTTATACTTTCCGATCAACCAACTTCTTCTGTAAGTTTCTTTGTTTTAAATATTAAATTAAGATGTCTTCCCCGGACGAAAATATTGTCCGGGAAATAGTTGCTTTTATCGAATCTCCTCTCCCTCACGAGGCATCCGAGCATTCTGCCTCTTCGGGGTCAGATGCCGACCCGAGTCCCGGCGAGACTCGGGATGCCAAGATGCGAAGGCTTCATGCCCTTAGGACTGATGAGGCCCGACTAAGATCGGAAGGCAAACATTGGTTCCAAATCCTAGCCTCCCACCTTAGTCCAGACATAGGCCCAACTATTAGGGACAGGTCAGGCATGCCTGATACTTATGACTTATTGATCCCTCGTCGTAGGGACCGGGCTCATAAGCCTCCTGAAGGATACTTAAGCTTTAGCCTAGATCAAGTAAAAATGGGCCTGAGGTTCCCCATCCCGAACATCATTTTGGCCCTGCGTCAATATTTTTGTATATGTCCGAGCCAGCTTACTCCTAACTCTTTTAGCTCGATATTATCTTTAGGAGTTTTATTCTGTTTTTTCCGAGTCCCCTTAGACATAGGAAACTTCACCAAATTTCTTCAAATTAAGAAAACCGCCCCGGGCAGGTTTTATATTTCCCTCCGATCTGAATACCAATTTCTAAAAGGGAAACCAAGCTCCCACAAAGGTTGGAATAATAGATATTTCTTTGTCCGACCCGAGTTCGAGCAGCCCTGGTTATGCCGTTCAAACTGGGCTATGAATTTTATTTCTCCTGATCTTCCTGCTCAGCCCAACCAATATCACCAACTTCTTGGCCACCCTTTCTGTTAAAATCTTCAATATTGAGAGTTTGATCAAGGATGATCTCTTATGCACATATGGATTCTGTAGAAAAGGAATAGAATTCCAGGGTGATTTAGGTAGGAATACTTAACCATTTAATCATTCGTTACTTTACTCTCCCGTGCACCCATTATTTATTTATTCTCCTCCTTTTTTTTCATTGTTATATATATATGTATATATATACATTTTTTTCAGACGACCGGATAGCTCAAGTAGAAATGCCAGCCGATTTTCGAGCCGCGGCCAAGAGGTTGAAAAAAAAGAAAGCTGAGGCCTCTGCGGAATCTGCCACTGAATCCGACCCTCGTATTCCCGAGCCGGAATCCAAGAAGACTTCTAAAAAAGTCTGAGGAGATGAAATCCTGAGCAAAACTGAGCCCCTTACTCAAGTCAACATCGCTGCTCCCGGCAAGGGGAAGGAAAAAGTTTACATTGATCTCGGGTCCCTTCCCGAGCATATGGAGCGAGGTGATCCCGACCACCCTTATAGTCCGGGAGTCTTCTTCTTTTCTCGACCAGACTAGCCCGGGAGTCTAAATATTTTGTAGCACATGGTCTCTACAGAAGACCTAGAGATAGTCCGGGCAGTTCCGGACAAGGAGGCTGAGGAATCTCTGGCCCTTTCTTTTATGCAGGTAATTCCTTTTCACCTTCCCTTAGAATTTCTATTCTCTCATCCTCGAATAATACTTTGACCTTTTCATCTGTAGACCATGGTCTGGGCGGGAGAGGTAACTGCTCGATATTTCAAGGCCCGAGTTGCCCATTCTCTGAACCAAGATGCTCTGGTGAAGCGGATAACCGTACTGGCCAGGCAGATCCATGACCTTAAAGATGCTCATGATTAGGAAGTACATGACATGAGGTTGGACATTGAGACTGCTCAGGACGGATAGGACGGGGCCAAGAAACACATCAAGGAGTTAGAAGATGCTCTCCTAGCTAAGGATCAGGAGTTCGAGGCTGGATGGACCCAGAAGAAAAATGATTTCCTCACTTCCTCTGATTTCGCCGACCTGTGTGCCGAGAAGAATGTTGCTTTTTTCGAGGACGACTTTAAGGGGTGTCTAGCTCAGATCCGGGCTGAAGGTTATTCTGAAGCCGAGCATCCTTTCTCCTCCCTCGACTCTGCCAAAGCCTTGGATGACTTGCCTGATGAGGAAGAGAAGTCGGAGCAAGAGGAGCCTGTGCGGGAGGAAAAAGAATCCGAACCAAAAGAGGGTGCTGCCCCTTAGTATTTTCCCTTTGAGTGTTAAAAACAATGTTCCAAACAAGTTCTATTTTAAGACACTGTGCGGTCTTCTTTTTGGTTTTTAATTTGTTCCGTATTATGAATGGATAACCCGTGTTGGGTGTATGAATCGTTCAAAATTTTGCCGAATATAATATTAACTCCCGATCTGGAATTCTAACAAACTTTAACAAAGGACCGAGTAAATTCCCGAGCTGAAATGTTAACAAAATTTTGCTAAGTATTGAATAAATTCCCGAGCTGGAATTCTAACATACTTTTACAAAGTACCGAGTAAAGTCCCGAGCTGGAATATTTTATGACACCCCATTAATGTGAGATCCAATCTGATCACAAAATACGTGGTGAGTACCGAACTGAATATTTTATGACACCCCATTAATGTGAGATCCAATCTGATTTTGACCACGAATGGCGTGGTAAGTGTCGAACTGAATATTTTATGACACCCTATTAATGTGAGAACCAATCTGATCACAAAATACGTGGTGAGTACCGAACTGAATATTTTATGACACCCCATTAATGTGAGATCCAATCTGATTTTGACCACGAATGGCGTGGTAAGTGCCGAACTGATCAGGCTTTGATTTTGACCACGAATGGCGTGGTGGGTGCCGAGCTGGTCGGGCTTTAATTTGACCACGAATGGCATGGTGAGCGCAGAGCTGGTCGGGCTTTAATTTTGACCACGAATTGCGTGGTGGGTGCCGAGCTTGTCGGGATTTAATTTGACCACGAATGGCGTGGTGAGTGCCGAGCTGGTCGGGCTTTAATTTTGACCATGAATGGCGTGGTGGGTTCCGAGCTGGTCGGGCTTTAATTTTGACCACAAATGGCATGGTGGGTGCCGAGCTGGTCGGGATTTAATTTTGACCACGAATGGCATGGTGGGTGCCGAGATGGTCGGGCTTTAATTTGACCACGAATGGCGTGGTGGGTGCCAAGCTGGTCGGGCTTTAATTTGACCACGAATGGCGTGGTAGGTGCCGAGCTGGTCGGGCTTTAATTTGACCACGAATGGCGTGGTGAGTGCCGAGCTGGTCGAGCTTTAATTTTGACCACGAATGGCGTGGTGGGTGCCGAGCTGGTCGGGCTTTAATTTGACCACGAATGGCGTGGTGGGTGCCGAGCTGGTCGGGCTTTAATTTGACCACGAATGGCGTGATGGGTGCCGAGCTGGTCGGGCTTTAATTTGACCACGAATGGCGTGGTGAGTGCCGAACTGATCGGGCTTTAATTTTGACCACGAATGGCATGGTGGGTGCCGAGCTGGTCGGGCTTTAATTTCACCACGAATGGCGTGGTAGGTGCCGAGCTGGTTGGGCTTTGATTTGTGATGTTTGACAAAAATATGTCGTTTTTTCATTAATAATTTCCCAAAAAACATATCTTAAAAAGAAAAGAAATAACAAAAGAATCTAACTACTACTACTATCAAATTTAAAAAACCCAAACATAATAAAATAAATAACAACCATTTACCCTCATGAGGCCTGGTGATGCAACAGGTCTGATCGGGCCCCTAAGAGTAATATTTCTTCAAG
The DNA here is from genome assembly GCF_033568475.1 of Henckelia pumila. Taxonomy (NCBI): domain Eukaryota; kingdom Viridiplantae; phylum Streptophyta; class Magnoliopsida; order Lamiales; family Gesneriaceae; genus Henckelia; species Henckelia pumila. The sequence goes on from NC_133121.1 coordinate 89,936,409, forward strand.
TGTTGAGCGTTCCATGGCCGTTTTCCTTGTTTTCCATGTGCATCCTCCAAATAATAAGCGGCCACTCCTGCCTTTCCTATCACCTTAAAGGGTCCTTCATACTTTGCATCCAGTTTCCCTCTCTCTCCATGGTGTTGAATTTTCCTCATAACCAAGTTCCCTTCTTGGAAGGCCCGAGGGTAGACCCGTTTATTATAGGCTCGGGTCATTCTTTTGCGATAAGCTGCCAACCGAACTGCTGCTCTATCTCGACTTTCTTCAACTAGGTCCAGGTCCATTGCCCTTAGCTCATTAATTTCAAGGCCATAGGCGATTATTCGAGCACTTTCTTGTCCAATATCGGCCAGAAGGACTGCCTCAGTCCCGTACACCATATTATACGGTGTCTCATCCGTCCCGGACCTTGTTGTAGTTCGGTAAGACCATAATATTGATGGAAGTTCATCCAACCATTTTCCCTTAGCTGAATCTAACCTGGTCTTGAGTGTTTGCACAATAGTTCTGTTAGTAACCTCTACTTGTCCATTCCCTTGGGGGTAAGCAACAGATGTAAAATTTGTTCAATTTTCATCTGTTTACACCAAGCTTGGACCTTGGAGCCGCAAAACTGTCTTCCATTGTCCGATATGAGTCTGTGAGGTATCCCAAACCGGCAAACAATATTTTTCCATAAGAAATTCAAGACTTTCTTTTCTGTGATTTTGGCCAAGGGCTCGGCCTCTACCCACTTTGAAAAATAATCAACTGACACCAACAAAAATTTCCTCTGACCCGTACTGATTGGGAATGGCCCAACAATATCCATCCCCCACTGATTGAAAGGACAGGCGGCTACCACTGCCTTCATAAACTCCGCGGGCCTCCACTGTAAATTAGCATGCCTTTGGCAATTGTAGCATGAGTTGACCAGGGCAGATGCGTCCTTCTTCATGGTGGGCCAGAAAAACCCGGCCAGCAGAGCCTTCCTAGCTAAAGCTATACTTCCCAAGTGATTGCCACAACAATCTTCATGTATCTCTCGTAAGACATAATTAGCCTCGTCCGGGCCAAGACACTTGAGAAGAGGTTGGGAGAATGACCTCTTGAAAATTATTTTATCAACCATAACAAAACGTAAGGCTCTTCTCTTAATTTCCCGAGCCTTCTTGTTATCATTCGGAAGCTCATTTTTGGCTAGGTATTTGTGTATGTCATACCTCCAATCTCCTTCCAATACATCCGCTATTATGTCATCTAAACTTTCAAGTTGAGATATCATTTCTTTTCCCTTCAGTCCAGGGTCCGATGGTTCCCCTACTGAACTTGCCAGAAGGGCCAAGTGATCGGCTTTTGTGTTTTCAGTCCTCGGGATCAACTCCATAGTGAGCTCGGTAAAACCTTCCTTGGCTTTGTCTAATGCTTGAGCATATTTTATCATCTTTTCACTCTTGGTTTCAAACTTCCCCCTGCTCTGTTGTATGACCAATTGTGAATCTGAATAAAGGGTAGCTCGAGATACACCCAGATTCCGAGCAGCCTTTAGTCCGAGCAATAGGGCTTCATATTCTGCTTCATTATTAGATGCTCGGAAATCCAACCTTATTGAGATTTTGGTTTCCTCGCCCCAAGGTGATATTATCACAATCCCAACCCCACTTCCTGTTTGACAAGATGATCCATCTACAAATATCTTTCAATGGTCTTCTTGTTCTAACTGAATAGTCTCTGCCAAGAAATCAGCTAGGGCTTGAGCTTTGATGGCAGTACGGGGCTCAAAATTTATGTCATACTCACTTAACTCTGTAATCCAATTGATCAATCTTCCGAATGAATCTGGGTTGGCCGCGATTTTTCCTAAGGCGATGTTGGTAAGAACAGTGATCGGATGTGACAAGAAATAGGCCCTTAACTTTCTGGCTGTAATAACTAGGGCCAGAGCTAACTTGTCCTGTGTCATGTAGTTAAGCTCCGCTCCTTTCAAGGCGTGACTGACAAAATAGACGGGTAGATGAGCCACCCCCTCCTTCCGGACCAGGACCGAGCTAGCAGCATGGGGTGTGACCGCTAGATACACAAAGAGCTCTTCTCCCTGTACCGGTTTGTTCAACACCGGTAGCTCTTTTAGATATGTTTTCAACTCCTGAAAAGATTTTTCGCTTTGTTCATCCCACTCAAAGTTTTTAGTTTTTCTGAGTGCTTTGAAGAAAAGAAAACTTTTATCCGCCGATCTTGAGATGAACCGAGCCAATGCGGCAATCCTTCCTGATAACCTTTGTACTTCGTGAATATTCTTAGGCGATGTCATAGAGATAATGGCTTGAACTTTTTCCGGATTAGCTTCAATTCCTCTCCTTGTGACCATGTACCCTAGAAACTTCCCGGTCTAAACCCCGAATGTGCACTTGCTCGGGTTTAACATTAGTCGATATTCGCGTAGTGTCTGGAATGTCTGAGTCAGGTCGGTAATGAATTGTTTAGCTATTCGAGTCTTGACCAGAATGTCATCCACGTACACCTCAAAATTTTTGCCTATTTGTTGTTGGTCGCGCTTATCGTGTACACCCAAATTACCCAACTCAATCAGATAATCACTAAAAATGTAGTAGTGTGAGTAGGGATCGTTCCCACGATGAAGGGTAAATTTAAAAGTGTTCTAAATAAATAAAATAGGGGGGGTTTTCAAGTTTGGATTAACTACTAAGAAATTTAAGCAACTAAAATTCACTAGCATGCAAAATTAAATAAAGATTGAAGAAATTCAATAGGAGACGAGACTTGGTTTCGGTCAACTACACCCTTGATTTCATTCGTTCGATCATCGATTATCTAAAAATCTTTAATCACGTTGAATATTCATCATTGGAAATTAAATTCCTGTTTTACCTTAATCTTAGTTAACTAGACACAAGCGTTCTAAGATAACCCTTATCAATGAATCAACCCAATACAAGCGATTAGATTTAAACTCACGATAGCATGAAAACTAGTAAAACTGATAAATCTAGACAACTCATACACAAGAGGATGAATTTAGCCTAGTCAATTATTATCCCTACAATTCCTAATCTCAAAAGCGGACGATTATTAATTGTAGTTGCTTCGCAAATCAGATAATTCAAACAATTACGGATTCAAACTCCAATTTAGCATTGGATTATATATAAGAATTATCAGGTGATCAATCTAATAATCAAACATACAATCATGAAATAAATCAGAATAATACTTGATACTCAACAATAATCAAACTCTGTAAAACAAAAATCTCACGAGTAAATTAATCAAGGGCTTCGTCTTCCTTAACCAAGTATTAAAAACTAGCCAACACAATTCATAATAAAATTCATAAAAATTCAAAGAAAAGAAGAAAACTTAGGAATTAATCTTCAAGAACCAACCCTAGCCTCCAATCCTCTCAAAAAACGTCTGACAAAAATTAATAAAAACATAATAAAAGTCTAATAAAGGCTAGGAACTAAATTAACAAAGTTGCCAAAAATAAAAAAAAATTTCCGAAACACGGCTCTCGCTCGATCTGCAACATTCTGCGGATCGAGCGAGAGAAATATGCAGATGCTACTGTCTCGAGGAAAATGGGCCTCGCTCGATCGGTAAACTCCTGCGGATCAAGCGAGACCAACTTCATCATCCTACTGTCTTCATAATGTGTGCGCTCGCTCGATCCGCATACTTCTGCAGATCGAGCGAGAGATGCTTCCCAGAAAATTCCCGGCCCTTTTCTTTTGCTTCAAACTTCCGTTCCTCCGGGGTTCCTTCTTAGTCCGCAAAATAAGTGACCTAACCATAAAAACAAGAATCCCATCATGCAAACACTGAAAATGCAAAATGAACAAAATGCTAAAATAAAACATATAAATGCATGCTAAACGACACTAAAATGATACTAACAAATGCAACAAAAACACAACTATCAGTTGTTTGAACACCTTGTCCATTAATCTTTGATAAGTGGTCCCAGCATTTTTGAGTCCAAAGGGCATAACCACATAGCAATAAGTTCCTGTGGAGGTGATAAAACTTACTTTATTCTGATCTTCCTTGGCTAGGGGAATTTGATGATATCCCTGATAGGCGTCCAGGAAGCATAACAACTCATGCCCAGATGTAGAATCCACCAGCTGATCTATTCGGGGCAAGGGATAACAATCCTTTGGGCAGGCCTTGTTCAGATCCCGAAAGTCTACACACATGCGCCATTTACCCGAGGACTTGGGTACCAGGACCAAATTTGATAACCAGGTCGGAAAGTATACTTCTTGAATGTGTCCAGCCTTCAAAAGTTCCTCAACTTGCCCCTGAATCACAGCGTCTTTTTCGGGCCCAAAGTGTCGTTTTTTCTGAATAATAGGGCGATAGTCCCGTATAACATTTATCTTATGCTCCATTACTTCTCTCCGTACTCCCAAGAGATCAGATACGGACCATGCAAAGGCGTCTTTGTTCTCCATTAGACATCGTATTAACTGTTCTTTAAGAGGGGCTTCTAGCGTCCGAGCAATCTTGACCGACCCGGTCGGAGGGCAAATCAAAATTTCTTCGCACCCTTCTTCGGTAATAGGAGGGGTATCTTCTTCCAAAGTGAGCGGTAAATTGATCAATCCAGTAGGTCGGATGGCATGGCCGGTGAACCCGAACAACGACGTCACCACTGGTTCTACCTTATACTCCCCTAAATCCATCTGATTTATGGTTTCTTGGAATAGCACATTGACCGAGCTTCCCGAATCAACAAAAATTTGGGCCACATCATAATTAGTGACCAGAGCTCGAATAACCAGTGCGTCATTATGAGTAGTATCTGACAAGCCTTTAAGATCATCCGGGCCAAAGGAAAGGGTCGGGCCTGTCCTAACCACCTGGTCGGCTATTTCCATGTTGCTCAATTTCCGACTGCTTGTCTTCCTTGCCCTATTGGAATCTCCATCAGTCGGTCCCCCAGATATCATGTTGATGATACCTTTTGCGGGAGGGGGTGGTCCTTGATTATTCCCAGGTTGATTTTGATTTGGACGCTGGAAATTTCCCTGTGGCGGCCCAGGTCGGGGTCTTGGTGCATACTTATCGGGGCCTTCGCGACTCCTTTTATTTGAGGGATATCCTCCTTTTTGTCTTGCCAACCTATCCTTCATCCCTGGCTCCTGTTGAATTATCCTCTCAATCTCTTGCTCCAGCTGACGACAATCATTAGTATTGTGCCCGTACTCATTGTGAAAATCACAATACTTATCATATTTCGGCCTGCGAGGCCCCTGCTCACTCCACGGAGGCCTCTGTAGAAGTCTCTTTTCTTCACATATTCGCATGGCCTGAATCCTACCCATCCTTAGCGGGGTGAAAGAGGTGAATTGTCCCAGGAGTTCGGGTCGGGGAGATGGTCCCATCCTCCGAGGTATGTTAGGGATCCTGGTGTTCTTCGGACTTGGTGGCCTGTCCATCCCACTATTCAAATGGGAAACTTGCACCTCCTCTAGATTCACATATTTCTCGGCCCGAGCAAGCACTTCATCGTAGGTAGACGGCGGTTTTTTGATCAGAGATTTAAGAAAATCCCCTGTAGTAAGTCCTTGGGTAAACGCACTAATGAGCAGATCAGTAGTGGCAGTAGGTACTTCAAGGGCCAAGGCACTAAATCGACGAATATATATTCGCAAATCTTCTTTACCTTGCTGTTTGATAGCAAAAATATTGAGAGTGGTTGTGGGGTGCTTCTTGCTACTAGCAAAATGGTGTAGAAAGGCTCTGCTAAAATCTTTGAATTCCGTTATATCTCCTGGACGCAGTAGGTTGAATCATTGTTGTGCTGGTCCTATCAAAGTATTGAGGAAGACCCGGCACTTGATCGGGTCAGAATACTTATGCAATAACGCAGCATTCTCAAAACGGGACAGGTGCTCTTTCGGGTCCCCTTTCCCATTATATTCCCCAACATGAGGAAATTTAAAATTTTTGGGGAGTTCGGACTCCAATATTTCAGCAGAGAAAGGAATATTCCGAACTGGCGTGGCTAGATATCCTGACTGCTTCTTCTTCAGAGCTCCATTTCTTCTTTCAATTTCCTGATCTCCTCTAATTGCGTGTTCTGATCTGGTGGTGGGGGAGGGAGATTAGCAGCCCTTGCAGCCATTGCCTTTTCAACAGTGGCCGCAACCGTTTGTTCCATCTGTGCATCTACTCCATTCGTGCCAACCATCTTAACTATGTTTCTTCAAATTCCCACAGACGGCGCCAATTGATGATGTCGATTTTTTCCTCCGGGTTTGGTCTGGTAGAGCGGATCTTCAAATCCTCCACAAACTGGGTCAGGTCGGGCACGACGAATTTTTGCACAGACAAAAGCCAAGTTAGGGGACGCCGAAGGTGTTTTCGGCGTGACCCCTCCGATGCCTAAGTCAGTGCTCGAAAGTGAAAGAGCTTGACAAAAAGTAAGAACAAGAGAATATGTGTGCATGAGTGTGTGAACAAGAAGTGAATAGAAGAGATGAATGAATAAATCATGAACCATACCTGTATTTATAGGGGCTTGGAGGGGTAGGTTACCTTGTCAAGGTAGAACATGTGTTAGAGTAGGACTCTACTCGGGTAAGAGCCCTGACCAAGTAGGATTCTAATACCAATTTAAAGATAATATCAAATCTTGGATTCATAAGATATTGTCCTTATCCGTTGATGATCTTCATGTGCCCGAGAGTAGTGGAAGGTTCCAGATATTGGACCCTTCTTGGGCTCGGGTCGGGCTCTAACCATACCAGTTAGGGCTCAAGCCCATGTATTCATGATTACGATCTTATTCCCTACCCGGGCCATTTCAGACTGGGCTTCTCATAAAATAAGACTAAATGGGCCTCAAAGTGTATTTTCAAAAATATGGATTATTGGGCTCGGGTCGGGTTAGACCCGTATATTTTTTAGGGACATCACCAAACTGGAGGCTCGAAACTCCGAACTAGAGGCTAAGGCTCGGGATTTGTCCAGGGAGATTGAGGCAACCCAGATTGTTGGATGAGCCGAAGAAAAAAAGAAATTTCTGAACTATACCGAATTTGCGGATCTCGTGGTAGTCAAGGAGCAGTATTTTTTTATGAGGGATTCAAGGGATGTTTATCCCAGTTCTAGGCCAACGGCTATTCGGAAGCAGATCACTCTGCCCTCTTCCTGGATTGTGAAAAGGTTTTGGATGATATGCCTGACTAAGAAAATGCCAACATGCGAAGAGAAGAGGAGCCCAAGCCCCAAGACACTACTAACCTTTAGCCCTCTTTTATATTTGGAACTGTTAAAAAAAACAATGTTTGCTTGTCGTAACGAACAATTTATCTCTATCCTTGCATGGTCTTTTTTTTTCTCATTTGAGTTCTTGATTTGTATCTCTATGGCATAAAATTGCTTTTGAATTAAATGTCTTCATCATTCATGTATCCTCAAATGTGGGTGACAGGCCCGAGCCATGGTTTTGTAAAAATCGACCAAGTATGAATGGTAGACCCACACAGGGATTTTATTGTAAAATTTCCAATATGTATACGTCTGAATTCTAAAATTTTCTTTGTATAAAAGTCCCGGACTGAACCATATTCCATAATAAAACTTCAAAATTTTGTCAAGTGCATAACATGTTCCCGGGCAGAAATGCATTCTTGATCTAGAAATAAAACTAAAGTTTGAATTTTCTCAAGTATGAAACAAATCTCGGACTGAAAATCAAGCAAATTTCCGAGCTGGAAACACAAATTTTTGCCAAGTATACATCAAAATCCCGGGCTGAAATTAAAACTTTGAAATTGCTAAGTGTAACCTATATCCCCGAGCTAGAAATGACACTATATTCCCGAGCCGGGAATAAACTTCAAAAATTTGCTAAGTGCAAACTATATTCCCGTGCTAGAAATAAAACTCTGAAATTTTCCAAGTACAAACTATATTCCCGAGCTGGAAATAAAACTCTGAAATTTGCCAAGTACAAACTATATTCCCGAGCTACGTGGTATGTGTCAAGCTTGGTCGGGCTTTCTTAACTTGATCACGAATTGCCTGGTGTGTGCTGAGTTGATCAGGATTTTGTGTTTGACCATGAATTTCATGGTATGTGCCGAGCTGGTTGGGCTTTTGTGTTTGACCAAGCATTGCGTGGTATGTGCTGAGCTGGTCGGGCTTTTGAATTTGACCACGAATTGCATGTTATGTGCCGGGCTGGTCGGGATTTGTGTTTGACAACGAATTGCATGGTATGTGCCGAGCTGGTCGGGCTTTTGTGTTTGACCACGAATTGCGTGGTATGTGCCAAGCTGGTCGGGATTTTATATTTGACCATGAATTACGTGGTATGTGTCGAGCTGGTCGGGATTTTGAGTTTGACCACGAATTGTGTGGTATGTGCCGAGCTGGTCGGGCTTTTTTGTTTGACCACGAATTGCGTGGTATGTGTCGAGCTGGTCGGGCTTTTGAGTTTGACCACGAATTGCGTGGTATGTGCCGAGCTGGTCGGGCTTTTGAGTTTGACCACGAATTGCATGGTATGTTTCAAGCTGGTCGGGCTTTTGAGTTTAACCACGAATTGAGTGGTATGTGCCGAGCTGGTCGGGCTTTTGTGTTTGACCACGAATTGCGTGGTATGTGCTGAGCTGGTCGGGCTTTTGAGTTTGACCACGAATTGCATTGTATATGCCGAGCTGGTCGGGATTTTAAGTTCTTCGCGACAAAAACGTGTCTTTTTTATTAATAGCTCAAAAAGATGTTTCCCGAAAATTAAAAAATAACAAAAGAACTTGGCTACTACTACTAACAAAAGTAATGAAATAACTCACAACCCACTACGCTTATGAGGCTCGTTAGTGAAGCAAGTCTGCCCGGGCCTCTAGAAATAATATTTCTTCAAGTGTTGGGCGTTTCATGGCCTCTTTTCTTTCTTTCCTTAAGCATCTTCCAAGTAGTATGCAGTCACTACTGCCTTTCCTATCACCTTGAAAGGTCTTTCTTATTTTGCGTCCAATTTTACTCTTTCCTCATGGTGTTGGATTTTCCTCATAACCAAATCTCTCTCTTGAAAAGCTCGGGGGTATAATTTCTTGTTATAATCTCGGGTCATTCTTTTGCGATAAAGCTGTCAATCTCATAGCTGCTCTAGCTCTGCTTTCTTTCACCAAATCTAAGTCCATTGCTCGTAATTCTTTATTGTCAAGGCCATAGGCTATTATCCGAGCACTTTCCTATCCGATCTCCACAGGAAGAACTGCTTCTGTTCTGTACACCATATTGTATGGTGTTTCGCCCATCTCGGACCTGGTGTTAGTTCGGTAAGAACATAACACGGATGAGAGCTCGTCTACCCACTTTCCTTGAGCTGTGTCTAGTCGCACTTTGAGTGCTTGGACTATTGTTCTGTTAGTGGCTTCTATTTGCCCATTCCCTTGTGGGTAGGCCACAGACGTGAAGACTTGTTCAATTTTTATCTCTTCACACCAAGTTCAAACTTTGGACCCACAGAATTGTCTCCCATTGTCCGATATGAGCCGGCACGGTATCCCGAACCGACAGACAATATTTTTCCATAAGAAGCTCAGTACTTATTTTTCTGTGATTTTGGCTAGGGGTTCTGCCTCCACCCACTTGAAGAAATATTAAACTGCAACCAACAAGAACTTATTTTTTCCCGTACTGATAGGGAATGGTCCAACAATATCCATTCTCCACTGATCAAAAGGGCAGGCTGCTACTACCACTTTCATAAACTCTGTCGGCTTCCATTGTAAATTGACATGCTTTTGACAGTTATAACATGAATTAACTAAGACAGACGCATCTTTTCACATGGTAGGCCAAAAGAAACCAGTTAGGAGAGCTTTTATTGCTAAGGCTATGCTGCCCAAGTGATTTCCACAACATCCTACATGAATTTATCGTAGAACCTAATTTGCTTAGTCAAGTATTTGTGTATGTCATATCTCCAATCTCCCTCGAGTAATTCTGATATGATGTCATCTAGACTCTCAAGTTGGGATATGAACTCTTGACCTTTCAGTCCGGGCTCAGGTGGTTCTCCCATAGAGCTGGCCAGGTGAGCCAAGTGATAAGCCTTTTCGTTCTCGGTGCGTGGGATTAACTTCATTGTGAGCTCGGAGAATTCATCTTTTGCTTTGTCTAGTGCTCGAGCATATCTTATCATCTTATCATTATTGATCTCAAAATTCTCATTTATTTGTTGTATGGCCAATTTTGAGTCTGAATAGAGGACAGCCCAGGAAATACCAAGATTCCAGGGATCTTTCAATCCGAGCAAGAGTGCTTCATATTCCGCTTCATTATTGGATGCTAGGAAATCTAACCTTATTGAGATGTTGGTTTCCTCGCCCCACGGTGAGATTATTACAATTCCGACCCCACTTCCTGTTTCACAAGACGATCCATCCACAAATATTTTCCACTGCTCTTCTTGCTCTAACTAGACAGTCTCCGCCAAAAAATCATCTAGAGCTTGGGATTTTATAGCGGTTCGGGGCTCAAACTTTATATCGTACTCGCTTAATTCGATAATCCACTTGATCAGTCTACCTGATGCATCCGGGTTGGTAGCAATTTTTCCTAAAGCACTGTTAGTAAGGAAAGTGATCGGGTGTGATAGGAAATAGGAACTCAACTTTCTAGCTGTAATGACAAGAGCTAGGAAATAGCACCATCTCTCATATCAGTTCCTGATATATTGTTGGTGGTTCAGTTAATAGACGATGATAAGTGGTTTGCCCCCGAGTGTTCAAGATGAGATATGGTCGAGCATATGGTTCATCGTAAAAGCCATGCTATGCTCCAGGGTTAGTAACCGCAAAGCTCTGGATGATGGGTGCCTAATCACTGAGTTTTTGATGGAATTTTCTTCCAAAGTTCATCTTCTCTTTTGTGAGGGGGAGTATATCTATCACCCTGATAACCAGATCCAGAGTCTCCCGGGCAACGGTTATCACCATCCGGGGAACCTCCTCTAGATCCTCCACCTATATTGGAATTTGTGGCTCTCCTCATCAGTTTTATTTGGATTAACTATATGCTTCTGAAACTTTTCGGTGATATATTATGCTCATCTAACCTCTCATATAACTCATGTCAGTTATCATCAGTTTGTGTGCTTCTTCCATGCGTTCCATGGTGTTAGACACCATGAGATCCATATCCTCAAACTTTTTTGAGACAATAGAATCAAGTTGTTCAGAAGGAACCATCAAGATTTCTTGAATTCTACCAGATCCTCCTTCATCAGCTTGCTTGTTCTTTTCAATATTATCAATCATCTACTGAACAATATTATCAGGAGCATCAACCTGAGGAACGGAATTTCTAGACTTGTCATCTCAAGACGGATGTTTGACGTCGCCCTTCTTGGTATTTCCATGGTTCTTCGACGGCATGGTCCCACCGGGCATATCAAAATTATGCTTGTACACAAAAACTAATGAGTGGGTTTTTCGGGTGTGCTAGGAACGAACGTGCCAAAAATTGATGAAAATAAAATATAACTTCTAATATAAACAATTATGAGCTCTGGTTCCACCGTCGGTCTCAGTTCCGCCGGTTAAGCAATGAAGTTCGCAAGAAAATGAATTGACAAAGATTCCATAATGGCATTAGAAAATTCACTTCGCTACTAATAAATTAAATATGGACAAATTTTTGTAATGTAATACAAAACATAATGCTGGAAATGTAGGGAACTAAAAAATATAAATTGGAAATATGTATCATAATTACGAAAATAAAATTTGAAGCTTGGAAGACTTGAGATTTGCAGAATTTTGCTTGTTGTCAATTTGAGAGAAATTTTCAAGTGTATGCTTTGATTGGATGAGTGTTGAATGATTATTGTTGAATCATTGTCTTCAATTTCTGCCGTCTGCTCCTTGTTCTTAACTTTGGGTAACTCCCCACTTTTCCACTTTCTTGATTACAAGCCACGTTCTCTATTTTCCGTCCCACAACCTTTTTTGACTTGGTCCTCATTTAATTGTGCCGCTACAATTTCAAAGCTTGGGCTCTCCTTTTTCTTCTAATGGCTTGTTTCTGTAGTAGCCCGTAACCAAGTAAAGTAATTAAGAAACTAATCACATTTGAAAATCCTAAGTTCGGACGCTCCGAAGTAAGGCTCGGAGGATCCGATCATGATTGGATGGTCCGTCGGCAAGATCGGGCGACCCGAACAGGTCTGGGTATTACATCATTGTATACGTCAGCAAGGTGACGTCATGGCTAACGTTCGGATGGGACTTCGGATGCTCGGAAATCAAGTTCGGACGGTTCGATCGTGTTCGGACGATTTGAACGTTGTCTATAAATAGAGGGCCGAGACTTCATTTTCAGGCGTACCAACTTCTCTCTTTTCTCGTTTTTTTAGCCTTCTATCTTAGATCTAGGGCGTTCTAGGCTTCCTTTAGGGAATCCGGAAGCGGCAGCGCGGTCCAAACGTCGTAGCGGAGCTGTGGCCTAATTTTGAGGCAAACGACAACAAAGGGCTGACGACGGACGCAGGTGTAGCTTTTGCTTCTTAAAAATATTTAGGAGTATGCAATAGCTTAGTTAAGGCTTTTGGAGTTATATAATGATATTAGTATCATTTGGAATTGTGGTGCGGACTGTAGGCGTGGACCTAGAGCTGGTAGATCTTGCCTAGTAGTTGAGGTACGAAAGTACTATTCGAGATATCCTGACTGAGTATACATGTATTATGTGCTTGCAAGATTTTATGTGCATATTTTATGACATGATTGTATGCTGCATGCATATTACACATCGAGCTATATCTTTGGGATATTATAGGGTCTTACCCTATCCTGTTAGCAGATGGACTTCCATCGATTTGGGTCCGGAGTATCCACTGGTATTGGTATGGGAGCTACCTTCTGAAGCGACGGCACAGCGTGCTACATACCAGGGCCCGGTCTGTCTTTTTTATCTGATCCTTGGCCTCTAGTTTCAGTATGCGGTACACTTGCATTCATGAATTTATATAATACGGTATACTCATACTCTCGTGCTGAGCATTTTATGCTCACATCTCGTATTTTGTGTATCTGGACACCCTATTCCATGGGGCAGGTTTGCGATTGGATGAGGCGGGTGGATCCAGGAGGGACTAGGCAGTGGATGGCCAGCTGGGATTTTGCCTTGATCCTTATTTTTTGATGTATTTGGGATAATACATTATTCGATATGGTTGTATAATTATTTGGGTAATTACAGATTTCTTTTCTTGGGATTGTTTAATGTTTATTGCTTCCGCAGTTTGTTCTGATTTACTGTTTTAATTAAGTTAATTGCATACTTAAGTTTCTAATTAGTAGGTGATCTCGATAAGGGTCACTACAGTTTCATTTCTCGACCCTTTTTTCTTACATGGAATTACATGGCTTTTCGAAAATGATCCAAGCATCATTCTCTTTTGACCTAGGCCGAATTTTTTTTTTCGCTAAACAATATCTTACTTCATATTTAGTTTTAACACATTGTTGCAACATTGCATGTATTTTTCATGAACATATTAAATCTAATGATGATACTTTATTTCAATGTATTCATGTCATGAAAGAAAAATGAGAAAAAAAATGTTTTTTACACATTCCTGAAACATTTTATGTGCTTTTTTTTTTGTATTATGAATCTTTAGACCCTATTAAGGAAATGGTTCCTAATATTGATTTTGTTTAACATTAAATCTCATTTATATGATATTTATAATAAAATACAACATCAAATATGGTGAAAAAATTGTATCACATGAAACATAATCCACTACAACGGGTAATATTACTTTTAAACTCACTAAAGCACAACTTTTATTAAGAAAGAGAAAGAAACGTCCACGAGGATCCTGAAGTTCCAGTCAAGAACTTTAAAATTATTTACCACTGTTTTTTACTTTAGTGATTCAGATGAGGAAACTTTCGACGTTTTGCAATGATGGTCGGAAAAAACACAAATATATCAAATTTAATCTATAATTGCAAAACAAATTCTAGCTTCCCCGGTTTCAACAATTGTGATGGAGCAATCTTTAGAATTGGAGAAAATACATTAGACGGGAGATGTTCTAGCTTAAGGTCGAAAAAATTGGAAGTCCAATGTTTGCCCAATGATTGGTCAAATGCCGCTAGTCAAACACAACATATTAAAAGTTATGAAGAAGACCAAGAAAAAATCGAGGGAACATTCGAAACTATAACGATAAGAAATGCGAGTGAATGTGATTGAATATAATGAAATGTAATATTATTTTTATTGAATAAATGCAATAGATTTTTGTTTTCTTTTTTTTAAAAAAAAAAAGGTGGTTGTGGCCACTTATTTTATTAAAATTAAAATTAAGAAAACATTAGTGGGAGGAGATAAACTCCCAAATAATGAAAACATAAAAAATACATAAGAGCCTAAAACCTGAGACTAAACCGTGAAAAGCTCAAAAATACAAACAAAATCAAAAAAAATTAAAAAATAAAAAAATCACTAAGACTTGCGAGGCCTTAAGTTATAGCCCGAGACTGAAATGTGACGTTGCTGGATCTCTTCTTCTTCCTCAGAATCCAGCTGGTGTTCAAAAGAAGGGTCATGGCCATGACTGGACGCATAGGACTCCGTGAGGAACTTCACGTACTCGCAATACTCATCATACTCAGTCATCTTCCGGCAAGTCAGCCCATCTACGTTTAGGAACCAGGGTCTTATCAGAATTAAAGATCCCGAATTTCTTGTTATTTAAAAAACCGGATTTTAAAATGGAAGATTTAGAGGTAGGAACAAACGAGGATCTGGCAGAAGACTCGGAGGAATAAAAAAACAAGTTATTAACTTTATTAGCCGGACAAAGGTTGACAGGGGAAGGCTCCGAGGGGCAGGAAGGTAGGTTGCCCGAGGGTTTGCTCGAGCTGCCCAAGGGTCTTCTCGGGCTGCCCAAAAGGGGATTAGGGTTGTTCGAGCTGCCCAGGGCAGTCGAAACCCTAGGATAAGGGAATAAGGGGTTGGAGTTGAAATTGGAAAAAAGATTAGAAAACTTAGGAATAAAAAGATTATTTAAGGATTTAGATTTCCTTAAATGCAAAATTTTACCAAAAATTGAAGAAACTATCTTAGTGGAACACACATGGGGTCGGGAAGGAAAATGGGGTCATCCAAAGTTAAACAAGGAATGGAAATCTCTTTAAAAGAAAGCTTGCTTATTCAAATTTTGAATTTTTACATGCAAATCCGGGAAAGAATCTTTAGATATGGTAGTTTGAGAAAATGACGGGATATCCTTACTCAAACCAACCACCT
Organism: Henckelia pumila; assembly: GCF_033568475.1. NCBI lineage: Eukaryota > Viridiplantae > Streptophyta > Magnoliopsida > Lamiales > Gesneriaceae > Henckelia > Henckelia pumila. Next base: position 89,951,694 of record NC_133121.1, read on the forward strand.
TACCATCTACACCACCATCCCAGCCGTCGATGATCTCGCCGTCTTCGTCGTCAGCCATTTATCGGCCGGCAGACGCCTCCGCATCCGACGGCTTGTCCGGCTCATTTTTTGACGTGAATTTCAACACTGCAACCAAATCTATGTTAAATGCCAGCTCCGCCGACTTGTTTTTTTTTTTTTTTTTGCAAACTTTCGAATCATGGCCAAAAAGTCGACAGAAAGTGCAGAATTTAGGCACTTTTTCAAAGAAGACTTGTTGATGAAGAATTTTGTCACCTTGTTGAGCCAATATCTCCTCTGGCAGGGGCTGAAGGAGGTCAAACTCGACACAAATTCGAGCAACACTAGGCCGATTTTTTTGAATTGTTGCATTGTCAAGACATATTGGCTTTCCGATTAGTTGTCCTATAGAGAGGAGATCATGCTGATCGAAAAAATGGAGAGGAAGACCAGGAAGGCTCACCCAAATCAGAGCCAGGGACGACTCTTCCTTGAAATTGAGATAATGAAATATTTGATAGAGTTTTTAATATAAGTTGTTGAAATTTGAAATTTAATATATATTTTTATGGGATAGATGTAATAAATTTTTATTGAGATAATGAAATATTTGATATAGTTTTTAATAAAGTAAATTGGATATAAATATCCAATCAAAAACTTAGATTTATGTCCAGTACCCGTGTCATAAAATTATATTTTAAACTACCTAATACACTGAAATCTTTCTTTCCACTCTCTTTTTCATGTTTTATCCGCTTTCTTCTTTAATTTTATTTTATTTACTTTTTAAATTTGTTTTCCTCTATTAACAAGTCAATTATATTTGGGCCCTCCTTTTCTTCCCTTCCCCCATTTTGCTTGGAACGTCTCTTGTAAATATCTAGCAACCCATCTTTTTTGTTTCACATTAATTTTTAAAATTATAATAGTTGTGTGATATGAATGTAATAAAATGTGATATTTTTTATGATTTGAGAGAAAAATATATTACTTGAATAATGAAATTATTTGTTTTTGCATTAAAATAAATTCTTGTGGTTGAAAAAAATGAAAATTTTGAGTCTTATTTATTGTTATATTACTCTAAATTCATGAAATTTTCAAATGAGTTTCAAAATATATTATGTTTTCTTATAATAATATATAATTTATTAAATTAAATTCAAGTCCATCCTATTTTTAATTTCTAGATTCGTCCCTGATCAAGCATCCACACAAAACTCACGGACTGCAAGAACCCACCGACTTGCAACACCTGCTAAGTGCTAATGACGATTTGGAAGCTAGCAACGACGTGGGACGAGCCGAAGCAAAGCAAGCGAGGAAGTGAGTTTCTTCTAGTATATTTGTTCTTCTGATATGTTTGTTCGATTTGTCCAACTTTCTATTCAATTTCAGCTAGATTGTTAAAATCTTCTCAAAGCTGTGGAAATCAATTTTTAAAATTGATCGTGTGTGAAATTTTGAAAATTTTATTTGTAATATTGACAGTTCAAACTAGATTTATCAATGATTTATTTGGAGAAAATGAGGTATAGTCGGGCAAATATGTTGATCAAGAAAGGTGTATAAAATTTTTTGTGACAACACATTCAAGATCTGTCAAAGCATTTTGGCCTATAAATGAATTAGGATTGTTAAAATAGATAGAATAATGAAATGAAAGAAGTTAAAATGGATAAAATACTTAAAGACGATATTATCACACACAAATCAACATTTTTTAACGATCACGTGTACAGAAAAGTGAAAACATTAGTTCAAAAAATGTATAATCTGGTTGATTAATGTTTACTTTGCTTGTTTTATCTTCTCTAGTGGATGTGTTTGTGTTGTCATTGAAATTTTCATTTGCTAAAATATTGGTAATTTTTGTTTTTTTATTTTGGTAAATGGTAGATCAATGTAACCATTTACACCATATTTTCGTTTAGATTTATGATACTAAAACAATTTTTTACTATGTTGGGTGCAGCGATGAAGCATGGTTAAAATACTGAAGGGGTTAAGAGACACTATGAAACATTTTTCAATTGTATATTATTTCCAACAAGCAATTGTACAACTCTTCGGTTCTTATTTCCCTATGTTGATGACCTTAGCAAGATATGCAATTATGCATAGAGAAATTCAACATATAAATTTTCAAATGAAGAAATTTTGAAGCATGTACGCGATGGTGAAGGGAGAAAGAAATATTTTGATGGTTGCATAATTGGATTGATGGTAAGTTGAATTTAATATTAAATTCATTATTATATTTTAATCTTAACTTATATGAATTTTAATCTTAGGCATGAGTGCATGAATGGATTCCGTCACTTGAAAAACCATGTGTTTTGCATATATTTTCAAGATTTTTTCGTTGGGTTGACTTTAAAATCCCAAAAGATCTTGATGCAGCTTCTGTTGCTTTCCTTTCCATAACAAAGAATAAGGTTTGAAATAATTTTATGTAATTTTATTATTTGATATTATTGTAAATATTTTTATGTAATTATAATTATTAGCGCAATTATCCACAGGTTCTCGTTATCTACCCTTTAACTGAGGAGAGGATACTCTTCGGTAATCGTGACAATGATAATGAGGTTAAAAAAACATAATATTATATGAATTGGTTACAAAATATTTTGATGTTAGTTAAATTTTATTATTTGTAATATTTTATGAGGTTTGAAAAAATAAATGCAGGCTCAAATAAAGAGGATGGATGCAATTATCAGGGCACAAGAGGAACACATAAGAGAAATGAAGAGAATTTTCATGTTGACAATATGGAAGGTAAAAATAGTGTTTCAAAGGGCAAGGAGAGAATATATACAGAAGAAAATGATTATTTGATTCCTCGTGCTACACATGAGTTTGACTAGTATACAGATGAAAGGTTAAACGTTGTTGAAAGTCGCGATAAAGTTCATTTTGATGGATATGATGGTGTTTCCGATTTAACGAAAAAATGGGGAAATAATGTAGAAAAAATGGTAATAAAGTTTATTTGAAAGGATATGATGGTTGTTTTGATTTAGAAGGAAATGGCAGGGAAAATGTAGAATAAAATGATGAGTGTGTGGCTTTTGATGCACATAAGTTTGATGCAGCTGAAAAAGTTAAATGTTGAAACTGGTGACAAAGTTTTTTTTGAGGGATATGATGTTGGTCATGCTTCAAAAAGAAAGATGGGAAAAAATATTGATAATAATGCAATTGAAAGTGAACAGGTTGTTGAGGATTCACATAGAGATAGAGTTGACCCTAATATTTAGGTAAATAGTAAAAGTGACGCTGAGAAAGATGAGAATACCGAATTCAAGAATGACATTTCTTAGATTTCTTGTGATGTTATTGAGTTGGCAAGACATTGTAACACCTCCTTACACAACCCAAAAAAGAAAAAAAAAACTAATCGGTCAAAGAGTTGCGGATAACCATGTTGATCTGGTAAATACGAAAATTTCATGTAATATTAAATATCTATTAAAAAACTAATCATATGATAAACATTGTATTTGATACTGTAAAAAAAATTTCTATTACAGGAAGATTCAGAATTAGTTGTAATGCAAATTGCACAAGCTGCAGTAGAGGAGGCAAATCAAATTGATGATGCGTTGTTGGAATACGGTGGGCGGTCATCAATTTTTGATATCGATAAAAATATTGTGGATACTTTTTTAAATAGATATGATCTGATGTAATAATCCAGTTTTAAAGTTTTGTATATTTTTTGCGTAGTTTCTTTGCTTTTATAGAAATATACACTTTTTTAGGGAAGGATGTGTGGAGAAGTATGAAGTTAAAAGTTTCTAGAGAAGCGTTGTGTGACTTGTCGTATGATACAGGGACGGATCCAGGAATTAAAATATTTAGAGTGAGCTTGAACTTAATGTTAAATAAATTATATATTATTATGGAAAATATATAAATTATATATATGTGTGTATATATATAACAAAAGTCAATATATCATGTTGTTCAACGTAATGCCCCGCGAAATTTTGAAATATAAAACTCATCTATAATACAATTTACATGTATAATATATATATATATATATATATATATATATATATGTATATCCTTAGCTAAATCTCATTGAATAAATAAAGTGTCAAAAAATCTTAAATAAAGTCATCTACAATTTTATTGCGAAGTTTCGTCTTCACATGTTACATTGTTACAAAAAAAAAAAACTCACTAATTAATAGTGGCGATAAAAACATATAGCATAAGATGAATCAAAGGGATTTTATTTGTTACTATAAAAATTGTTTCATCTTCATATATATACACATTTATATATTATAATATAATTATAATAAATTATTTTTATAATTATAATATAATAAATTATTTTTATTATTTATACTAAATTATAATGAGAGACACGTGAAAATATGGCTTTGGTTTCTTACGATTTTACCCCATCATGATATATTTAAATCCAAAAATTTATAACACCTGAAAAAATAGAAAAAAAATTAAAAGCCTAATGAATAATGATAAACTCACTTGATAAAAAAACAAATATTTATTATATATAAAATAAAAATTTATAATCAAATGATACATTACTATAATACATATATGATAAGCAAAAAAAAAAAAAAAAAATTGTATTGTCAACATGTTGAAAGAAGATGGGCTTTGTCTCATATAAGATATTAATATTCAATATAAAATCCATTTTTCACCTTTTGTTTTTTTAAAATCCACTTATCGGGCTTTGGGTGTTGAGGCTTGAAGGGATGACATTATTGGGCTGGCTAAATGAACACAACAACAAAAAAAGGTTGGGCTACAGCCCAGGATAGCTCAGCTTTAGATCCGTCTCTGGTATGATAAGGAGTTGATGGATGATGTGAGAAATGCACACCTAAATATTTTATCACAAAATTTTGTGAGATATGAAAATCCACCTCTTATATGGGTTTTAAATTCTGTCGTTCAGGTATTTGAATTTAATTTTTGTAATATATCCTGCATAATTCATTTAATAATATTTTTTTGTTATAGGCTGAATTTAAAAAAAAAAGTTCATGGGAATAAAAAAGAAATGAAGTTGATGTTCAAAGACACTCGAGATTTATAAGGTCACTAAGCCAAAGTAGCCGTAGAATTCTTGGAGAGCTGAATGCTAATGTTCTCAATGAGTGCCGATATATTTTGATGCCTCTGCACTCAATGTTTCATTGGTTTTTGCTAGTTTTGGACACCGTGTATGGTAAATTTGTGCACATGAACTCGTTGTAGTCATCCTAAGCAAAAGTTTTTGCCAAGATATTTGCAAGTTTGTATTATTTGCTGCTTACAACATTCTATTGAATACTACCAAGAATATCAACTAATTCCAGAATTCTTTCTCAGGCTAAGTTCATCTCTTGCTACATCAAGTATTCACTTTGATATTCTACCCCAAAATCAGAAGTTAATTGTCGTTATAGCCGACAACAGAGTGAAACCATTGATTGTGGGGTATTTGAATGCATATGAGCGGAGGGCTTTACAAAAGATGACCCAGAATTTTGGGGTTACGTGAATACATATAATATTCAAGAATATCGTGCACACATG